>NC_060065.1:44726188-45078081 GCF_020283565.1 Trifolium pratense
GTTCTTTCAGGCGCAGGTGCTGCAATGTGCGAAGAAGATATTAAAGCTTTGCAGGAGAATGAAAATCCGGGTCGAGATCCCTCGGATTCAGATCCCTCGGATTCAGATCCCTGAATCAAGAGTTGGCTCCACTTCAAGTAAAGTCGTGGCAGTACCCGAAAAACAAACCGAATATAGAAGGGCAAAGGCGGCGGCAGTGGTGGTTGATTCATCTGAAGAAGAAGAAGAAGGGACTGCATTAATCAGGCGTAAACGGAACACGGGCAAGACCTCAGAGACTTCTCAGGTGCAGGTGGAAGTAAAGGTGGTAGATAAATCTGATAAAAAAGGTGTAGCAACAGAGGAGATTGAGGCAGAAAATCGAAGTCTGGCCAAGGGCGAGGAAAAGGCAGTGGAAGTAACAGAAGCATCTAAAGAAGAAGGGACTGCATTAATCAGAAGAAAACAAGACATGGGCAAGACCACAGGGACTTCTCAGGTGCAGGTGCCAGTAAAGGCGGAGGAGGTAATGGTGGTCAATAAATCTGATAAAAAAGGTGTAGCAACAGAAGAGATTGAGGCAGAAAATCCAAGTCTGGCTAAGGGCAAGGAAAAGGCAGTGGAAGTAACAGAAACATCTGCTGATGATAAAGCCAGGGTTCAGGCTATAATCCGACGAGCATTGGAAAAGGGCAAGGCAGTAGTGGGTGAGGAGCCACAAACACAGATAGGAGGGTCCGTTTCAGAGATTTTAGAGCTTGTAGCCCCTAAGAAGCTAATGATGTTTGAGCTGAGGTGGCCCATGGAAGTTCCACTACTAGAAGCACTAGATATAAAACAAGCGCTGCCAGAAGTAGAAGAAGAAGAGGAACAAGAGTCGCAGACAGATGACAAAGGTACTGATGAGATAAAAAATTGTGGCTGCAACATTGGTTAGTTCTGCTATTGCAAATACTCTTCATTTGGTTTTCTGCTCTAGGATTTGGCTTTGGATCGTGTTCAGTTCAAAATGTTGTGGTAGTTTTCGTGTGTAGATCATACTATGGATATTATTACTGTTGAAATTGACTTTTGATACTTTTTTAATTGAATTCTCACAAATAAATAAAACGTTCTAAGCTCTTTCAAATTTTCCAAGATTTTTTCAGGTGTTATCACAGTGTACTAGTTAACAATAAACTTCACAAACTTAACCTGATTAATACCAATACCAGCTACTTCATCGGATTGACTCATTCCCTTATATGAGCCCATAGAAACATCATATTATTAACTAAAAGTTCAAAACATCATATAATGAATTTAAGGAAAATAACTACTTTTTAGGAAATGTATTTTGGTATAAAATTTGAATGATCATGTAATAATTTTTGTATGCAAATAATAATGTAAAAATAGTATAAAATAAGTCTTCACTGACCTTTAATTGTGCTAATATGTATACAAGGGAAATATAATTGGATTTATACATAAAATTTATTCATATTACCTGTTGGAACTAATTAAATTGTAAAATTAAATTTCCACTTTTCTTTTGGTTGTCTAAAGTATCCTTCAGGTTCCAGTAGGAAGTATGAGAATAATCTTTCGATGTACAGATACCTACTACTTAAGGAATTGACTTCTTTGAACTAGGCGCAATAAATGCAAAGAATAATCAAAGAGCAAACATACACAAGTCTGATACACTGCTAACTGCTAAAGGTATTGCAGAACATAAGACACCCAAACCAAACTAAAACACCAAAGCGCACACCAAGGATACGAAAAAAATACCAAAAAACATCCTTACAAAGAAGATCAGATGCACAGAGCCACCTTCATAATGTCAGAAACACGAACTTTGATCATAGGCAGCAACACCATCGTGAACTCAACCAATCGGCCTCAACCCCAAATAAAGTAAACAGTGATCATTCCACTGCGAAACAAAAAAAAAAGCTTTTACTCTCGCTCTTAGCCAACTCCACACTAACAATTTGAAATCCTCCACAACTCTAGAGACTTCCACAAATTCACCTTTGAAGATGGATTTGTTCCTTGTTTGCCCTAGAAACCACACAACCGCAAACCAAATTGAAATGAATCTCAGTCTGAAAGTTTTACCTGCGTGTAGCAGCCCTTCAAATTGCTCGAAGTCGGTGTATCCTCTATCGAGAGAGTTGATGATAATCCTAAGCACTTCAAAATTTTGATCGAAACATTCAACGCAAGCGGACAATCGAAAATCAGATGGAACATACGTGCTGATTCTCTACAGCCGGGCACACAATGAGCTTGGTCCATAACGAGAGCTCTTCTTCGGAGAAGATTGTCCTTTGTCGGCAACATCCTTTGCAACAGCCTCTAACCAAAACAGAAATTTTCAAAGGAATCAAAGAGTTCGATATGCTTTGATGAAACATATATACTTCTATTGAGTGGTTCCCTGCCAATTTTTTGTAAGCACCTTTCACCAAGTACTTCCCGCCACTCCCATCAGCCCAAACTCACTTATCGTCCCCTTTTCTCATTAAAATAACTCTTTTCTCCATTCCCGCCATAACCACGATATAAGCCCTTCTGCCAAAAACTCATATTTTTTCTTATTTTATCCCACAAAATGTTTTTAACGGTGCATTTTAAGATCAGAGGAAGAACACGGAAAGAGCCAACAAAACAAATTTAATAGGGACAATACAACCATCTATGGACCAATTTTTATTGCGTTATATATATAGTACATGCTTTTTTGGTTTATACAGAAGTCACTATTATTTAAACCAATTTTTATTGGTTTAAATACCACATTCGTCCCTATATGATACAGGGACTGAAACCAAAAAAGCGAGTACATACAAAGACAAATGTGATATTTAAGCCAGTTTTATTTTTAACATGTGATCTTTTACGCGTACCGATCATAAATCAAATCTATAACAATAATAATACATTTAATATGAAAAAAAATTAATATAGAATAATAAGCTTAAATTATTTAAAGATTAATTAACAAATTTATAATTTAACGCAAATACAAAATTTAATATCATAATGATAATAGTAATAAAAAAATATTATTCATATCTATTTAAGTAGGTCAGTTTAATACGCAGAGAAAACTTTTTTAGTTGATTTTCGTAGTATAATCATTTTGGTTAAATAGAGTTTTTTTTTTTTTTATCTGGTCCACTTAACAGCTTAATTTAGTTTGAGGGTCAATTCTGTCATCAAGTGGTTCATGTCCGCCTCACGATTGTAGTTGCGGAGGATCGACTTGTGGTCCTCTTTATCAAGTCCAACGTCAATCACCACTAGAGAGGTCGGTTAAATAGAGTCTTTTTAGTCGAATAGAATTTTAAACACATGAAAAACTTAAAAATAAATCACTTTCAAGGAAGGTGATTTTATTTTAATTGCCACGAATCACATGAAGTAATCACATCATTACAAAGTGCAAACAATACTTTATGAAGTTAACTCACTTAACTGAGATAAGCTTTGAAACGACGTCGTTGTAGAAAATTAAATCGCAAAGTTAAAAAACTCGCGGGTTTTCCCTCCATTTCCGTGAAGTCGTTAACATATAATAACCGTCAAGAGAGAGAAACCCAAATAAACCACTCAGAACTCAACAAACACTGAAGATTTTCTCATATTCACCTCAACGGAAAATTCTCTTTCAACAATGTATTCCGAACCAGAATTTCCCTATCCATGTAGTAGGAAGGATATGGAAACTATCAAGTACTACTTCGACGAAGAAACTGAGTTCATGGCCGCACCAAACTTCTTCGATGACTATCGGAACATTCTTATTCGCAGAAATGCCGTTTCGATAATCGCCAAGGTAAGTCATCATTTCAAGCTTCGTTGATTTCTTCACTATATGAAAACTTAATGTCATGATTTCAAGCTTCGTTGATTTCTTCACTATGTTTTCTCTGAACTTGCTATGCTCGATTTCTTGTATGAAGCTTAATTTCTGATCTGCTTTTTGTTTCGTAGTTTTGATTAATTTTTTGTGTTCAATTTCAAGTTACTTTTCGAATTTTCCTTTTCGGATTCGTTAGTTTGATTAATTTGTTGTGTTCGATGAATCTTGCAACTGTAAAATGAATGTTCGCCGAATCTTGTGTTGTATCGATGCTCAATTACAAGATTATTGTTAGATTATCGATGTGCATGAAATTTCACTATGAAAACTTAAATTCATGCTCAACGCATGAACCTGTTTGATAAGTGAGAAAATTATCGTTCCATTGTTGTTAGATACTTAGATTTTTTGCTGTTATTAGATTGTTTCTTTCTTGCTTATATTCGTTAATTTGTTCTGATTGGTCTTTAACTTTTTGAATTTTCCTTTCTGGATCTCACTGTATGCTGAATCTTGAGTTGTATCTTCGTTTAATTTTTTGTGATCAATTTCAAGTTTACTGTTCAACTTTTTCTTTTTGGATCCGTATTGCTTTGAATGAGAATTTCACTATATTCTACTGTGTAGTTCGCTTTGCTTTGTTTGATTCATCATGCGATCGTGAAATGAATCAATGTGTTGATTTCGTTTGTCAAATCTTGAAATAGCAAAATGAATGAATGAATGTGCTGATTTTGAAACACTCAGGTCACAAAGAAGGATGTTTCAGATGCATATGTTCCGTATCTTGCTATGAACTACTTTGATCGTTTCGTATCCCGTTACAACATTAAGGTAACTGAAAACTCTTATGGATATTTTATTAAGTTTCATTTTCTTTAAATTGTTTTGTGTTGAAACTGAAAACTCTTTGGTTTTTTAAGTATGTGGAAGGTCGGACTGATACCGAAAAAGTTCGTTTGATTGCTATAACTTGTTTAACCATATCTGCCAAGATGAGGATAGACTCATTCTCGTTTGACCAGTTTTTGTCTGACCTATATGTGAGTGTCATTTTTTTTACTCGGTGTTTAATATATTTGTGGTTGCTATGAAGGTTATGTATTTTTAGTCTCTACATTTTATAAAATTTTAGTGTTTTTAATCCCTCAACAGAAGACTAAAAATAGATAAAATTTGTGTAACAAATTTAATAACGTCAGTTTTCTAGAGCATTGTTTTTAAATTCACTAAATGAACGTATTTGTTGCACAGAGGGACATGAACCTGATGATAAATCATCAGACGATAATGAGAATGGAGCTTCTCATTCTCCAAGTACTTAGCTGGAAAATGAAATCCGTGACTGCCTTATGTTTTCTTAACCACTATTACCCTCACTTTAGGCAATTCCGTGGTTTTAAACGCCGTAGCATTAATGAGATCATAGTTCAAGCTCAAGGAGGTAAACAGAAACTCACTTATAACAATATAATTTGTTAATTCCATGATTTCTAATTGGAGAATATATAATATTCCTTGGATTTTTTTCTTATTCTTCAGAACACACCTTCGTTGACTACATACCTTCTCACATTGCGTTCTCCGCTTTTCTGGCTGCTGCCAACATTGCATATCCCTTAAAGTATAAGGAAATTGCAGAAGACATTGAAAGCAAACTTAATGATCAAGTATGTTGATTGAAAAATTAAATGCATAGCATGTTATGTCTAATAATATCTCCATTTGTCAAAAGACATTAAGAGCAAAATTGTTATAGTTAAGGTGTATAAATCAACAAATTTCTAGAATCAGTGGCATAATTAGGCCAATATACACTATATAATATAGTGATGAGCTGCTAAAGCTTTTTTAAATGTTCTTACAGGGGCAGGTGAAGGAATGCGCGAAGAAGATGATAGATCTTTGCAGAAGACTCAACATCCTGATTTGTACCCCTAGATCAGGAATTCACTCCGCTTCAGGTCAAGTTGTGGAATTACCCCAACAGGAAACCAAAGAAGCTGGAACACCAGAGATAAAGGAAATCCAACAGAACAACAGCAAGGCAGTGGTGGTCGATGATTCATCTGAAGAAGAAGAAGAAGACGAAGAGAGGACTGCGTTAATCGACAAGCGAAGACAGGACATAGGCAAGATGGAGACTTCTCAATTGCAGGTGCAGGAAGGGTGGGAGAAGTTATCTGATAAAAAAGATGTAGCAGCAGAAGAGACTGAGACATCCATTTCAGAGATTGAAGAGGAGCTTGTAGAACCAAAGAAGCTAATGAACTTTGAGCTGAAATGGGCCACTGATGTCCCATCACTAGAAGCGCAGCCACGGGATTCTACAATTATAAGCCTTAGGATACCAGGGACTGGAAATAATATAAATATAGGCTGTGGTACCTGCAACATCAGTTAGTTCTGCTTCTCTGCATACAGACTTGGATTTTATGTCCTTTTCATTTGGCTTTGTGGTCTAGCCTTTGGCTTTGAACCGTGTCGAGTTCAAAATGATTCAGTAGTTTCTTGTGCAGTTCAAACTATCGGTATTATTGGCATTGCTATTGAAATTGTTTCTCTTTACTTTTCTAATTGAATACTTACTCAAAAATCTTTTCAACGTTCTAAACTCTTTTTTGTTGTTATTTCATCGAGTAATAGTTATCCATAAGCTTCACAAACTAAGCTGTTTATTACTAATACCAGCAACTTCATTTATTGACTCATTGCCTTGTATGAGCATAAGAAACGTCATATTAGTATAATACTAAATTTCACACTGAGATTAGTTGCTATCATCACTGATCTGGTTAAGTAGCGAATGTTGCATTTTCACAAATAAAGAAAACATTCTAAGCTCTTTCAAAAAATTTATGATCTCTTCATGTGTGTACTGGTTAACAATAAACTCCACAAACTAACCTGATTATTACTAATACGTACCAGCTACTTCATGGATTGACTCATTGTCTTATATGAGCACACGAAACATCATATCATATTATTAAAAGAAATCTACACAATGAAATCTTAAGTTTTTGTTTTGGTTGTCTAAAGTATCCTTGAGGCTCCAATAGGAAGTAAGAGACAAATCTTTCGATGTACCATATCTACAAAATATGTGCAAAGAATAGATCAAAGACGAAACATACACAAGTCTGATACATTGCTAACTGTTAAGCATATAGCAGAACAGAAGACACCCGAACCAAACTATAACTCAAATGCAAACCAAGGATACTAAGACTACACTCTAACTGTATGATACAAAGAGCGAATGAAATGCCAATAACAAAAGGAAAGGCCAAATGAAACAAAAGACCATATAGCCCACCTTTTGATTTTGCAATGCACCAAAAGAAAAATACCAAAAAAATCCTAACATATAAATGCCAAAGGTCATCATAATCACAAAAAGTGAATTTTACGTTAAGAACCCTACGAAAAGGACCTAAAAAAATAGACCTAAGTTTTTTCCATTTTGTTATTTATTTTATTTGTTGTGTAACTGTTAATTTTATTTATTAATTATATTTTAATTTTTTATTTATTGTTTCAATTTCAATGTTGCGGAATATGACTTTTTTTTACGTTAGTTATACATATAAATAACTATTTTTGATGTTGTTAACATTATTTACAATTTAAATAAATGATGTTCTTTTTTTAAAAAATTCTCTTTTTTATTAGGGGTCCATTTTTTTTATTTTATCTGGACCTCCAAAATTTCGGAACCGGCCCTAATATATATATCCAAGTTGTTAAAACTAAATTTTTCCGTCAACTCTTTTTGCATATGTGGAATTGAAAAGTAGCTTCAATTTGTAAATTTATGTATCTATTATTTATCAAATAACTTATTATATTTAAATATCCAAATATATATTTAAATGTCCAAAAAAATTTAACTCAATTGACAAAAATATCAAAATTGTTAGGTCGGACGTCATTTCATCAACAAAAAACTTATTATATTTAAATAATCGCATAAACTTATTATTTTTAAATAGAGTGTTCGGAATTCGAACTCCAACACTGATATATAAAAATTAAAAAACAAAGTGAATTAATTGTCAATATAATTACAAACCATAGAATAAAGAAAACTAACTTCTTATATATGTTTACACTGTTAAAATAAAATATTATGCATCCCTTCAAGTTAATGAAAACTAAATTCTTTTTGGTATTTCTTTTGTAAATCTTTTTTTAGTTTGTAAGTAATTTTGGTACTCCTATTTTGTATTTTGATTGTTTTATTGGTTATTCTTAAAGTAAAGCATTTGTTGCGATACATCAACCCCTTAAATGGATCCGATTTACCTTGAGGAAATAAGTTTCTACAATTTTATTTTTTTTTTTAAATAATGAGTCTTTACAGTTACGCGCGGATAGATGATACTTTGATTTTTTTTAAAAATAAATAAAAATTTAAACCAATCTACAATATAAATGAATAAAAATCTCATATTTCTAAACAACCTTTTTATTTTTAACATACATTAATATTAAACATAATCATGTTTTAAAATAGTAGCCATCGATCATTTAACCATATATTTATACTTATCACAATTACTATTTTTATTTGTGAAAATATTTTAACTATATATTGAGTATTTTAAAATATAATTAAACATTTAAATTTAAATATTTTGTACTAATTTTTCTAGCGGTGTGATTTTTATCAAGTATACACATAATACAACCATATAAGATAAATTATGTAAAAAAAAAAAAAAAACACATATTAGATAAATGCGAACTCGGAACTGTGTAGTGCTAGACCATTTTTTTTTTATAAACTGTGCTGGAACATTGATTAAACATGGTTGATCAAATGGCTATTATCAACTAAGAAGATTCCAGAAACGCAATGACTCAATGCCTTGCGGCAAGGTTTGAGATTTGAAAAACTTCCCTAATGCTGATACAGTGGACAACTACAGACCTATAGCTATGGCAAACTTGAAATTCAAGGTAATCTCTCTAAGATAATTGCTGACAGGTTGGCAGTAATTATGCCTTCAATTGTTTCTTGTGAGCAAAGAGGGTATGGAAGTCTCATTAGAGACTCAATTTGTCTGACCTCAGAGGCATTTAATCATCTGCATAATAAATCCTTTTGTGGTAACTTGGTTTCAAAAGCTTTTGATACTTAAGAGTCGCCAATCTTACTGAAAGTTCTCAAATGCTTTGGTTTTTGCCAAACGTTTTGTGATTGGATTGCAACAATTCTCAATGTATTATTGACGCAGAACGGAAGCGCTAGGTTAGCAAAACGCTAAACCTAATTGATAAAGACAAGCCGTAAACACAAACTTGTCAAAATAGGGTTTCGGAGTCCACCGAAAGTTGAGATAAAACTCGAATAATTTTATTGAATCAAAAAACTGCCCCTCAAGGCTACAATGGTTTGGTTTAAATAGTAAGGGAAATAATAAAAATAGTAAATCTAGAATAATAAAAATAGCAAATCTAGAATAACAAAAATAGCAAATCTAGAATAATAAAAATAGCAAATCTAGAATAATAAAAATAATAAATCTAAATAAACCCTCCTACATCAGTCTCCTCCACCTCAAAAGAACTCGACCCCGAGTTCTCATCTTGATAAAGGACTTCATCTGCATGGTACTCATATATATCTGCCACATTGAAAGTGTTAGAAATGTTCATTGATGCTGGAAGGGCCACTACATAAGCATTGTCATTGATCTTGCGAGTCACTTGGAACGGGCCATATTTGCGAGGCTGCAGCTTGCTGTAGGTACCAACTGGAAATCTTTCTTTTCGCAGAAACACCATCACTTCATCTCCCACATTGAACACTTTGACTCTTCGGCGTTTATCTGCTGCAATTTTGTTTTTCAATCCAGTAGCTTCCAATTTGGACTTGACAGAATCTTTCACAGCTATAATCTCTTCAGCCATATTTTCAGCAGCCACACTAAATCCAGGAGCCTTAGGCAACTTAATCAAATCAACCACGTGCCTAGGAACAGAGGTGTAAACAAGTGAGAAATGTGTTTTTCCAGTAGCAGAATGCACAGTGCTGTTATAAGCAAACTCAACTTGAGGCAGAGCCAAATCCCACTGCTTCGGTTTGTCACCACAAACACATCGAATCATATTTCCCAGAGTTCTGTTTGTGACCTCAGTTTGTCCATCAGTTTGGGGATGAGCTGTAGAACTCCTGTTCAGTGATGTATCAAATAACTTCCATAAGGTGATCCAGAAATGACTGAGGAATTTGGTGTCCCTGTCTGAAGTAATGGATTTTGGAACTCCGTGAAGACGCACAACCTCCCTGAAAAACAGTTTGGCTATGTTGGATGCATCAGCTGTCTTCTTACAGGCAATAAAATGGGACATCTTGGAGAATCGGTCTACAACCACAAACACGGAATCCACACCTCGCTGGGTACGAGGTAGACCCAACACAAAATCCATAGATAAATCTTGCCAAATGTCATCAGGAATGGGTAGAGGCATGTAAAGACCAGTATTTTGTGACTGGCGTTTGGAAACTTGGCAAGTATAGCACTTCTTGACTATGGTTCCAACATCTTTTCTCAGGTGTGGCCAATAAAACCTTTCTTCCAGACTAGCAATGGTTTTATCCCTCCCCATATGCCCACTCAGACCACCACCATGCAGATCCCTAAGTAATTTCTCCCTCAAGGATGAACATGGAATGCACAGCCGGTTTCCCTTAAAAAGAAACCCTTCACGAACATGAAAATCGTCACAAGGATGCTCACGGCATTTAGCCCATAATTCTTTGAACTCAACATCATTCTCATACAACTCCTTCAGACATTCAAAACCTACTACCTCCTGCGCTAAAGTGACAAGCAACGAATCCCTCCTACTCAAAGCATCAGCTACTTTGTTAAGGGCTCCAGATTTATGTTGAATAATAAAAGGGAACTTCTGCAGAAAACTAACCCACCGAGCATGCATCTTGTTGACCAGTTTCTGACTATGGAGAAATTTCAGAGCCTGGTGATCAGTGAATAAAATGAATTCTCTATGAATCAAGTAGTGCTCCCACTGGCGAAGAGCTCTAAAAACAGCATAAAATTCTTGATCATAAGTACTCCATTTTCGACGAGCTTCACTCAACTTTTCACTAAAGAAAGCAATTGGTTTCTTCTCCTGAGACAACACAGCCCCTATTCCAATTCCGCTAGCATCGCACTCAACTTGGAACACTTTATCAAAATCAGGAAGAGCTAAGACAGGGGCGGTGCACAACTTTTCTTTAATCAAGGCAAAACTCTGCTCCTGCTCAAAACCCCAATTGTATTTTCCTTTCTTCAAACATTCAGTGATTGGTGCAGTGATAGTGCTGAAATCTCTGATAAATCTTCTGTAGAAAGTAGCCAGCCCATGAAAACTACGTACTTCAGTAACTGATGTAGGTGCAGGCCAGTCTCTGATAGCCCTCACTTTCTCTTCATCCACCTGAATTCCATCTTCACCAACTACAAACCCCAAGAAAAGTAATTTGTTGGTACTGAACGTGCACTTTTTCAGGTTAATGTACAGTTGATTCTCTTGTAACACTTGCAAAACTAGCCTCACATGTTCCGGGTGTTCTTCCTTGATCTTGCTATAAATCAGAATATCATCAAAATAAACCACAACAAAAGAACCAATAAAAGGACGCAGAACCTGATTCATCAACCGCATGAAGGTGCTAGGGGCGTTAGACAACCCAAAAGGCATCACCAACCACTCATAAAGTCCATCCTTACTCTTAAAAGCTGTCTTCCATTCATCTCCAGGTCTAATTCTTATCTGATGGTACCCACTTCGCAGATCTATCTTTGAGAACACCTTGGATCCTGCCAATTCATCAAGCATGTCTTCTAAACGGGGAATTGGAAAACGATACTTGATAGTGATCTTGTTGATGGCCCTGCTATCAACACACATCCTCCACTGATTTCCTTTCTTAGGCACCAAAAGGACTGGGACGGCACAAGGACTCATGCTTTCACGGATAAATCCCTTCCTTAGTAAATCCTCAATTTGCTCCCTTAAAATCTCATTCTCCTTAGGACTCATGCGATAATGAGGAAGGTTTGGTAGGCTTGAACCTGGAATCAAATCAATCTGGTGTTGAATATTCCTCATGGGCGGTAAGTCATTTGGCAGCTCATCTGCAATCAACTCGTTGAAATCCCTTAGAATTTCTAAGATTTCCCCTGGAATTGGAGCCTCTTCTTTCACAGTACTCATCACCCCTTTGAAAACAACTGGACAAAAACAATTAGCTTCTCTGACAGCCTTATCAAGTTTCCTCTCATCCTGAGTCATCACTAGGAAACTAGATTTCTTGTCTTTCGGATTCTTATCAAAATGTAAAATAGGAGCCATAGCAATTTTATGAGTGCCCCAAGTAAACATCATCACATTATCCCGTCCCCGGTAAGTAATATCATTATCAAACTGCCAAGGCCTACCAAGTAAAATATGACAAACATCCATATCAATAACATCACAAAGTACCTCTTCTTTATAATGTTTGCCAATGGAGATGGGAACTCTGCAGGACAGCGTCACTCGTACCTAGGATCCCTTGCTGACCCAGCCAAGGGCATATGGCATCTCATGAGGCTCTGCGGGCAACTTAAAATAATTCACCAATTTCTGTGACACTAAGTTCTCTGTGCTCCCATTATCTATTATGAGATCACATACCTTATTCTTGACAGAACAATGAGTCTTGAATAAGTTTTTGCGCTGACCTTCTTCTTTAGTTGCTAGTAACATCCGCTGCAACACAAAATTCACCCTTTCATCAGATTCTTCTTCAGCAAATTCTACCTCTGCATATTCATCCTCATCAGGCTGCTCTGTCTCATCATCATCGTCCCTTTCTCCCACCACAGCTGCAACTCTCCTCGATGGACAGACATTGGATCGGTGACCTTTCCCATTACATCTAATACAAGTATCAATAGTGGGTTTGGCATATGGATTGTTTTGTTTTTGGGTTGGGGCTTTGCCTTGTGGTGCACTGCTAGAACTACCAGTTGCCTTATTACCAGGAGTAGAATCCCTGGCTGCTGCACTTTTCTCTTTGTCACCTGATGATTCAGTATTATTCTGGGGAGAATACTTTCTGAAGGAGGAGAAATTTCTGGGCGATTTCTCCATCAATTCTGCCTTCAAAGCTAGGTTGGACGCTTCAGCAACGGTCCAAACGGTTTGCAAACCCATCTTCTCCTGCAAGGATCCTTTCAATCCACTGATATAACGAGCCACTTTCTGATTTTCTGATTCGCCCAATTCATTACGTTCAGAAAAACGCAGAAATTCAGCGGTATACTCTATCACTGATCGCTTGCCTTGAACACATTCAATATACATTTTATACAGAATTTGTTCATAATCTTCAGGTAAAAATCTCTCAAACATCAATTGTTTCATCTTCCGCCAAGTTCGAATGGGATTCTTTTTCTGCCTCTTCCTCTGAACAACGAGTCTGTCCCACCAGACAGCGGCGGTACTTTTCAGCCTGATTGCCACCATCTTAACCTGTTTGTGCTTAGGGACGTCCATGACGTCGAAAAATTTGTCAACATCAATCTGCCAATCTAAAAATTCCTCTACTCCCATCGTTCCATAAAACAATGGAATATCTGCTTTCACGCGGTAATCATGGTGATTGCCACGATCGTTTCTTTCTTCAGTCACGACCTCCTCCTCTTCTGAATTCGAATCATCCATCGTATGATTGTTTCCACGACCTCCTCCCCTGTTCAGATTGATTCTGTTGTTGTTGTTAACGTTGTTGTTGTTGTTGGATAACGTCGTCACCTGTGTTGTCAGAGCGGTGATGGCCGCGGTTAAAGCCGCTATGGCACCATCAAACTCTGTTTTCGTCACCGGTTGATCTCCCATCTGATCACTTCACGAAAGAACAGGGGAAATCTGCTCTGATGCCAACTGACGCAGAACGGAAGCGCTAGGTTAGCAAAACGCTAAACCTAATTGATAAAGACAAGCCGCAAACACAAACTTGTCAAAATAGGGTTTCGGAGTCCACCGAAAGTTGAGATAAAACTCGAATAATTTTATTGAATCAAAAAACTGCCCCTCAAGGCTACAATGGTTTGGTTTAAATAGTAAGGAAAATAATAAAAATAGTAAATCTAGAATAATAAAAATAGCAAATCTAGAATAATAAAAATAATAAATCTAAATAAACCCTCCTACATCAATTATGTACTTTTCTAGTCTTAGCAGCAATGTTGAGCTACTTAACTTATAATTCAAGCTAACTGCGGAAGAATTCTTCCATGTCAGATTTGATTTTCAAATCCTATCTTTAGTTAATGCCAGGTCACAATTCTCATGATCTTCCATGATTTTCTTGTTTTCTAGAAGTAATTGCTTTTGTGGACTAATATGTAGCTGCTTGGTTTCTTTTCAAGGTCATACCAACTTCAACTCGTGTCTGTCCTTCCTAAAGATACAATTTTTGTAGTTTCGCTAATACCGCGATAATAAGATACACTAATTAGTATTATACTGGTTAGGTATATGTTAAGGAATATACCATTTTAGTAAATAGTTTCATAGCCATCAATGTTTGATTTTAATTTAACAGTGGCATTTTGTTTATGGTATAAACCATAACCTTGCTTAGGAGTACATAAACATACAATACATAAACATAGCTTTCTTCATTGTTGATGGTTTGAGAGACATTACGTGTGATTGGATTTTCAGTTAATGTAACAGGGACAACTACTAAAGATGGCATGGATATGGTCCTTGTCACTCAATACTTTGACACCTGCCTCCATTGTGCTGTTCGTCGCTAGCCAAATTCTTTATGATGGACTTCTTCAGCGTTCTGTATCTCATCAGTAGCTTATATTCCTCCTCCTACTTCGTATCCGATTTTATATCGGACTAAAATACTAATCTGATCCTCCAAATATTATGATATCACTTATCAGCCTTGCAAATATATTTGTCAGTCATTAAGGTAATCGTAATCCTTCAATGATTTAAAAGCTTGTGACTGTCTCTTGGGACAAAGTCTTGGTATTAGGAGCTTGACAAAATTCAATGAAGCATCTAACTTAAAATTATTATGCTGGGACCTTATGCATTGTAAGGATCAATGATGCAGAATTCTTAATGACAGAGTTATGAGACATGTCAATAGTATCAACCATCACATATCGTGTTAATGTCAGAGGTTGCCACCTTCCTTCTATTTGTAATATTTGTCTCAAGCAATCAAACTCTTCTCAACATACCTTCTTTGATTGCCCCTTTGCTCAGGGTCTGTGGCAAAAACCTGACTAAGTCTTCACTTTTGAAGGAACTTATCAGATTAGGAGTTCCCAAATCCACATCAGAAATGATGAGTAAAGTTCCAAGACATCGGAAGAGATACGAAAAATGTTCGAGTTCTGTTTAGCTAACATTTGGATGACAGTGTCTTCAAGCAACTTTTTAGTCTAGTTCCCCCACCGTTTACCACTAGGCCAAATATTGTGTCATTTAAACATTTAACAATATTATTAAACCTAAAGTTTTGGTCAAGTGGTAAAACAAAATCTTATATCCAAAAGTTTCAGGTTTAGTATCATTTAAAATTTCTTTTGGAATTTAAAAAGACAATAGTTAACTCAAAATGAATAACGGCCATTCATAATTTCTTGTGCAAATCATGGATTTAGATTCCTGCAGTATATATATATAGGGGTTTTCTAACTTAGACCCTAGTTAGGTCTAAGTTAGCAAGGTGCACCTTTTGAGTTGGACAAAAATACCCATTTTTTTTTTTTTTGAAACAATAGAGCAACTGGGGCATGTATGTAATTTGCATCATAAAAATACCCTTTTTTTTTTTTGAAACAATAGAACAACTATTACATTTTTTAAATTTCTTCCAAATTTCGACCTCATTTTACGTGCGAATCGAACGCCGATTTCAAAAACTAATACCGGAAACCTTTGTAAAATTGAAAAACGATCAAAATCCATATAAGGAACGTCGAGTTTCGTTGAGTATTGAGGGAGATCGAACCGGGTCAAAAACCGGGTCGCACGACCCGTTTCTGCATAAAACGGGTGGGAGAGACGATGAACAGTGCGCGTCGCCCACGCCCACTCTCACCGGTGGCGCGTGGGGGCGCGTGCGACCTCAGGGAGGCTCTATTTTTTTTATTTTTTCATAATAAAATAGTAGATAATATTCTGGAAATTTTGGTATATTGTATGAAATTTTTGGAGACCCGAAACTATTTTTAGTTAATTAAATGAGTAAAAAGGTAATTAAAAATATTATAATTCCATAAAAAATTTCCAAAATTTTATGTAAAGTACTATGAATTATTTAGAACCCTCTTGTGTACCTCACTCTCCCTAGTTCAAGTCATGAAATTATTTTCACAAATTCCGCTGATTATTTAAAACCATTTAACAAATAATAATAATAATTTCATAGATTTGTACTCTGAAACCAATTGTGTTTTTATTTGTTTCTAATAAAATATTAGATAATATTCTGGAACTTTTGGTATATTTTATGAAATTTTTTGAGACCTGAAACTATTTTTCGTTAATTAAATGAGATAAAACGGTAATTAAAAACTATTGTTTGCTTCTGAAACCATTTAGCTGGAAGAATGGTTTCAGAGAGTTATACTGTGAAACCATTCTAGCAGTAAAATGGTTTCAGAAGCAAACAATTAAAAATCAACTCCCCTGAAACCATTCTATCAGTGAAATGGTTTCAAAGTACAACGCTCTGAAACCATTGTACCAGCTAAATGGTTTCAGAATGGTTTCAGAAGCAAACAATTAAGAAATTACTCACTGAAACCATTCTACCAGTAAAATGGTTTCAGAGAGTTATACTGTGAAACCATTCTACCAGCTAAATGGTTTCACAGTATTATATAAAGATAATTAAAGGTAGTGAAAAATTGAGTTTTTTTTTTTGTGTCCAAATCAAACGAACCAAGTCTCTATTTGTAGACAAAAAAAAATTATGAATTTTGGTATAAAAATAAAAAAATAAAAAATTAATTTACAACGAAATAATTGAGTTTAAAGTATTAAATGAAAAAAAAAACACGCCAACCACCCAGCAGTTGACACGTGTCCTGCTTTTTTAAAATGAAATTTTCTCTCTCCAGGCGCAGATCTAGTGTGGTTCACGCGCTGGCTTATCATGGAGATGGATGATCTGGACTGTCTGATTGATCCGACAGCCATGATGAGATCATCTCTTGGCCGTCTGATGGAAATCAACGGTCTGTAACGGTGGTCCTACGGTAGGCGAGCGACACTGGATCAGCGCCAATATTTTTTTTTTTAAAAAAAAAAAAAAAAGAAAGGGTATTTTTGTCCAACTCAAAAGGTGCACTTTGCTAATTTAGACCCAACTGGGTCTAAATTAGCAGCCCCCATATATATATATATATATATATATATATATATATATATATATATATATATATATAGGTTAATCTTATAACATTGTCTTTTTGTGTTGTGAGTTGTTAGATTTTGTACAAACGTTCTAGTTCTACTCGGAATCTCATATGCGTAAAAATGACTTTCAAAATCATTTTTTAAATTGTTAATGCTTTCTATAGTTTATTTTTTGAGTTTAAAGACTACACGCCGTCAGTGTAAATTAATTTTACACTTGACAACCAATAAGAATGAAACATTCTTCCACATCATATTAAGAAAGTGAGGTTTAGTGAGATGATGTGGCAAAAAATATGGTTTGTATTGGTTGACAGTGTAAAATTATTTGATACTGTCGGTGCATATTATTTTTTCTCTTATTTTTTTCAGTCAAAAAAAGTTACCTTTACCTTTTTTAAAAAAAACATTTTTCTAACTAGTATTCTTGAGGCGTTTGCTAACACACCTACATCAGTTTAAGTAATCTCTCATGTTAAACCTAGCGGATTTGGTAGGTTGAAATCTATGGTTGATATTTTAATCACTTCTATATTATTACGCATGTCGGCATGTCATTAATTATCGGCTTACTCGTGTTACTCTCTAAAATAAAGTGTTCACTTTATATGAACCTTATCCTATTAGATGAGATCGCGCTATATAAATCAATCATCATAATGTTGCATCATAAACCAGACATATAAATGTAACACCAGACTTTCGATTAAAAAAATTCCTATAAAGATCACATTGTCAATTCCCAAAATGGTGTATTACTGGCAAACCCGAAAAAAAATGTTGAGGCAGCCAATGAGGCCCTATTTAACAAGCAACCAAGACAAGGAAGCAAATGTATCCCATCGGCACAAATAGGTAGCTCATTGCGCCATTTTGGAACAGAGTGTGGCTAACAATTCAGAGTTCAATTCTAGACACAAACTAATTCAAGAGTCGAGCCTCTCGAAAAAGTAAAGATAGCCCATGTCCTTGGGAGGATTAATGGAAGCTCCTACCTTGTTGTCGTTAAAAATAACCCATCTACCATCTTTTAAGATGTGTGCAACATAGTGACCACAGTGTGTTGAGGTTCCGATGTGGCTAACAATTCCCGTTAGTCGATATCCTGTGACAAACCAAAAAGACAAAAATTAATAAAAACCACATGTCAAACTAATAAAGCCGAAATGAACACTAATCCATATACTTGGGGAATAACCATTAACAACCCGATAAGTTTGGGTAAAATATCACAACATTAGCCCAGATAAAAATCAGCAATGTTTTGGCTGTTCAATGATTGATAATCATTAATAACAAAAATAATAAAGATGTGAAAGCAACTCACTTCCTCCTCCATCGGGTAAGTCAGCATCATTTGGACCAGATGTAGTGCTTGATGCAGTAGCATCCATGTTGGAAACGGATGCATCAGGATTGCTAAAGATCCAGTCTGTTGCTTTCTCTATGTCACCACCCTGCAGAGCAATTATTTCTATTTAGATAATCAAAGACATTTCCGGACAATGTACCGCAACCAAATCTGACATACTTAAGAGAAATAGGGAAGTGTTAAAAGAGTAAATTACCGATGCCTTCAGTGCCTTTCGAGCAACGTCGTCTTGAAATCCAAATGAAATTAGCATATCAACTTTTGACTGGTCAACACTTTCAGAGCCACTCCCTTTCAAAATAGGAGCATCAATATCTAATAGACAAATATACATCATTATTTCCTGCATATACTATATAGAGGTAACTGGCTATAAAGAATTGTTTTGCATAATATAGAAATTAAAGAGAAACCTGGATCATCCATGTGAGATAGTAACCAAGTCATTGCCTCTTCTACTCCAGCATTTGATGTATTTATAGCAGCTTTTTGACAATGAAGTTGGTTAAATCCCATAGAAACCAGCTGCGAAACAATGTCTTCATTGGCTAAAGGTGTTTCTGAATCATCCTCAACAGGTACTGTGCAACACAGAAAACAGATTCCAATTTAAAAAATTCAACTTCAATCCAGCTAAAAATATTCAGTTGTTTAGCTGAAACAGGCATTAACCCCACATAACATTGGACAAGTGTCGCAAAAACTGATCACAATGAGAATTTGTAGTTATCTAAAATACCCTTAAAAAATAAATAATTCAGTGTGCCTCTCAGTTTTATACTATGTACTTCTTAATATAGGAAGTGAACACGGTTCAGTTGCAAACAGATTAGGAGGGAGAATGTCAAAAATATTTTTGCTGGAATAGAAGCATGTGTGGAAAACAATAAATTATATTATCAACCTAAGCAGCAAAACATAAGAACTTGGTCTCTTGACATCTCAATTTAGCAAACTCCAATTGTGAGAAGGTAGAGAACCGACAGATGAAAATGTTACTATATACATATGTCTATTAAGGACTCGGCTACCCGAATTGGATCTTTATTATCTCCATAAACAGAAAGAACTACGTACCCCCATCTGGTAGAAGCTCTTCCCCAGGTTGATGACCTTTGCTACGCATATGACTGATATCTATGATATCAGGAACGTCAACATATACATCTGAAAGAACAAAAGTTCTTAACAATAAAGATATAGAATAAGAATAATCTAAAACAATATATTTAGTTACTAGTGACTATAATAAGTACCAAGCTTTTTGGGTACCCATCCCTCTTCCATAACGAATTTCCGCATGTGCAACACCAGGTAATCAGGAAATGATGTCAGACCAGCAGATCTACAAATTATATAGTGGTTTAGCACAAAAGTGAAAACATACCATTTTCTCAAACAAACAAAGATATAACCTATTTACTTCCATCTGATATGAACCATCATGTACGACATTATAATTTGACACAACTTAGAAATTCAGAAGATTGCTTACTTCAGCGCTGTTGTCTTTGTTTGCAAAGCAGTGCTGTAAAAATCATGTATCTCCTCTGGAGCTGAGAAGTTTGCTAGGCAAGCTTCTAAAGGCACCCTTGGGCGTACAATCTCATCATTAGACCTATCACAATAAATAAATAAATAAATATAACAAGCAAAGTTTGGATGGGAAAAAATGAAAAAAAATATATCAAGATTCCTAGATATTTGAACTTACACTTCTTTTCCTTCAGAAAGTTTCTCTGCTTTTAGTTTGTGAAACAATTCTAACTCTTCTGAAATTTCTCAAAAAAAAAATATGTAAGAATTAAACACAATACCCAAAGACTTCTCAGTTTGTCAAACTTTGTAAGAAAATCCAACCTTTGTTAGTTGCTTGGTGCAGCGGGATATTCAGAGAAAGAATGTAGTCATTCCTTCTATTGTACGCAACTTTTCCAGATGAACACAAGATTCGATCTTCAACGCCAAACTTGAAACTCCTTGCAGGATCCAGTTCAGTTTTCCCAGCATTAGCTCGTTCCACTTGGTCCAGAAAATGAAGGAAAAATTCTAAAGCATCCTAACATTAAGTTGCAATCAAACAGTTAAAAGATAGCAAAGAAATGTTGTCTCTAAATATAACAATATATAACTATTAAAATTTAAGTATGGATAGGAACCACTTTTTCGAATCAAACATTTATAATTATCTACTAAAAGCTTACTAGAAACAGAAAGTAAATATTAGAAGGCCAAAAATTTATCATAATGGTACGTAAACCAAACAAATCAATGGCTGACATAATTCCAGTTTCAATTGATATCTTCTCTGATAATTCCAGTTTCAATTGATATCTTCTCTGATCTTCCCCTGGTTTATGGGGTTGGGTGGCTATAACTAAGGCCCGAGTAAAAAATAGATATTTTACATATATGCTAAGATTAAGGCTAAATTTCCAATTGAAGTCACAAAAATTATGGGCATTGACCTTATCAAATGACAAGTTAGTAAAAATACCTGTTGTCGCATAGATGAAAATTCCGGATGACTGGCAGCAACTAAAGCTTTAAACATACGTGGTGGTATCCCTTCCTGCACCTGATGTTTAAAGATTGGACAGAAAAACAATGATCACGGAAAAAATTTAAAATAAGAAACAATAAGATGAACATAGAATAGTCAACGGTATAAATCTGTTATGTTATCAAATAACACTTCAAGTTTTCAACCATAACAATTGCAACATATTCAAACCAGAAACCACTGATCAAAATATAATCGCCCCGCAACCAAAAAAACACTAAGGATAACAACGTTGCTCCCTAAGAAATTTGTTCAATATATAAAAATTAAGCATTCATGATGGTACAAGTCAGCAAGGAATTTTCGTCAACAAAGTTCAAGAAAGCTTACCGCAGATGTAGGGGTGGTTGCAATGTTTTTGTTGTCATCATTCTGGAAGAAAAAATGCAATATAAAAATAATAAAGACTCTAAACAAATTTTCAAGAAATATGTGTGGATACTGGTACATACCTCAAATTGTGGAACAGAATATTTGCCAGATAGTAAACCATGTGCCAATTTCGTCCTAAAATAAAATAGGAATAATTATTATATTTCCCTTTTGAAGTTTTTATCTAGATATGGAATAATTATATTTATAACCACATACATATTTACATGACCATGCCACAAATAGAAAATTGCAGTGGCACAGATTCCATTGAATAACAACAAAACATGACTAACAGAAAAATGGTAGCAGTAGTATTTAATTATATTAAAATAATCTAGTAGTTCTTACATCTGCATATTGAGGTCCACAGTTGGATCAGCAGGAGCAGCCTCAAATGCCTTCTTTAGACTTTGGTTTATATAGTACCTAAGATGCAGTCATAACAATACTGAAGTTAACTGCAAACAGGGTTCAAAACAGTTCAAATAAAAATTTGAGGCAAGAACAGACCTTGAAGAGAAAGATCGTGCTGAAAATACAGCTTGCATAGTTGCTGCCAAGTAGCAACTGAAAGAAAGAAAAATGAGGAAGCAATAATGTCAAACAAGTACATTATAACAAGCAGAGATCAACAAGAACCAACTCTACCTGTTTCCAAGATTGACCAATCCTGTGTATCCAGGCCCAAAAATTGGTTCCACTTCCTGTCCACTTTCTTGGATTCTATTCCATTCAAAATTGGTATTTTGGTCGAGTTCTTTTTCAGCAGTTGTCATTTCAGTCTGATTATTAGAATGAGGGAATTAAAAAAAATTGTATACATAATACAATATTGATGATATGCATACTTTTAAACAAGTCCGTTACATAGTAATACACCAAAAGTTTACTGCCTACACATCCATTAATAACTTGCAGGCAGAATCTTTCTTAGAAGGGGAAGAAGTTGGCCACGTAATTGGAATATATTAAACAGTGGTAATAGTAATATCAAAAACCTGATGTCTCTGGCTTAGAAGGAGAGATGTTACTGTTTGGATGTTATAGATAATAAATCATGGTAACGGAAATTGTAAAAAATAAATCCCAGAACCACCCCAAAGATTAATAGGTATCTTTGACCAAAAAAGTGCATTCCTAGTTTCGAAGAACAAACTCTAGGTCTGTGAGATTCACAACTATTTCAATCACAGATTATCAAAAAGAAGTTATTCGCAAAAGGCCAAAAAGGAAATGAAGCACATAATTGTGCACAAGTAGAAAGAGTGCAATGCAGACCTTTGCACCACAACATGCCTTTTACAGATGTTTTGCTACCACATAAAGTATTCATCAGCTTAAAAGAAAAAAAAGGTGTGATGTATCTTTTAAGATGCACCATCTCAGCTCTGAATTATTCCAAAAAATGTATTTCCATTTCAAAGGTAATAATGCTCGACGAAAGTTTCAAGAAAGATTAGCCTATCACATGAAGCCAAAGACGCCGAGTGTAATCAACTAATCAATTACCATCCGGAAAATATTAATTTAAGATAAAGAATTAACCTTCTGCAGTGAGGAGAAATCAATGCCAAAAAATGCCAGATGTTGTGCTAAAAGTGGATCTAACACATTATCATCCTCCGGATATGAGTAAACATCTGAGCTGCCACAATATATTGTCCATAATTAGCACACATTGCAAACTAAATAAATAAATTGGCACTAAATTGACAATATGTATTGTAAAGTATATAGTTCAAACGATTTAAAGGTTATCATTTAAGGTTAGTAGACAGGTTGAAATAGATTAGAATAGAACATGAGTTTTATGCTATGTTCAACACATATTACAATTGGAACAGAATGGGAGGTAAAAAAGTGGTACATTTGACTACACTAAAACTGACATAAACAAAAAGAACAAGTCGAGATTCAGCAGAAGCTCAAATGACTTTTTCCTTGACTATCTCACTATCTAACGGCTTGATTGATATGATGATTTGTAGCCTTACTGAATTTGAAACTAAACACTTCTATCTCAGAAAGTTGAGCCACGTCAAAATTGTGCCTTCTGCTTGAGACAAGCAACGGTGACAAAAGAAGTGTTTTCCCACTAGGTAAGTCATGATATAAAATTACCCACTCTGATAGCCTTCACAATACAGATCGTAAGCTTAATCCACCTATAATTTTGTGTAATTTTTTACGTGATGTCATCCATGTCATTATAGATGGGGTCAAGGACAACAGTTCTCCTCCACTCGTTCTACATACTATTGGCTACATTATATTTATAACATTTATTCAGCATGTTTACACAAGAACCATGTGTTATAACACGACTTTTAAGCTTAACCTTAAGTTCCATGTTTGTGTTCAATTACTAATAATCTTGCTTGCATAATCGACTGGCTAGAGTGCTAAACCCTTATAAAATAAAGCTTTAAAAAAATACAAATGCATCACTAAGAAATGATCATAGAACATAACAGTAATCTTGCATGATGGTACATTAAATCAAGCTCTACAAGTAAACTATTGAAACTGCTAAAAACATAAAGTTGTCAAAATAAAATACGCTGGAGGGCATCACCTGCTGCTTCCAGATCAGCAGTAATAGTACCGAGCTTTACGGCAAGTGGGTAGCTTGTCTTTTTATAATGTTCAACAGCATGGTTGTTTCCGCCACTTCCATCCCAATTTTTCCTCCCACAGAGGATCACTCCGTCGGTCAAATTTAACCAAAGATTGTCCGTCTTGTCACACTGAGAACATTTCCACCCAGATGGAGGAATAACAACACCATTGTCAATTTGCTGTAAACTCATTGCATAGGTACTGACAAGTTTCTTATCAGCAGTCCAAGCTGCAACTTGCTCCTTCCGTTCAGCACCAGCGTCTAGCAATATAGCATCAACTGCCAACCTTACCTGATTTTTTCCAACAAATAAGAGAAATAAACTCAATGACTCCCTAGCATAAGACTTCTCTGTGAATCAAATTATGTGCTGCAGTGAATAAACAAAGAAAGAACCAAAAACAGTGGGGCAACAAATACCTTCTCCGGCAATTCCACGGAAGGAAACGTAAGAGAAACATAGTCCGGTAATATAACTATATTAAGTGTTTCTTCATATTCAGCATCATTATTATCAAATCCCCCATCAACACCTACAAAATAACACATTGGATAAAATAAAAGCATGTTATCAATAAAAGCATCATCAATTGTTAAAAAACCAGAAATCAGAAAAGCCAACAAACTCCACAACCCTAGTTGACCAAAACCAAGGTAACATTAACAAACAAAAAACACATCGTTTGGCTTATTTGAGTTTATCTTCTGGAATAACCACTTCCGAACATGTTTAAGAGAGCTTATAGAAACAACCTATCGCATGTCATATGCCATATTTAAGAGAGTTTCTGAAAACAACTTATAACTTATATGAAAACAGTTTGACTTAATTTTATCCTTTTTTTGTATTTACTATTAACCCTCTGGTTCTCAGGGGAAGGGGCTCTGAGCTCGACCGCGAGGTAAGTAAAGTCTGACCAAGAATTGTTCCCACCAGCAATCAAACTCGGGTTCTCCAGAAGGATCCGTCCTAGGGGAAGCTCAGCTCATTAACCACTTGAGCTCAATGTCTTGGTTAACTTAATTTTATCATTTGATATAAAAAAATAGCTTATACACAAACACTTGTAAGCGCTGAGTTAAGTTGTTTATTCAAACAAAGTCGTAACTTATACATAAGCATTAATTGTTATGCACTAATACTATAGGTGCTTATGCTCTATCCAAACAATACCTAATAACATTCATAGATTCAAAAAGCATGTAGTATTTACAATCATGCCAAAACACAAACCTATAGCCAATAGAGTAGGTTTCTTCGAAGGTCTATCTTCAGGAACCAATTTCTTAGTCTTCTTTATATGCAAATAAACAGGATTTCCAGTCTTTTCAAAATTCCAACCAACATAATCCTTTCCAAAAGCAAGAAAAGTAAACATATCGATGAACAATCCACCTTCTGAAATCTGAAAACAAAATCCACAAACATAGTCTTAACAAAACAACAATGCAAATTCAAATTCAATTTCAAATTAGAATAATAGAATCATGAAGAGAAGAATTTACAGGAGTGTCGAAAGATAAGCAACATTCTTGCTTATAGATGCGATTGGTTGGTTCGGGAATTCGAACACGAGAAAGATTTGATCGGAGTAAATCCATTGTTGTTGCTGGTGAATGAGGTGGAAGAAATCTTCGGGTTTTAGAGAGAAGAAATTCGAAAAAGGGTTTTAGTGTTAGAAATGAGAGAGATTTAGAGAGAGAAAATGAGAATCACTATTTGCCCTAACCTACAATTCAGTGTTTAGTATCTTTGCAAAGTAGAGAGAGAGAGAGAGAGAGAGAGAGAGGTGAGGGAGTTTATAATCGATGAATCAACATTAAGAAAGTCATTAGAAATTTGATTAAAAAAATTTATATTATATCCATTATTCATAAAAAAATTATAGAAAATGAAAATTATTTTATATAGGCTAAATTGCACTTTTGCTCCCCTAAGTTTCAGAGTTTTAGAGTAGCGGTAGCGGATATGTTTCATAATAGTTTTAGAGTTTATTGGAGTGTCATGTTGGATCTTGATGGATTAGAAGGATTTGAGGCATTCTTTTACTTTGTCATACATGTGACTGACTTTTGTCTCTCTCTTTCTAAGGGGTTTTTTCTTCTTGTGGTGCCTTTAAGGGGGGCTTTAGTTTGGTGGTGATTTGTCTACTTATTTCTTTGTATTTTTATTTTTATTTTGGTGGAGTGTACTTCTAGTACATCTTCATTTTTCTGAACTTTCCTTTGTATCATTTTCATTTTTTTCATATTTATATATTATATATTTGCCATTAAAAAAAAGAGTTTTAAAGTCAGATAGAGAACCGAAAACATTAAACGAAAAACAATAATGAGAAATTCAGACAATACAAAACAATAAAGAACTGAATGATCCGATTTTAATTTGAAGGTGGTTATTAGGCCAAGACTACCCTGTAGTCACTATTGCCCGAATGCGCACAACATCCACACTCTCGTTTTAAAGTCACGAGATGGACTGTCCAATTAAATAAATATGAGTAATGTTTTTATTCAGAATTATTATTTAAACAACTTTTTGACAACATATTCTCTTTTATACTTATATTTATATCTATTTTTTTTTAATGGCAAATATATAATATATAAATATGAAAAAAAAACGAAAATGATACAAAGGAAAGTTCAGAAAAATAAAGAGGTACCAGAAGTACACTCCACCAAAACATAAAAAAAAAAATACAAAGAAATAAGTAGACAAACCACTACCAAACTAAAGCCCCCCTTAAAGGCACCACAAGAAGAAAAAACCTCTTAGAAAGAGAGAGAGAGACAAAGGTCAACCACAGGTATGACAAAGTAAAAGAATGCCTCAAATCCTTCTAATCCATCAAGATCCAACATGACACTCCAACAAACTCTAAAACTATTATGAAACATATCCGCTACCGCTACTCTAAAACTCTAAAAGTGATGAGTTAGAGGTCACTCACATCAACAAGTGCATTTTATATACTCAAATAATGAAAGAATTCGAGTATCATCAGATAATTACAACAGTAGTATCACAAGCTTGATGAAGATTTTTAAAGACTGTTGTTTGAATCATACGAGGATTCATTGAAGGAACAAGCAAGAAAGTGAACTTCATGGTTAATAGTCTTCATCTTCACCAGAAAGTTTACAATGAGAATTAAATATTCAAGGAACGTTAGGATTGTACGTAGTTGAAGAATCAAGATGGAAAAACATGCATCACAAGTTACAAAAAAATATATTTGATGTTGTGTGACAAAACTTACATTGAGTTTTGTACTACATGCTTTGAAGAATTACAATTGCAATTAATGTCAAAAGGAACGATTCATGTACTAAAGATCGTCGAAAGCTACTCAAAGTATCATTCTACCAAAGCTTGTCAAGATGGCAATGTTTGAGAATGATCTTCCATGAGGTTTTCAAAGGAGCTTATGCACAATGCATAAAAGTTTTAATCATTCTCAATGATGAGTACACTCACGCCTCCACTAAATAATCTTAAAGATACTCATTGAACAAGCAACGATGTATGCAAAACATCAAAGAGGAATTGTGGGAAGTTTTGCAACAAAAGAATTCAAAGTTGATTGACCAAAGAAGATATTATATTCTTATATAGAAAAGAAATATTATCAACTCTTATGAAACAATGTTCTCATCATGAACATGTTTATTTTCCTCAAGAGCATTCATATCAGTTCAGCACAATGACAAGAATCAACTTTGAAGAAGAAATCATTTCAAAGCTTGAATTATTTATAAATCAGTAGAACGTTCTCACGATGTTCTCCCAAGTTTACGTGTTCAATGACAATCACTTTTCATAAGTCAACTTGGTACAAGACAAGAATGAACTTTTATATGAGAGTTATTTCAAGGATCATAATAGTAGAATAAATCATTTAAGGCAAAGAATGAATTATGACTAGAGAACATTCTCTTGTTGTCATATTCAATGAGTTACATGAACACATCTTTTGCCAAGGCTTATAATTATCTCATGAACAACCGGTGTTGTGACCTGGACAAATAAGATTGCATCAACAAGTACATACAGCTTGTAAAAGCTCACTTGTTGTCCAAGATGCAAAAGATAAGAACATGTCTCTATATTCTCACATGCAAGGTGTCCTTAACTTAATATTCATGTGTACTTGCAAGGGCTGATGAACAAGAGCTACTCTATGCTTCTCTTGGAGTTTTACAGCTGCAAGACAGCTTGCAACAGCTCATTAAGCACATGGGTATTATCTACACCAGTATAGAGAATGGTCTCCCATATTTTAGCACTTATGTGGCAATCTTATCCAAAACATCTCAATCTTATTTCCACACATGGGAAATATATTTGCAACGAATATATGTCAGAAACAACTCATTTACAGTTGGCAAAACGACTATTTAAGCTATAGAGACCATTGAAAGAATTATCTCCAGCATTTTAGAGAATGGTCTCCATATTTTTACACACATGTTGAAATTGTATTGTAAGTTGTCTTACACTTCTTTCCACACATGGGAAACAACTTTACAACGACTATATGATCAGAAACAGCTCATTACAATTGGCACAAAGAATATCTCTGCCATCTTTGTGGTCCCATTGTCAGAGACCATTGAAAGATTGATCTCCCATAAGCACTTAAGTGACAGATTTTCATGGGTTGTTCTATTTGATGCACAACGGCTATTTCTATACTCTCAATGGTTATAATTGATGTTCAAACTACATAGGGTCATCTACAACTATAAATAGCATGGTTGGTTGCATAAGAAGAGCAAGAGTTCAAGCTACAAATCATCAATCACTTGTTTTTGTCAACAAGTCATAAAACTCTTCTTTTATATCATTTACACTCAAAGATCTTCATTATCATCTATACTTCTGGTATATTGAGTGTTTTTATTTACTTCTCAAACTAACCTTTGAGTTTCTACAAAGCAAATATCTCAAGAGACCACTTTGCTACACAACTCACTTTTAAGTGATTGTATCTTTGTTTCTTCTTTTTCACTCATATTCCAAGCTCTCTAGAAATCTAGGATCTTTATTTAGAATATTTTGAGTGTATTACATTTGTAAGCTTCTCAAACCAGTTTAGGTTTAAAGCTTAGATCCAAAGAACCATTGTAAAATCTTTAGATTTACTCAAGTCAATTGGTTATAATTGATTGAGGGTACCTTGTAAAGGTAGATCAACTTGTGATAGTTGGATATTTTGTGGTCTTGGTTTTATATCACAAAAGGATCTTTGATCTGGGCTTAGATCAAAGGGAAGAATTGTAATCTTGGTTTAGATTATAAGTAGACAATCTCACGCAAATGAGGACTAGAGTAGCCTATACTATTAAGGGATGAACCAGGATAAAATTCTTGTGTGGTTCTCTCTTCCCTTAATCTTTTATTTTTGCAAACACTTTACACACAAATCACTTATTTACATTTGTGTTTTGAGGAGAACGTTCTCCTAACAGTCTAACGATTTGCTATTGTAGTTTGTTATTTATCTAACTTGATTTGCAGATTAAAATTTTAAAAAGTCACAATTCAAACGCCCCTTTCTTGTGACAAACCTTGGAGATATTCTTGTATGGTCTCATAACCAAGAAATCTATTATTTATATATTTAGGAGTTTCTCTCTCATGGTCTTATTCCTATGTGGCACCATTTCCTTGATCCATGTCTTATGTGGCATTCTAATATTTCTCCAATTCCTACGTGGCTAACTATGAAGGTCTTTGCAATTTCTCTAATACATGATGATATCATTTTACTTAGAATCTTTGGCTAATTTGGAAACTCAATCATTTCTCAAATTGTATATGATATTTTGAATTAGTTGTCAATTGCATAATAATTAATACATGTTTTTCGGATAAAAGACACATTATAAAGGTCATAATTTTATTCTAAATAATTGTATATAATAAAAAATAATATTTCTATTTTGAATAATTGTATACTATTATTGCACTGAAAGAAACAATAAACATATAATTTTTTTGGTAATTTATAGTCATAATAATACTTTCTGTAGCAAAAAAAAAAAAATAGTAATCATAATAATAATAATAATTTTATATACACGTTTTTTTTAATATTAATTCACACGAAAATAATTCTTTTATAATGTAAAAATAAAATAATCTAACATTTATATTAATTATTCGCGTAATATATAAGTTTTTGCATTATTTAAATGAAATATTTAAAATAAATTCAATAAAAAATAATTGTAGAATGTCATTTATTATTTCAAATTTTTTTATCAATTTCGAAAAATTACTGTTTCAGTATTAATTATTGATATTGATTCATGAAAAGAATCGGTTTATTTTACACATTATTAGCATTCAATATATTCCAATTTTACGAGATTCTTAGCTTATTTAAAAAAATTAATTATTAATTATTGTCTTACTATATAAGTTTTTGCATTAGCTAGATCAAAATGGTTAAAATAAAAAAAAAATAATTATAGATTATAATATATTATTTCAAAAAAAAAATCAATTTTTTATGAATTTCGAAAAATTACTAATTTCTATATTTTTTTTGTTTTCACCACCAATTTAATCTGGTTCGGGACAAGTTCAACGTCAATCACCACTGACCAACTAACTATTGGTCTAATTTCTATATTAATTAGTTATGCAAATTTAATATTTTTTTTATTCATGTACGTCCAAATAATTCATTTGTGTGAAATTTTTATTTTTATTTTGTGTAAAACATTGATATATTCCAAAAAAGGAATCAATATATTTTTAAGGCTTAAATATGTTACAAGTCCCTGCAATTACACCTACTTTTGATATTAGTCCTTGTAATTTTTTTTGTTGGTTTTTGATCCCTGCAGTTTGAATGCATTTTGGTATTGGTCCCTATGTTACACCAGCCGTTTAAAAAATGGGAACACTTAACGGAATGCCACGTGGCCTATATTAATTGGGCCACGTGGCACAATAAAAAGCATAACTTTAAATTTTTTAATGTAAATATTAATAAATGATTGAAAAACAAAAAAAAAAAAAAATTGCATAAAAAGAGGGGTTTGAGTTATTGTCTCCTTCTTCTGCTTCGCGAGAAGCAGAGCCATGGCCATGGGAAAGGGGTTTTGTGATCTTGCTCATATTTTTTAAACACTAATTTTGTTCTTCATTTTCTTCAACAACAACCAACATCTTCTTCTTCTTCTTCCCCACCACCATCCAACTTCATCTTCTTCATCAACCACACCACCACCACCAAGCAATAAAAAATTGGTCCAGACAGCAATAAAGCATTAAAACTAGGCTCACATACAAGGAAACTATCCCCACATATGAAATTAAAGAAATCAAAAGAACAAAGGTAAAAGCAGTTTTCCAAAGAAGAAAAACAGTTTCCAATAGAAGACAAACGAACCAGAGACGACATTATAGAAGAAAACGAACCTTTAAGTAGCTTTCCAAACGCGATTATGTGATGTGCAACGCGATTATATGATTTACCAAACCCATAAATACCTTTTGATAACTCTTGCGTTTGATAAACCTTAACCAATGTTTCTTCCGTTTGTGATTTTGTTTGTATAACCACACTTCTGTTCTTCTTCTTCGTTTAATAATAATAATAATATAAATAAATATAAATAGTAATGGTAAAAGAAATAAAATTAAAAGTTATGCTTTTTACTGTGCCACGTGGCCCAATTAATATAGGCCACGTGGCACTCCGTTAAGTGTTCCCATTTTTTAAATGGCTGGAGTAACAGAGGGACCAATACCAAAATGCATTCAAACTGCAGGGATCTAAAACCAACAAAAAAAACTACAAGGACTAATACCAAAAGTAGGTGTAATTGCAGGGACTTGTAACATATTTAAGCCTATTTTTAATTAATTTTTAGTAATGGTTTTAACTACACATTTTGGGCAAATTACTTATATACCCATGTTTATTATTCTATATAAGAGGTCTTTTGATGAACATTACAAATCACATTTCAGGTATGTCTCTTTGTTATTCTATAAGAGGTCTTTGGATGAACATTACACATGTTTATAATTTTCGTGACTCTTCATTGTTTTATTTGTAGTAGTGAAGTCGACGATCCAAATTGCAATGTGTTGGTATATATCTTTAATTTACATCTTTCTACTACATTTTTTTTGTTGATATAAGTTTTGTACTTAAATGATGTTTATAAATAATTATAATCGTACTAATTTTGAGATATAATTTTTTATTTACAGATCCATGTAGAAGAATGACGATATTCCTTATACAAATTAGAATTTAGTAGTATCAATTATTGTTATTGTTCTATTAATATAAGCAAAATAAATCTGTCTATTTTATTTTTATATGCAAAATAAACCTGTTTATTATTCACATAGAAAAAACTTGATAAAAAAGAACATCGAAACATGGCACGCTATGAGTCATCTATGGTTCTGAATTATTATTTATTTTGACTTTATGGTTCTGAAATTTTAAATTCAAAGTTAATGGAAAGAATTTTTTTTGTTACAAGAATGAAAATTTTCAATTAATTAGAAAACATATTAATACCAATTTTGAAACACATACACTTAAATGAATTCAAATTAAATACCATAATGATTAAATATATTAATTATAAAACATATCAATCTAATATTAACAGGGTCCATGATTTATTTCCTATTAGGTTTTTTCTTGGGTGTACAATGGCTATAAAAAAATAAAATACGTTGAAGACATAACCAAAATGAATCATGATTATATGTGATGTGATAATAATAATATTCTATGATTTTGAAATTTAATTTTAAATTCAAAATAAATTGAGAGAATATTTTATTTTAATAAAAAATATATTATAGAATATTTTATTTTAATAAAAAATATATTAATGGCAATTTTGAAATATTTCTACTTAAATGAATTCAATTCTTTAGAAAATATAACATAATTTTTTTTGGAAAAGCAATTTTTTTAATTAAATAGAGAAAAGAGCACAAGAAGTGCTAAAACACAATACAAGCAAAGTCTGGTACATAAGAGCCTCAAAAAAACCAAAGCTCAACTTTAAACATGGAGCTCATAAGCTCAGTCCTGTCCTTATATGATAGCAGAACATCAAAGAGATACAACATGTCCAGAATAAAACTAAAAAACACCAAAAAAACAATATAGAAAAGATAACATTTTCGTTAATATTCATATTGTGTCAATAAAACATTAGTCAAAGCAAATATGAATTCACATAAAAGGAAAAAAAGAATGAAATAATTATCATTAAAATTATTGCACAAAATAATTAAGAGATCATTAGGATGGTCAATGAAAATTTGAATCCATCCAGAAAAATTCTTAGGTGAGTACTCACCCAACAATTAATGGTTAGGCACATTCAATAAGATAATTACATGTAATAAAACCATAATAATAAACAAATATGTTAAAATTAAAATCGCCCCATTTTGCTTCTCAAATGTGAAATTTTTTCACACGGGGACATGAGATAAAATACTCCTGAAGAAAACAAATGTCTAAAGGAGAGAGATGACGATTAAGAACAAATATATTAACCGTTAGATTAGTTTTTGCATAATGACCTTTTTTTTATGAAAATAAAAGAACAAATATATGAACATGTGAGTTGGGAACGGGGAGTGGAGTATCACTCTCCATTATGTCATTTCTCCTTAAAATCTCCAAAATTTGGATCTTTTATCATATTTAAATAAACTATTACATTAAATATAAAATTAATTTTACAAATAATTAAAAAAATCACAATATTAAAATTTTAATAATCCATATTTTTCATGTGTGAAAAAAAATGATCTATATTTTTCATAGAACATTAACCCGGGCGATATCACGAGTAAGTTATACTAGTATCTATTTGATCACACACTCAAAAAAGGTAAATGTAAAAAAAGTAATAATTAAATAATATTTTTTTTTTAAATGATTATATAATTTATTGTGTTTTGAGTGTGTGTTACTTCACTCTCACCCTTCAATAGTCCACCCCTTAATCCTTCCTTTCCCTTCTCACCCATTAATCCCACCTGGAATTGAAAACGCCAAATCAGTTTGTAACATCATGCTCTCTCTTTCAAATCTCCACCACCCGGTTCTAGAATGGTTTCATTCACATCCTTCACCTCCTAACTACATCATCTCCGACATGTTTTGTGGTTGGACATAATACCTTGTTTCTGAACTCAACATTCGTAGACTTGTTTTCTCTCATGCTATTAATGATTTAATTCAAGGGGATTTGAGAAAACACCGAAGCACCGACAGCCACAACAATCCGATTTTGAGAGTCACTTCCTTCCAATCCTTTTTTTTATTATTTATTTATTAGGTGGTAAAGGAAGCTAACGTGGCAGCCGAGTCACTTAAGCGATTTGCCACGCCAGTGTTGATTTAGTCAAAATTGACCTTTTGCAAAAGGGGGCAAACATATTGGGCCAAAACTGCTATTTGGAAACATAGGGGGCCAAAATCGCAACTTTCTGAAACTTAGGGGCCAAAAGTGTAATTTAGCCTTTTATATATTATTGAGACTCATTTGTATAATTCATAATCATTATAATGTTATTTATGAATTGTGTGCATCATGCACCACCTGAACTACTCTTTCATGTTAGACATGGTGTAGAAAATTTATAAATCCTTTAGTGGCTTGTCTAATAGTTAGGTTAAAACATAAAAATTAATACCATTGTTTCGTAGTAAGATATAATGAGTTAATCGTGACATTTATATGATAAGTTAATTTAGAAATTGATATTATTATATTTTTTTAATTAAAATTATTATTTTGAATTTGGGTTATGTTATAAAACAACAGGATATATAATAAGAAATAATTTATTAATTTACCCTATAATTTATTAAAATAACATATTAAAATAATTCGATATTCAATTTTTTTTTCAAACATGTATGATTTTGTCATTAGGGTAATTTTTTAATTTGGATGATAAAAAAATTTAAAATAAAACCTACTAAAATTGAAATATTTAAAAGTAAAGTAATTATTAAAAATTAAAAACAAAATTAGGAATATTAATTTTTATTTTTACTAGAGGAATACTATTTAAATTTTATAACAAATTAAATATAATTTTCTTGTAATGGTAGTTTTACTATTTACATATAATATATACATACACTTATCTAGCTTATCAAAATTGTTTACTTAGTAGTATCAATGATTTTTATTTAGAACTATTTAATTACTTATTTAAATTTTTTAATTTATAAAAATATAAATTACTAATACAGCATAATTTAGAAAAGGATGCAATTATTTTACAAGGTAATTTTCTAGAATAAAATCAAACAATCTATACAACTGAATAGATAAATAAGTAAAATCAATTGAAAGGTTATGAGAGATTGAATGATCTCAATACAACGTTTTTTTTATAAACATTTTTGGAATTTATGCGATCTTGAGATCTTTCAAATAGGTGTTATCTGGCTTGAGATAGGAGAATTTTTTGACAAAGCCTATGAAAACAAATATTGTGTTTATACCTAAGAAAGAAAATTTTGACTCCATGAGGGGTTTATGATTTATCTCGTTATGCAATATCCTTTACAATATTATTTCAAAGGCCTTAGGCTAATAGATTGAAGAATTGTTTTGCTTAAGTGTATTTCACAAGAGTAGTTTGTTTTTACGGAAAATAGAGTTATTCTTCATAATGTTCTTGTTGCTTCATAAATCCTCCACCACATGAATCGTAAAAGTAGGAGCAAGAATGGGGAAGTGACATTGAAGATTGATATTGACAAAATGGATGACATAGTCGATGAATATGTTATTGTTTTGTTTGGGTTTGTTGGAAGTCTCACATTGCTTAGATTTTCGGGCTGTTGAGTGTATAAATATGTGAAATCCCGTCTTAGTGCGGAGTTTTGGTTTTGCCCCGTCTTAGTACGATGTTTGTATTTGTTCATATTTACAGGTTTGCTTCGATCCAAATTCAGTGCAGATTCAATGACTTAGCGTCGTCAATATTGCATATCTGGATGCATGACTATTCCAGACATTTGAACTTTGTCAAATCAATTGTAGGCTTTGTCATAGATATTAGGCCGTTTTATGCTATTAACTCAGATGTTGTGAGCCTGTTCGCAGATTCATCCTTATTAGTTTTTAGCGAAATTAAACATATAATGATTTTGACTGATGTATTTCCTATGAATTTGAATGAATAAATACTGTTATTTTTTAGTTAAAAGAAAGGCTTAACTATTCATTTGGTCCCTTACGTTTATTTTAGGTTTCAATTTGGTCCCTTACGTTTAAAAAGTATCAATTTGGTCCCTTACGTTTATTTTAGGTTTCAAGTTAGTCCTTTCCGTCAATTTTGTCACATGTGGCAGTCAATTTGCATATGTGGACTGACACGTGGCACTTGGACACGTGTACTGTTCAAACGGTGTTAGTGACAAAACTAACGGAAAGGACTAACTTGAAACCTAAAATAAACGTAAGAGACCAAATTGATACTTTTTAAACATAATGGACCAAATTGAAACTTAAAATAAATGTAAGGGACCAAATAGTTAAGCCTAATTAAAAGAAAACATCACTAAGATAAAGATACAGTTACCTAGTGATCACTTTTCATTATATATTTCCTATTAATATTCACTTCCCAATTGTCCTACAAGTCCTGCAGTCTAGCAAGTATATGATCCCTAGCAGGTTACTCATACTCTGGAATCTGCATATACTATCTCAAATCCATGAACAAACATTCTATTAGACTTTTTATAGTTTTATGCAATAATTAGATAAGGTAAATGCTAACGAGTGTCTTCGAGACACTCTTTAAGACCTTAAATAGTAAGATTTTTATAGAATTTTAATGGAAATACGTAAAGTCAACGTATTGAAAATTGTAGTGTTTAATTTTTTGAATAAAAAATTTATTCAAATATAATGCTTAAAGAATGTCATGAGGCACTCGTTAACAAGACATTAGATAATTAGATTTCAAAAGAAACCTACAACCAAGGATGACAAACCATTGTAATTCCTACATTTCAATTCATAATTCAGAAATTATTAATCTAAAACCACTTACTTCTATCAATTTGTTAACTCACATGATAATTAAATTAAACTAGTCACCGCCCCGTGCGATGCACGGGTTTGAAAGAACGTCATATACATAACAATCATGGTTGTTGTCAATCATGGATGCTATGAGCCAAATGAAGTTAGTCATAAACATATAAAAATTAATCAAATTGGTTCATTTGGCGGAACACCAAATTTATTTCAATCATGAATGCTGTCAATTAAGTGGGTTAAGCATAATATATCATTGCAAATATAGGATGTTTTAAATTAAAGGCATCATATAATTTAATCTTAATTAAGTGGGTTAAACATAATTGATCATTGCAAACATAAATGCAGACCATATGCTCACTTCAAGAGAATCATCACACAAAATTTTATAATGGAACTTTCTATGACCTATGACATTTATAGAAAGAAGATTACTACTATTTGAGAATAGATAGAAGTGCTATGGGACATAGGAGTGCTATTCAAAATATAGGTAGGAGAAATTTTAGTGATGATAGAAGAATTTTCTGAAGGACATGATAGCAAGTTCCAAAATAGTATTCTTCAACATATGAGAATTATTTCTACCTTCCTTTGCTCTCATCAACCTTCAATGTATAAGATTTTTCTAGGCCAATCTCATTATATCATATGAAGCCAAATTCAATTTACAAAAACAACCACATAAATTATCATTATCATGACAATATGAAGAAAAAAATGTTTCAATGCACAATAAGGATGCAAGAGTGCATTAGGATATACTTTAAAGAAAAACATCAATACATAGACTCAATCTATTTCTCTTTTCCTCTAAACAATAATTCAAAAATAATCATAGCTCCTTTTTTCCATTCATTTGGTTGATAACTTCAAACTCCAAATTGATAATCTTCTATCATATCCTACAATCTAAAGTTCCCTGCATAAAATTTGGAAATTCATCATATCTGAGATAAAAAGATAACATCATACATGTATAGCTTGCATCTGATTCTCTTATTGACTAAAATGTTAATAGCTAATAAAATATTTCATGCTCGGACACAATTCAAGAAACAAACCTTTGAATCAGCAGACAAAAATAGAAACCATTCCACCTTAGCTGCAAGTTCCTCATTCTCAATTCCAAAACTGTTCAATTTTGAACTGAAGTAAAAATTCATTGTTAGTAAAGTCTAAACTCAACTGCAATATAAAAGTTGAATTAAATGCTACGGAAATGTTTACATGTAGTTGAGAATAGATGAATAATCAACACAAATCACATAGATTTTTAATAAATACGATTTATTGGATAGAAGAAAAGAAAACTGTTGATGAAAATTGAGAGAGTAAGAAAGGAAGTGATAGACAAAAATGGAGAAGAGATGAATCCTTACTTTAGAACCATGGCTGCCATGACATATTCTTAAAGATTAGTTTCAACTTTCAACTTAGTACTACCTGCAAGCAACAACGACAGCATTACAAACCTGTTGCAACTCATAATCAGCTTAAATGACACTAAAATCATTTAAGACAAAGCTTGTTATGTTTTTTCCCTTTCAAATAAATTAATCCTAAATAATTCTAAACCGTCATCGTAAAAAATAGCAGTCCGACAAAGAACACTTACAACTACCCGTTGTTGGTTGATCCCACCATTTGCAGTAACCAAAATGTATCCATTACTTCCCTCTATTGAAGTAGTACAATAGAAGAGAGCAAACTGTGAGTACTCATAATGGACCAATAAGCCTTTCTTTATTTGTAATTGTAGTTATGCATAGACATGAATCATGATAATAATCGTCAAATTTCAAATTTCAGACACACATACCATTAGGTTCCCACCTTCTCTGATCAGAACATGGTGTCCAAGAAGAAGCAGGGACCAAAGGTTCCTGCCACAAATCTTTTGGTTCACATTTGTTCTGCACCATTACACAAAACAGTTACTGAAAATCGAAAATTGTGCAATGGCAAACAATTGAAAATGGTTTGGATTTCGCGAAATTGGTGAGTTGGAATTGAACAATAGAATACAAATTTTCAATTTCTAAAGCCCCCAAATAAGATACACTGTATCATTAAAGAACCAATCATAGTGCTGCATATAGTATAACATGTTAAAATTGAAAACAATTTAAAGTGAAATAGAAAGGAGTAATCAGTATCCCATCTAACAGTTCCTTTCCAATTTTCATCAGTGGCAAATCTAACAATCTATCAAACTCCACAATAAAAAAATAAAAAAAAAATCTAAATTTCAATCTATATCTACAGGCCATTTATTCATACCATTCAACCCGCCAACAAATAAGTCCTCGAGTCAGCAATGGCCGCACATCCATCAGCACAATATCCTGAATGACAATAAGAAAACGTCAAACCAATGAAATTAAAGCTAAGATCAATTTATGAAATATTAGGAAAATAAAGTGGAATTTATGCTTATAGCAATCTACACATACCAGTGGATTTACCATCAATAATTACACCTCCCATAACAAACTGAAAAGAAAAACAAAAAAAAGGTTACGAAAAAGAATACTATACATGGAAAAAATTATATGTAGTAATTAACATGCCAATATCCTTTTCTTGTCACAGGCACATAAAAGTGATTTCCCTTATAGTGATCAAAATCCGGCGCCAAGTGAAGATACGGTCTCAGATCCTTAGAACTAAGTATCATTGTTGGACCACCAATCCAGTTCCTCTCCATCTCACTTTCTTTCTTATGTGGGATCTTACAGTTTTATCAATCTTTGTGATTTCAGTCCAATCCTCACTACTATTAAAATAATATAGAAAACACAAAAACACAGCACCAAACTTTTAAAATAGGCACAGTTACTTATCTAATTGTTAAAAAAAACAATGACAGTTTAGTTTATGATTAAGAAATTTAACCATCTAGAAATAGTTGTATGTTCAACATATGGCATAGTATAGAATACTCTACTCAAGAAGCAAAAGCTTTCAATCACCCATGTGGAGAATTCTTGGGTATTGAAATAATTTATCAATGTCTATTTAGCCAATAGTAAGAAATCTTAGCATTGGCCACAAAATAAATAGAATGACTCTTAAAAAAATTGGCAAGTAAATATGTACAAATATCCATATAAGCCTTTCAGAGCCACTGACCAACCTTGCCTATGGTGAGCAGATGTAAAATGTTTTCAAACATAGCAAGCACTCAAACAGGCAAAAGATAAACACACACATCTTAGAGTATATAAAGGTAAAACTAACTTTTGATGAATGTGCTCTACTGCTTGTTCAGCTATTTGTTCATAGCAAGTAGATATGTCTTGAATTAGTTCATTAACTGCTTCAATGACATCATGCTTCAACTTTCGACCTCTTGAACCCTTATCAACAGCTGAAACAAAGAAAAACAAAAGTCAAACTCAAAATGACAAAAGCAATTGAATATCAGAACTGAAAAAATACGATGCTCGCTCCCACCAAGTGGAGTTTGGGAAGCGTAGATGTATGCAATCTTGCCCCCACAGGCAGAGAGGCTGTATACAATACTCATATCTACTTTTCCCTTCAGAATCACCCCCTTAAGAAGATGTGTGTGGAATGGCGGATGAAATAGGTGCATCCTCTAGAAGAGTTTGCAATGATGGTGGGCGCAAGGTGCTTCTTGCAGCAGCTGCAACAGCGGCAGCAGATAAAACAGGATAATCATCTCACTCCACATCATCTTCATCATCACTTACAGCTGATAGCTCCAAACCAGCTATAGCAGCTGTGGCAAGGGAAAGATCTTCCTCCCTTATAATGTGCAAAACACGCCTTGCAATATTCCCCACAGCAAGCTCTGCAATCACATACATAACATTTTATGATAGCCAAACAATAAATCAACCTCTATTATCCACAAATCACAAGTATGTATTTTTATCCCAAAAATACATACTTGACTTCCATAAAGACAACAAACATAATGCTTAATTGTAATTTAAAAAGAGCAAACACTTCATCTCAGCATACCAACAGGGATAGCAGCGATAAGCTTCTCCCCCACAGCCCTTACTACATTAATCAGAGTTGTAGCCTGGTTTGTTTGAGGCACCCTTTGCTGTGAAATCACAGACCGAAGCAACTCTGCTGTCTGCTTTGCTGTGGCCTGAGAACCTTCAATGATAAGCTTCTGAAATTTACTATTAATTAAAGTGTGGCTTGATAAATTTAACCATATAAATAGTTAAATCAAATTATGTGGGATCTTACAGTTTGATATTTGTTTGGGTCTGCAAAAAATGAATCTAAGCTCTGAAATTCACTATTAATTACACATACGATGAAACAAAAGCTGCAATTTTTTTTTTTTAAAAAAACACTTTGAAGAGAAAAACGAACCTTCTTCTGCTTGCCACCACCAGATTTGGCTAGCTTGGAGGAAGATGGAGTTCTGGAGGAGCCTTATCCTTCCATGGAGTCTGCAAAAATACAACACAGAGAGGAGAGCTTGCCATTAAGCCACAAAAACACATCAATATTTCCAAATTCAAACACCAACTTTCTTCAACACACAAATTAATCAAAAAAAATCATTCCCAAACCAAACCACCATTTTCAATCAATAAAACAAACATCATTAAAGAGTGAAAAAATCATCACTATCACCATCCACCGTATTTAAGTTCAATGTTGGGGTTTTTTGCAGAGCATAAAATTGATAGGGGAAGAACAGAAAAAACCTAAAAAAAATCATCACTATCACCATCCACCATAACTACCACACATCACCACCACCTCCAATCTTCAACCATCCTAACAAAAAAAAAGCAATACAAAAAAATAAAATAAAATAAATAGAAAGTAAGGGATCTAACCGGAGGAAAGAATGAGAAATCGTCGCCGCCGTCACCAAGCACCGCCGTGTCACCGCCACAAGAATTCTCTCGGCCGGAACTCCTCCTCCTCGCCGGAACTTCTCTCCCGCCGGTAAATCTTCTTTCACTCGGCAAAAAATCACTCTCACGAGTGATTGATTTGTAGATGGTGGTGGAGGTTAGGATTAGATGGGGGAGGGCAGAGAGAAAGAGATTGGGAATGGTTGAGGTTAAAGAGAGATGAGAGTGTTAGTGAGGATGGTGAGAAAAGAGAGAGTACGAGAGAGAAAAGAGAGAAGAGAGAGAAAAATACTTGACAAATGAAAAAAAATTGGGAAAAAAGAAATATATATTTTATTGGGCCCAATGCATGTGTTCCATGTAGCTATCCATGTGTAAGTTTTTAGTTCTCACTTCTCAACATGTGGCCATTTGATAGGAATTAGGGTTACCAAGGGAGAAGGGAATTAGGGATGCAAACCTAGAGGTGTCAAGATTGTATTGGATGCTAGGAAAAGATGTCAAAGGCCAATTGGACAAAGTTTAGGGTTGCAAGTTAGCAAAGGATTAGGGCTGACAAAGCAGCCTTACTTTTAGTATAATAAGATAAGATAAACCCCTCTGCTACAGTAACTATTAGCTTACTAAATCACACCTACGACATTATAATTATTATTCAAATTAACCGATAAACTCATTTATGATCTTAGTTAGTTTACTTATTAAAAGAAATTGCTAAATTATCAATTTTAGTCACTTAAAACAAGTTAAAGATTCGGATCATTTGAATTAAAATCCCAAAAATAACTTAGTAATATAAAAGTCAAAACAACTTATTAAATATAAAATTCAAAACACCTTATTAGGCAATCTAATAATAACAACCGAATTTAGCTCTATTATTCATAAGATCAATGTATGTTGTATCTAAATTCCGGCTTTGAGGTGAAACCTATTATGCGTCAAGCGAATATGATCGCTCACACTTTAGCTAGAGCGACCATTTCTTAATCTAATCACCGTATTTTTAATTTGATTCCACATTGTATTAACAATTTATTATATAATAAAATGACATGAGTTTCTTAAGTTAAAAAAAAATGATATGAGTTTCAGTTTCCTTTTGTAAAAAAATAATAATAATAATAACAAAAAGAAAATATAAAAGTCAAAACAACTTATTAGTTATTACACGTAAGCAGCTAAAGATATTTATTTATCAATTTAAAAAAGATAAGAAGATAAAAACAAAGAAAAATAATATTTTTTTTTGGAAAATGAGAAAAATAATATATAATATAATAACAAACAAAGAAAAATATAAAAGTCAAAACAACTTATTAGTTATTACACGTAAGCAATTAAAGATATTTATTTATCCATTTAAAAAAGATAAGAAGATAAAAACATAGAAAAATAGTAATAATAATAACAAACAGACATAACTGTTCAATTAAAATGGTTAAGAAAATTTATTATTAATACATTATTATGAAATGAACTCATTTTTCTCTTCCATGCAACATTTCTAACAAAAACAGTATCTAAACAGCGACATAACCGGACCACAAAATCTCAAACGCCACCCTCTCTCCCAAAAAAAAAAAAACCAAACAAAAAAAAACATTCATCATTGCCCGTATCCAACATGAGATTTTTCTTAATTTTGTAGAAAATTTCATGTTCCAAAACCCTCTTATTGATTTTGATTCTTCTTATTCGTCTTCGTCTTCGTCGTCGTCTTCCTCTTCTTCAAATTAATAGGAAATCATATATTAATATTATTACTAGGTATTATTATTATTACTATTGTTCATATTATGGAATCTGCGAAAATGAACAAAGGAAAATATCATAAGAGATCGTTGTTAACGTGTTTCAAAGCCATGGCTGTTGACGACGACGACGATCGTAATTTCAAACCACAAAGAAGAAAAAAAGGGGGAACCGCCGACCCTGTTCTTGCATATCTTGCTGCGGCGGATGAAGACGGTGTCGTTTTGTCTTCAATGGCGAAGGAAGAATGCGGCAGTCGTAGGCGGAAGAAAGGAAGGGATGCATGGCATGCTCTTAGAAAGGCGTTCTATGACACATCATTGGTACTTTTCTTTCTCATTTTTTCTTCTATTTTTTGAAGCATTTTTTGTTTTCATCCATCTTTTCGATTTTTTGCCTTGTTATTTTATTCTATTCTACTTGTCATTATCTTAACATTAATCATTTGGACATAATTTTTGAAAAAAAAAGTACATCTTGTACGGATATAGAATGGCTTAAATTGAACCAAAGGATAATAATCACTTAAGAACTCTTTGATTTCATTGATCATTTTGTCTTTGGTTCTTAATTTGTTTATCCGTTGCCAATTGGTTCTCATATAAAAAAATTGGTTTTCAAAAAAAAAAAATTGGTTCTCATATACTATTAAAATGATTCATTTAATGTTAACAATGGCTAATAAATGCTATATGAATACTACTCCTACATGATATCGTTTGTCACATTCATCATTTGAAAGTCGAAATTGATGATAGTGTATAAACATTAAACACTATTCATACACATGATATACTTTAGTCTAACAAGACGATTATAATGGACAAAATTATGCGAACTCATATAAGTTTTAAAGTAGACAATATCTCAGGAAAAAAGTCAAATTCAGAAATGATATATTCACACAAAATTTCTAATTTATTACTCTACTTTTAAGACAGATATTATCATGTGGGTACATATAATTTTTACTTGTACTCCTATTTCTTTACTTAGAGATTTTCATATTCTTAATTTCAAATGAATCTTTAATCTAATTCATTTTGCTGTCATAAAATATTGATTAGTATTATTTTTTGTATTGTTTTGGTGGGTCTACACTAACATAATATTCTTGGAACATTATATGACAGATGAAGAAGATTCTTAGAATAAAGAAAACAAAAAAGGATTCAACTTCAAGATCAAACAGCAACACAGAATCAGAAACCATTAACAAACTCAAATCAACACGTAGAACAATTTCAAATTCAAACACTTCTTCAAACATTGCTAATTCACCATCACTATTCTCAACCACATCGTCTCTTAATTCAACCACTTCATCATACCATGATCACATGTCAAATTCTTCATCTCATGAAGTAAATAACATACCAAAACCACCACCACTAAAAGGAACTAATTGTAGTGTATCAAAGAAAAGTAGTTTTCTTGAAGATAAGACCAAAAGATACATAGCTTTATGTATGCTATGGATTATTAGTCTATTGGTTTTGATTTTGTGGGGTAAATTTTTTGCTATATTATGTACTTCAATTTGGTTCTATTTTGTGCCTTTTAGACAAAGAAGAAAATTCAAAGGAGTTGGATCATATAGAGAGAGTGAATTTGATTCCGTTCGATATAAGAAGAAGATTATTATGGAAGGGATCCTTGAGAGAAGTCATAGTCGTGCTTCTCTTTTGACTTCTGCTAGTTCGACCCCTATAACAAAGTCATAGGGATCAATTTTTTATTTAATTCTTTTGATGTATTTTCAAAATTCTTCGAGGCTGCTAAAGTTTGTAACAATGTGAGCATGTATACAAATTTTGTATGCATGATTTCTATTAATGAACTTTGGGTTGAGTAATTGGAGAATAATGATAGTTGTAGAATTGTACATATGTATATATAGTTACAATGTGTCAATGTTTGATCTATAACTTGTGAATTGTGTGATGGTAAACATATTGATCTTAAAGAATTTTTTGAAAGATTAACAGCCGTGCCGCTAATCCTTTAAAGAATGTGATTTCACTTCATGGTAATGTCACAACAGAAAATTCGTTCTCAATTTTAAGCCGATTGGTTTCTACTTGTTACAATTTTGTATGAGTGGAAGTATTTCTTGTATCATCATCCACCTTGATCATATATTGAATTTTGTTGAAGTGCTAATGTGTTTTGCAGGTACCTTTTCCACCGTGATCCACCGTACTTGAAGCTTATTGCCATCCTAACCGTCTCAAACTTCACAATCGGAGTTTGCTTAGCGCATATCAAGTCCAATCATGTTTTAACGTAATTTATAATTGGTATAAACTTTGTTTAGGCCGTCATTCATTAACATGTTTCAACTTGTTGCTCCCCTACCCTTTGCTACAACAAGGTTTATGGGATTCTACCTTAGTTTTATTTCCTAACACACTCTTAGGTTAACTCGAGAGAAGTTGATTGATGGTTGAAATGTGAAAATTGGGAAAAATTAAGGAAAAAAAATAATCAAGAGGATACATTCTCGACAACATGGCCTCTTGCCTGATGCTCAATTTTTCTTTTGATGTTTAGGGTGCATTTGATTCGTAAAATAGTAGGACTGGACAGTACATGATAGAACAAAATAATACAGGACATGACAAAATTGTACCAGAGAGATATAAGATGATAACATTTTTATATTCGAAAATAAAATGGGTATTTTCATATTTTTTATAGTTGTATTGTGGACAAAAAGTTGTCCCGTGATTCAGTGAGGGACAAAATATGTTTTTGTCATGTCTTTTGCTACTTAATTTGTCCAGTCCCATAACCAATTTCAAATCCAATAGGATACAATAAAAGTTATCCTGTCCAGTCTCATGTTTTTCGCAGATGAAATGCACCCTTAGTGCTACAGCAGTTTTATATATGCTTTTTTACCATCAATGAAAAAAGAAGGTTAAACAATAATAGTAATTTTAAGTAATATTACTATTAATTTTTTAAAAAAATCATTGTTAAACATTTTTTTAATAGATTGTTTCTTTATTAAATTTTAATAGATTGTTAAACATCCTTAAAATAATATAATTCTAATATTTGCCTCAAGTCTCAATATGTCTCGAGTCGACGCTGAAATCAATGTCATATTTTAAATTAAGGTATGCTAATTAAGATATTTAAGATAAGCTATTTATGTGTTTCTCTTATTTAATTTTATGTATTTTTTAAGTCCTCTTATTTTGTATTTTTTTTATATAATTTAAGTTTAACCGGTTATAAATAAAATTTAAGTATAATTTTGTAGTCCAGTTTGAATAAATAACTTATTTTATTATTACCCTCCTCTTATTATTATTATTATTATTATTATTATTTTAGGATAATTACTATTATATATATATATATTTCCAAAATAATTACACATGAGTGAAAGGCAAACGGACAACACTGCTAATCCTTTTTGGATGACAAAACCAATCCTTTTGAAAACTACATCCATAGACATAGGAGAGACAATATTGGTATGCACGATCCTTTGAACTCTTTTTAAAAAATCAGCAGCATCTGATGCTAGAAAGCCAAAAGTGTCAAACACAAATGGTATAAAAACGTGTTGATTGTCAGAGCACGCTTTCTCATGTTTGGCCACTTTGCTTAAGGCGGCTTGAAAGACCGCTTGTCCCACGATGAAATCCCTAGCCTCAATCACACAAGTGGAGAAACACCAGTCAAGTCCACACAAACATACTTCCCTCATGTCCAACCGTACACTAGAACATATGCGGGTCTAAGGGTCGATCTCCCAAAAACCCAAAAACCGCTGGTAATTTTTATATCAGAAACTCTTATCATGAAAGCACAAAAATAAGTTAAGAGGAAGAGCAAAGCTTCAATTCATAAAATTGTGCTGCTAGTGGTCTAATGGGAAGAACAAAGCTTCAATTCATTAGGTGCTAAAGCAGCAAAAATCAATCAAGCACCATGATGAGCAACCTCTTCTTAAAACCCCAACTTCATCTTCTTCCCATTCCTTCAAAATTCATCTTCTCTCACACTTTCAACAAACCTTCAATCACATTCTCCACCACCGCCTCATTCTCCTACGGACCTTCCCTCCACAAATCCACCAATCCTCATCACCAAAACGACGACGACGTCGACATCCTCAACGAACAAACCTTCACCAGAGTCTTCAACCTCGCCGCACTCCGTGTCCCTTCCGCTGAATGCTCCTCCCTCGAAAATCGCCTCCGTGGTCATCTCCTCAATTGGCCTCGCATTCGTAACATCGCTCGTGTTCCCGGTGACGAAATTGACCCTAGCATTGCTCCTCTATTAGGTCAACAAATTCACGCTGAAGATGATAATAAAGGAAAATCGGACGAAAACGGTGATTTTTTGATTAGTAGTTCTGTGTTGTATCGTGATAAGCTTGCTAAAACGTTTAACACTCGCGGTTATGTTAATTTTCGAAATCTGGCCAAGATTTCGAGGCCGAAAAGGAATAAGAAGAATGAGAAGGAAGGGGAATTCGTTGAAGTTGAAGGGAATAAGCGTGTTGGTAAGAATGGTTATGTTGAGGTTGAGGTTGTTGAAGAAGAAAATGGTGTTGATGAGGGTTTGAGGAAATTGATTGGTGAAGAGTTTGTGATTAGTAAGTGGAGAGGTTCGACGAGGTTGTTGCTTCTTGATGAACGGTATAAAAATTGTGGTGTGGAGGAGTTGCCTGAGGCGATTAAGGTGCCTTTTCTGTGAGTTTTCAGTGCCATGCGTTTTGTATTTGCAATATTTTATCTTATCTGTTAGTGTGATGTGTTTCAACTTTTCATTTACATTGCTTATCTGTGAAGCACCGACACTCCTCGGATTAGGCGTGTCTTGGTGTCGGACACCAACACTTATAATTACATTGAGCTGTGTCATTTTCTCATATTATTATCGGTGTTGACGTGTTGGTGTCCATGCTTTGTAGTTGCTTATGGTCTTTCTTGCTTTTTGCTTAGTATTAATGTGAAGAAAGATGATGATTATAATGATTAAACATGTTCAAACTATAATATAGCTCCAAGATTGAGGGGGTTGTTTTAGACTTTAGGCTATATACTGCTTTGTTCAGCTTGCAAGCCAGATTTTTATATGTAGTTTGAAATCATGGTGGTAGGCTTGTGTAGATTTCTTCATCTAGGTATCTGTTGAGAAAAACATCGTTGATAGCAATTGGTTTGAGTGGATAGTGACGAGTTAAGTCAAGATTAGCACTGTTCTGATAGATGGGTTTGATTACAAGGGAAACTGTTTCATTCTAATCTGGTCCAGGTTGTTTGATGAAAGTCATGAAATCATTTATATTTGTTGATAGAGCCATCAGAGTTTTCTTTTTTGTTCTGAAAACCTCCTATTTACATCCAATGGCGTATCTGTTAGGAGGTAGAGAAACCAATGTCCAAGTGCCATTTTTCATCAGAGCTTCATAATCAGTCGTCATGACAGCAGCCAACAAGGCTGGTTTGTCATCCAATTCTCGGCAACTGTAGGCCAGAAGATGACCTTGCATGACACTGCTCCACTGGTTGCAGCGGGTATGTGCACAGAGGCGCAGGGCATCAGCTCTAGGTATATTGAAAATTAGAAGTGAGAGGGAATTGCAGTAAACTGTGTTTATTCAGCTGATGATTATTGTGATACAAGTGGTGTATTTATATACATCGAACAGTTGCCAATTTAACCTTAATTTCAAATTTTAGTGCATACTATTTATCTGATGTTGGATGTCTCCTTGTTTTTTATGTTGTCCCTCTCTCTCTCTCTCTCTCTCTCAGTTTCAAACTGGGAATAATCACATTCTGTTCTTGCGCTTCTTTTTTCTAATCATGAAAATTTGTTCTATATGTTTTTTTGGCATCTAAAATTTCATCTATTCACTTGTGACATTGTTTATATTTTCACCCTTCTAGGCTGTCTTGAAGGAGTATGCAGAAAAAAGCACCACTTTGACTTTTGAGCTAGTTAGATGCAAGTTGACACTGTTTTATGATTACTGGCAGATGAATGAGGTACATTATGCCAAAGTACACACTTGTTTACACATAATCTGTGTTAGGTTGTATCTATAAGTGTAACTACTATTCTGCATTTTTCATATGTAAAATTATTCTCTCTCTCTCTCTCTCAGATTTTCACTAATCACTTTCACGATTTACTTATCTGGAACATGTACTTCAAGTCAAAGTAATATGGTATTTGTGTTTCATTCCTAGTTTCAATGTTTTAGGTCAAGTCCAAATTTTTGTCAACTTCTGAGGATTGGATTTTAAATCATAACCAACTGATGATTTATATGTGCTAATTTTCAAATCTAAATTTGTATTTATATATGGCACCTCAAAACATGTTTAATTTTCTCTTTCCTTGATGTTTGTTATTGGACTTCAAATCAAATTGTATGGCAAATGAAAGACTATCAGACCTATATGATTTTTGCAGATCTTGGAGGCCATGCTGCCTGAGGGTATGATTGTTCCTACAGCTTTCGAAACTGTTGGTCATATTGCACACCTGAATTTGAGAGAGGAACATTTACCATACAAGAAGCTTATAGCAAAGGTTCTACTTTTACAAATATTTTTTGTTACCATGTTAAGGGCGCAATATTAAAATTATATTGCAAATGCGTCTGTTAATACCTTCATATTCAGGTTGTGCTGGATAAAAATAAGCCAAAGATACGAACAGTTGCGAACAAGATTGACTCCATTGATAATGAGTACCGGACCATGCAACTTGAGGTTTTAGCAGGAAACCACTCTCTTGTGACTACATTAACTGAGAACGGACTTCGCTTTCATGTTGACTTAGCAAAAGTGTATGCTTTTTTTCCATAACCAACTAGTATAAAACAGTTTAAAGGTCTTCCTTATGCTTACTTATATCTCTCTACCCTTTCAAGAAGTTTGTATGAAATATGATATTGTCTAGGTTATATCTTAATTGGATTTTCTGATTTGTGTTTCTGTATGTGTAACTCTATTGTAGCATGTAACAGCAATTATACCCTCATAAAACCACTTGTAGGCTTGAAGCGTTTAAGGGATTGGTACATAACATTATAGAGTTCAACCCATAGGCCATCATTTCTCTTAGAATTGAGTATTAGGCCTAACTCAACCCTACAAAACCGGCTTATAAGGTGAGGATTGCCTCTAGTATATAAACACTTAGTCAGGCCATCTCGCAACCGATGTGGGACTTCTTAACACACCCCCTCGCGTCCAGCGCTATTGGGCTTGGTACGCGGATATAAATGGTAGGTGGCCCGATATCGGGTGGCCCAACGGATCTTGGAGAGGCTCTGATACCATCTTAGAATTGAGTATTAGGCCTAACTCAACCCTACAAATAATTTGGTACTTTACTTGCGAAAAGTAAAGCTCTAGCCACCTCCAACAAGTGCCTATTTTTCCTTTCCGCAACTCCATTTTGTTGGGGAGTGTTAGGACATGAACTTTGATGCACAATTCCATTTTCACGAAAAAAGTCACTCAACATTGTGTTAAAATATTCTTTGCCGTTATCACTTCTAAATACTTGAATATTTGTTTGAAATTGATTTTGCACCATTTTAACAAAATCTTTTACAGCCTGACAAACGTCAGATTTCCCCTTTAACAAGTACACCCAACAAACTCTTGAGTGATCATCTATAAATGTGATAAACCATTTTTTATGAGAAAGTGTACTCGTTCGGTTAGGGCCCCAAACATCACTGTGAATAACAGAAAAAGGTTTTGATGGTTTGTAGGGCTGTAATGGAAAATGAGAACGATGATGTTTTGCAAATTCACATGCATCACATTTAAACAAAGACAAATCCTTATTACGAAATAACTCAGGAAATAAGTGTTTTAAATAAGGAAAACTAGGATGACCTAATCGTGAATGCCATAACATAACATCATCATTATTATTATTCAGAACTAAAAAAGATTCAAAGCATGAACTTATTGGTTTGGAAGGTAGTTGTGATTCAGGTTCAATGTCGAAGTAGTAGAGTCCTCCACTCTCCTTAGCACTACCAATCATCTTCCCCGAGTTCAAATCCTGAAAAACACAATGAGTACGGAAAAAATTAGTTTGACAATTTCTATCTTGGGCTAATTTACTGACAGACATGAGACTACAAGACAGATTTGGGACATGAAGAACATCTTTAAGGGTTAGACTTGGAGACAACACAACCGAACCTTTACCCGCAATGGCTGAAAAGGATCCATCCGCAATTTTTATTTTATGGTTACCTGCACATGGACTATAAGAAGAAAACAGAGTAGAATCACATGTCATGTGATCACTTGCACCCGAATCTACTATCCAAGCACGACTGGGACTGACACTAAAAAGGGCAGAAGTACCTTTGGGGGCAACAGAGCCAGAAAGAGTGTTAGATTCAAGAATTTTGTACAGTCTGTCTAGTTGTTCCATCGTGAATGAAAGCTGAATTGAAGAAGACTGATGCTCTTGATCAGAATTACTGGCTTGGAATGTATGATCCTCACCTCCACCTTTATTCTTCTGATTTGAAGGTCGCGGAAGACCATGTAATTTCCAACATTGAAAAATAGTATGTCCCAAACGATGACAATATTTGCATTCACGACGGTATTTGAAAGTGGACGATCGTCGTCGAGAATAAAAAAACGTCATAATTAATAATCTTAGCCAAGTAGTACCGGAAGCAGCAAAGAAAAATTAACACCGGCGAACAGTACTTGTGAACAGTAACTACGTAAACAGCACGCGTGTACAGTACCGGCGTGAACAGTACCAGCGAATGAACAGTGCGTATGAACAGTACCACGGTGAACAGTGCCGCACACAAAAATCAGTTGTCGTGGTCAGATTGTAAACACGACGGCGGCTAGGGTTTTGCGGAAGCGAGACCCCCAAAATCGGGAGCTCTCGATACCATTTAGAAAATAATAAGTGAATACTGTTGTATGTTATTCCTCAGCTCAAGGCTGGTTTAAATAGGAAGAGTACAAACATAAAAGGAAATAATAGATAAGCTTAGAATCTCCTAGAAATAACAAACTAGGAAACTAAATATTTTCCAACAATTTCTAAGTTGGGTTATGCTACACACCTCATTTTTTAATTTCCGCTGTTATATCCATAAAGGACACTGCTGGTGCCTTACAAATGCACGGCTGCCATGGCCTGCCATAGAAAACATGCAACACCATACAAAGTGTATAACAGGTGACTGATTAATGATATTGGTCTAGGGGTCGGATCTGTTGTAGATATTTTATAGGTTGATTTCACAAATCATGACCTATTCATGTGACAATAACTCCAATTTGTGTCATGCTGTTTATTTTGTCTCAAAAGTCACAAGTCTTACTGCTCTTGGTTTCTTCATCTCTCTGCCAGTGTTGTCAAATCTGCCATGTTTCCGACATAGGCTGCAACACTATATATGGCGATTTTTGTGCTGGCTACCATATGCCATTGATAACACGACTCTTTTCATGACATCATTTTGAATCCAGACAGCTTAGTGCTCTGTTTGCTAGATGCTATAGCATATGTATTATTGCTTTTGTGCACACTAAGATAGTTTTTCCCCTTCAACATATAGTTAATGAAATTACGAGCTGTTTTAACTGAGAATTTAGATGAATACTGACAGTCATTGATAACAGCCCATGAACTCCATGGTTACATGTATCAGTTGAAAAAGGTACACGTAGAGCCTCTGGAATCTGGATGAGACCTCCAACAATTCTTTACATTCCTCTTTTCATTTGAATATTTAGATATCGACAGTTTTGATTGACCGAGCATATTTCAGTTGAACCTGGATACGTGGCTTTGACCTCTTGAACTCTATTGTTTCATCCTAATCAATTTGTGATGCACCATTCAAGCACATATTGATTATTGCATATGTTCTCACAGTACATCATTCAATGAATCTGGAATCTAAAATCTAAAATCAGGAATAAAATACAATTTGGATTTGTTTTTGAAATATCAACGTATAATCTAAAAAGAGGAAATTAGGTATAAGTGAAAAATTAGGTCAATTATTACCAGTGTTTCTTTCCTTTATATGCAGATATTGGAACTCTAGGCTTGGAACTGAAAGACAAAGGCTTCTGAGTGGTTTTACACGGAATGATGTTGTCTGTATGTGTCTTGCTACCCATTTAGATTATAATACTATCCTACATGTGCTATGTATTCACTTTCCATGTCTTCTACTTTTTTCTCTCAAAATGCTGATTGTGGGATTTTGCTGGGTAGAGCAACCTGGTGCCTATACTGATGTCATGATGACAAAAATTTGGTTTTGTTTGCTGTTGGGGGTGTGAATATAGAAAAGACAATTGTCTAGTAGTTGAACCCCCTACCTTGAAAAAAAAGAGATTTGCATAGTGGTGGCCCAAACAGGTTTCTACTTGTGGGCTTGGTATAGATTGATGTAAACATGAAATTATGCATCACTGGTCTAAGTAATTTTTATGAAATTATGTGTGGCACTCTTCATCTGCTTCTTGGAGTAGTTCATAAGAGATTGGTTTTGTCCGTATGATAGGTAATAATGTATGTGCTGGAAGCCTGGAATTTGTTATTCCCTTCAAGCACAGTTACTTTTTAACTTTTATCTAATACAGTTACCGATTCAATTTTATGAAAACTTTGAAATCTAAGAAACAGATGGTATATACTGGAAAGATTTGTTGGTATGACTGGACTTAAATTGGAAACATAAATGTATTTAAACTACCATTGTTGTATTTTACATTTGAGCTTCTAGTTATTATCGATGTGCATATATTGTAGAGAAACTACTTCAGGCTTGTAGATGTTGGGTTATACAAGGTTGACCGGGGAAAATAATAAAACACGAGGTGTGTTAAGACTTGTTTGTTTTTACTCGTTGGCTTGATTTATGTAGTGATTCAGACCGACGGTGTGTTATGCATTCACAATGTTCCTTGTGTACTCTTTTATGTGCACAATTGTTTGTTTATTAATTTTATGTTTAATTAGTGTAGTGCTAAGCTAGTTCCCTAGTTCCCTTTTGTTCTCTACATACTCAAGCTGGTGTTACTGCACAAGCCCCTCAGGCTGATGCACAAGCAACACATATATTGCTGCTCAAGTTGCTAGCAACACAGGAGTTCAAGGAGTTCTTGCAACAACAGATTCCACAAAGCCAATCTTCTATCATATGAAGGACATTATGACCCTGTTACAAGAGATTGAGAAAAATTTCAGAGGTGTGACGTGCTCGGAAGATCAACAGGTGTATTAGGTACCTTCATGCTGAAGGAAAAAGCAGAACATTGGTGGGACAATGCCTGCTAGCGTTTAGAGAATGCAAGAACTGCAATTATTTGGGCTGTATTCAAAGATATGTTGCCAGTCAAGTATTTCAACATGAAGGAATGGAATTTGTCAGCAAGGGAATATATCAGTGGCGGAGTACGCTGCCAAGTTTTAGGAGCTGTTCAGGTACTATCCATTCTATGTTGGAGAGGTAGGAGAAAAGTCTAACTGTATCAAGATCGAAATGAGACTCAGGCAGGAAATCAAGAAACAAGTGGGAATGCAATAGATCTGTGATTTTCCTACCTTGGTGAACAAAAGTAGAATTTATGACGAGGATAGCCATGTTGAGAGAGCACATTATCAGAAGATTCTATTCGCTGACATATTACTTAGATAGCTCCTCAAACTTGCGGCATACTCCTTCGCTGACATATTCCCTTGCTCCAACTTGACAAATTCCATTTCCTTCCTGTTGAGGATGTTCTCAAGGAAATATTTGACTAGAAACATGTCTTTGAATGTAGAAAAAGTAATTGCAGTTCCTGCGTTTTCGAAACACTAATTGTTGCTGACCCACCAATGTTCAACTTCGTCTACAGCATAAAGGTACCTAGGTGTACCTGTTGATCTTCTGGGCACGTCACTCCTCTGAAAATTTTCTCAATCTCTTGTTACTTGAGAGTTACAGCAGATTCATACTGTCCTTCAAATGATGGAGGGTTGGCTTTGTCTAATCGGTCCATCCTTTTGAACTCATTTGTTGCAGCAACTCCTTGATCTCCCGTGTTGTTTGGAGCTTAAGTAGCAATTTGCACTGCTTGTGCAGCAGCCTGAGAGTTGGCCCTAGCCTGAAGGGCTTGTGCAGTAACACCAGCAAGAGATTCCAAAGCTTCAGCGATCACACCATCAGTCCTCCCACCAGCCATTACTACTGCATCAACCATATAGGCCAATCGTATGTAGTTATTATTAATGTAGAGAACAAAAGGGAACTAGCTTAGCACTACATGCACTCCATCTTAATCTTTATGTTAGGAACCAAAATGTTGGATTCCAAAGAAAGAACACTTTTATTAAGAAATAGGAGAGAGTCTGTCCTCAAGGGTTTCCCATGCACAATAGAAAATATTCGCGATTTTAATATTCAAAGCTCAACTCTAACATTATATTCTCCTATTTATACAAATAGCCCTGTAACAACCTCAACTAACTAACTACCTTCTATAGCAACTCTTAACTACTCTAATTAGCCATTATTCTATATCCTAACAGTTTATTTATTATGAAAAATATTCGCGACTTGCTTGCACATGTAACATGAATATTTTATATTCAATTGACAGGTGATGTTTTCTCTGGAGTTGGTCCTCTTGCCATATCTGCAGCCAAGATAGTTAAGCGTGTTTATGCTAATGACTTGAACCCATATGCAGTAGAGTATCTAGAAAGAAATAGTGTTCTAAACAAACTCGAGAGGAAAATCAAGGTATGATTGTTGTTGGGCAGTATCTTTTCGAAGTTCTTTTTATCAACTTTTACACATGAATGAAATTATCGCAATGAAAAAGCATGTTGGAAATGGTTTAAATTTTAAATTTGTATATGCTGTTTCTTGGTTAATATCATGGATTAAGTTTTTTGAACATTTGTTTTTGGATTTATGTATGTTTCTTAAGTTCGGTTAAAATTGTTGTGAATTATCTTTTTCTCCAACTATGGAGCTATGATGCATGCATTTACATGAAACGTAACACCGAAACAGTATTTTTTGAAGTGTCCAATTAGGCTTTGGAATATTGGTATTGCAGGACTAGTGTCTATATATGTGTCTGCAGACACAACTCCTTTCCCATGCTTAATAGAATGTGGGCAACTAAATGATTTTAAAGAATGTGCTATACTTGTATTAATGTATTTTCAGTTTTCACACATTGATGAAGAAACAAGGAAGAAGTTGCATTTGATGAATCCTAATGTGAAAGCATTATTCTTCTTAATGGAATTCTCTATCAACTAACATTGTTTATTGTTCTAGGTCTTTAACATGGATGGAAGAAGGTTTATTAAGGCTATGTTTGCCAGTGATAAAGCTCACTCCATCACACAAGTGGTTATGAATTTGCCAAATGACGCTGCAGAATTTCTAGGTAGGCTATCCTGGTGGGATCACTCTTTTTTTTCTTTACAATACTGTTTTATATTCCAATCCAACACATCTTTTTTTAGCATGATAAAATTTCTGGATTTAATCTTTGGATGTTTTGAAAATTGCTTCTCCCACAGATGCATTTCGGGGAATATACAAAGATAGACCCAAGGATGGGGAATTTACTTTTCCAATGATCCATGTTTATGGATTCTCCAAAGCAGAAGATCCAGAATTTAATTTTCACGAGGTTGGTCGCTAATATATGTATATGCATATTTCTATGTTGTCTTGGTTTAGACTATTCACAAGTCACTCAAAATTTGATTGCTAGGCTAGTTTTTTTAAGACTTTGCGGTGAATAAAACTTTCTAACAAAACCCCTCTTATGCAGAGAATAAGAATTGCATTGCTTGAAGTGGCAGTCAACGTAGACATGCGACGGGTACGACTTGTTGCTCCTGGAAAATGGATGTTGTGCGCATCATTTATTCTCCCTAAAAGCGTAGCATTTGCTAATACTGCAGTTGATGCCTAACAAGTTTTTAGATAGTCAATTAGCCATTGCATGCAGTGAATTTTGTTTCACTACATTAGTTATTTAAATTCATAGTGTATATATGTAACATGTATTTTTGCAATACCTTTTCATTTTATCATTTACAGTAAATGTCTGTTTTTAAGATATAGAATTATTTTTTTAATTGAAAATTATCATGTACTAAAAGGTAATTTAAACTGGGGTCACCACTGGGCTATACTGTATAACAATTTTTAGTAGTATTGAATTGAATGAAGTTTATGTCATGTAATGAGGTACTACTGTCTTATACCTCAAGAGTTATGTAGATGAAAAGCAAAATCTTAACAACCAATCTCAGCAAAATAATATCCAACTGAATTTATAGATTGATATATCTCAATCTAAGTCGAATTTTGAAGTGTCACAGCATTGATGAGAAGATCCATTTAATGTTACTTATTGTAGATTGTAGAAAGAAACCATTGAATTTGCTCCAGAAAGTTGAGAGTACATCTGAACTTTGTTAGGTTCTATTCAATATTCATGAACTGTCAAGGGGTCCACTGCATCTCTCGTGTTGATTCATATTTATATCCCTATTCTCTTCTCTCAAATGAAGTAGGCTAGTACTTATTTTGTTTTAGTATTATGATAATTTAGGACTAATTTGGTGCCTTGTACTCAGTGTGGTGAACTTGTTTTTTTTTTCTTTTTTTTCGGGCTTTTCACCACCAGTTGAATCTGGTTCGGGGGTCAGTTCTGGCATCAAGTGGTTCCGGCCCCCTCCCGATCGCAGTTGTGGGGGATCGAACCGCGGTCCTCCCTACCAAGTTCAGCACCAATCACCACTGAACCAACTGACGATTGGTGGTGAACTTGTTTTTGATTTTATTGTTTTCTTGGCAAAAGCTTTTTGAATTTAGGAACCACCTCGATTTTATCATATGTTTTAAACATTGAACCAGAGTGCAATATATAATATATATTTGGGGCATAGTCTGTATCGTACATTGATCTATTGAGATATATCAAATATTATACTCCTTCCGACCTTATTTTTAATAGTGTCCTAAGAGCACGTGTTAAGGAACTTAAAAGTGGAAAAGGTACATTGAAAAAGTAATATCTTGACTTTTACAAAGTTAAATGAACGAAATTTTAAGAGGATAATTTTATATTAAGTTTCTTAACATGTGTCCTTAGGGCATATGTTAGTTTTTTCTGTAAAATATTCTAGAGACCACAATAGATCAATAAGGATCGGTTAAACACAAACATAAGTTAAGAAGACTAAAAATATGAATAACTTACTTCTTATATTAAACATGTTTAAATATTTTTTTGCGGCAAATTTTAATATGAACCATTTTTTATAAGTGATCTACTGTGAACCAGTATTTACAAATTTTAAAAACTTCAACGGCGACAATGTCGTCTCTTGGAAGCAGGCACTAATGGATATTTTTGTTTTCACGATTGACATAGGAATTTAGTAGATACCATTTCAATTTAAAAAAATATATGTATATCGTATTGAAGGTTTAAACCCTTATTCTTGCATATTATACTATACATAATGTTCCTACCAACTAACATATGCCAACAAGAGTCATGCGTTATTAATTATTAAAAATACTATTCACTGTCATTATGATTTTTAATAATTTTAAGTATTAGTTCATAGTGGATCACATATGAAAACGGTCCACCGCATAAGTCATAATTTTTTGGTACTAAACAACAACTTATATTTTGTTTCGACAATTTTTTTATTCACAATAATGAATAGTTCTTTTAGAAATAAAAATATATAAATTTTGTAAAAATGGAAATTAAATACTACTATATTTAATCCTATTTGTTTCAAAAAACTTATATTTAATTAGTCAATTAGTCATTTTTATTTTTTATGAAAACCCAAACTAGGCTCCATCCCTAAAAGGTGAGTCAGATAACAAAACTTAATTAAAAGAGAGAACATTAATTATTTAGTCATGATCAATAAGACTAGACCTGTGTATAGTATACATGGTACTTTTTTGTGTTGGTTTTTACAATCGGTAATTCGAGGGTCAATTATGATATTAAGTGGTTATACCCTCCTCTTAATTACAGTTGCGTGAAATTGAACCGTGGTTCTCCTTATCAAGTCCAGCATCAATCACAAAAACCGTAATATACATGGATATTTACAATGGACATTTATGTACATATATACGTATATATGGTCTGGTAAAACTGTTGTAAGGGTTGCAATTGTAGATCAATCCGGATCCAGTTGTAGGACAGATGAAGGTTATTTACTGGGAGTGTAGTGTGGGACATGTCTCAGACACAAATTGCTTTTATGTCTGCTCTTTTTGTTTTCTAATTGTTTTCCTTCTTGCCTCCAGGACCAATGCAACTACCAGGTGAGGTGATAGTGACATCTTCATCTCATGCATCTAAAGACACTCTTTTTTTTTTTCTGTACGTTCTTCTTCAATTAATGAACTTATCATATTCATGGAACGGTCCAGATCATTGGTACACTACTAGCTATATTAGCACATATTCTTTTCTATTTCTTGTTCCTTTCACAAAATCATGTGTCATACATGTACAATATATATAATTAAGGAATTGGGTTAAGTATGATTTTACTCTTAATATTCCTAACAATTTGAATTTTCAGTTTTTAGTTGTTATAAAAAATTTCTTTAACTTTCAACAAAAGAAGAATAAACAACTTCATCCGTCAAAAAAATATTTCTGCAATATTTTTCGTCAACGGTTTTAATTTTTATTGTTAAGTAAACTTATGTGCATTTTTGAAATTTTTGAACGATGTTTTTGAAGGTATGTTTAAAACATTGAAAAACATCTCCCCACATATAAAATTAGAATTTTTCAACAATGAATGAATGAATGAAATGTGAAATATTTAAGGGCAAAAAATTTAAGAAACCAAAATAACGGAATATAGACCTATATGTCAAATTTTGAGCTTATTTTTTTGTAAAGACTTTCATGGTAACAAAAATAGAATGCATCTGCAAAATTTGACAATTTTTTTACGAGGTCTCAACTTTTTTTAATTTTTGTAAAGACAATTTTGCTTGAATTAAAAGTCAATTTTTGTTTTATACGATCCTTGACCGGTCCATATAGAAAAATATTTGTTGAAAAAAGTTATCCTCTTAAATGGATCTCAGTTACCTCGAGGAAATTCTGCAGTTACGCATGGAGAATACCTTTAATTTACCAAAAAAAAGTTATATTTTTAATAAAGAATAAAAACATATTTAATAATAGTACTAATTACTTTTGTTTCATTTCTTTTTTGGTTTTCACCACCAGTTTAATCTGGTGGTCAGTTCTGTCATCAAGTGGTATCAGCCCCCTCCCGATCGCAGTTGCGAGGGATCGAACCGCGATCCTCGCTACTAAGTTCAGCGCCAATCACCACTAAATCAACTAGATACTTTTGTTTCATTTCATTATTATGTATATTTTGTCACTATGTATATTAGGGGTGCTCGCGGTTCGGTTTGGATCGGTTATGAGGCAAAAAGTCATCCGATCCAAAGAAAAAATAGCATGCGGTTTGGTTCGGTTTTTGGATGAGCAAGAAAAATATCCGATCCAATCCAATCCAATTTTATGCGGTTTACTTCGGTTCGGTTAGTTCGGTTTTATTCGGTTTTTAAATAAACAATGCATAAATACTTGTAATATAAAAAAATATATTTTATCTGAAACTATTTGAAAAGAAAATTAAGCAAACAACTAATTATATATATAGGATACTTGGTGGACGGTTTAGAAAGTCATATTTTCAAGATTGCAAGAGAAAATCAAAGAGTATTATTATGCAAAAGAGAAAGAACCAATAAAAAATTTAGTATTGTTGCCGGTATGACAATTGAGTTTTAACCATGGGATTTTATATGGATTTGGAGTAACTACAAGATATATAAAATAATTTAAAACCAATATATATATTGGTTAATGTAATATATCATACTAATAAAAAGAAAAATAAGTATTAAAATATATGTATGCGGTTTGGTTCGGTTTGGATCGGTTTTGAGAAATCAATCCAAAATCCGATCCAGCGGTTTTTACAAAAGGGCATCCAAATGCATCCAAAATTATTCGGTTTTTTGCGGTTTTCGGTTTTTTTGGATCGGTTTTCGGTTTTTAATTGGATTGGTTTGGATTTGAGCACCCCTAATGTATATTTTGTCACAGAGGGAGCAGTATCTATTTTGTTCAGCGGTAGCAAAAACTGCTTTTAAGCTTAAAATATAAAATGATTTATATTAGAATACATTTATATAAAATGAATTGAATAATTATTTTTTTTTACATCCTTAATAACAAATTGAAGGCAAAACCTCTGTTTGACAAATTTAATATTCAAAATTACTTTTGAAGGCAAAAGCTCTGTTTGACAAAGTTTGACCACTATGCAATGTATTAGACAATGTATGACTTGATTTTATTTAATTCTTACTTCTATTAGGAAACGGAATTGGATCTTGTACAATTATTTTTTCATCCAGTCATTTTATAGCCGTCTGATCACGATCGGACGGTTTAAACAAATACAGTCAATGAATAAGTTTTTAAATCATAACCATCCGATTTTGATCAGAGGACTATAGATGGTCTGACTGCATGACTGCACCGAAAAAGCAAAGGCAAGGAATTCAGGTCCATTAGGAAACACCCATTAATATCAAAATTAATTTTATATGTCAAAAATCATCTTTATCTCATACAAAAGAAAATCCAAACATGAACCAAGTATTTTATGTATAGTACTATGGATGTATGATGGACAAAAGTGTCAATTCAAGTTGTTAGGTATGGTCTGAACGGTAAATGGGAGGGTGAAATGTAGCAGAGAAAATCTCAGTTGAGATTGAGATCTAAATAATGATCTGGGTAGTGTGGTCCTTGTTTTGTGACTGTCTTATTGGAATATAGATATGTGAGAGGGTAAAGAAGTATTAAGAGAGGGATCTTTTTGCTATTTAGTACTAAAATGGTTGGGCCCTTGACAAGTTGCATAAAGCACAAACCATCAGTTACTCTAACTGCTTCTATCCTTTATGGTAAATCTTTACATAAAAACAATTTTATTTTTGACTTATTTACATACAAACAATTAAGTTGTATTAGTTTTGCATACCTCTCCCCACTTCAATGTCTCTCTCCCTCATTAAACCATCCCTTTTTGTTGCTAGAAACCAATAAGGGTGTGCTTTATTTCAGAGGGTGGATTCCTCTATATTTATGAAATATTAATTAGTTATATTTCTAGGGTGTATTTATATGAGACATCTTTGTGGGGCACATTAGTTTTCCCTCTTCATCCTTATTCACTAGTAGCTTGCTAAAATCAACACCAAAAACATATATGTTTGCTTTTGTTTGCCTATAGTTGACACATTGATTAATGAATTAACAAACATTTACCTAATAGAAAGAAGAAAAAAAAACTCAATTGATCACATGATAAAAGAATATGTATTTAATTTCCCCATTATATTTAATTCAGATAAATAATGTATTTAAATAAAAAAAATGTAACTAGCAAGGTAAGGTATCCAAACAAATTCATGTTTATGCCAAAATTTGAAAATGTTTGTTTGTATTTGACTTTATTGACTTACACACATTGGTTGATCGAGGGTGAACTTCGGACCAAAGATTTGAGGAAATTGAACTCCGCTTTGTTGTTTAAATGAAGGTGGCATCTATTGGTTGACTGGCATGGTGTGTGAAAGGATGTGTTATTTGCAAAACATGGGGCCGATTTACATGGTGCTTGACCCGGATATATTACCAGGAATAAGGATTTTCTTGGGCTTCACGTTGGTGGAAGGATCCTTGTAGTGTGTTGGTGAAAGGATTGTTGGTGATTGATCCAACAAGTCGATTTTCTCTCGGCTTGGGAGTGCAAGGTCAAATCGTTATTCCCAAGACTTTTCTTCGTCCTTTCTTGGTGCCGTCTGTTGTTTCGTTGGGAAGAAAACTTACTCTCTAGCTTGCTTTGGCTCTTCGATGCTATCGGCCAATTTTGGGAATTTATGACGTTTGGTCTTGGAGTCATGATTATGGAGGTGTTTTATCGGTTAACTCGACTTATATTTATTTCTTTCTATAAACTTCTCATCTTCTTCTTTGGGAGAGTTTGCTCCATCGAAGGTGATAGTGTTTTTTTGACAACTCCTTCAAAAACTTATGACTAAGAGAACTTTGTTCGTTAAGTTTTTTTAAAGGCTAAAATATATAAATATATATAAAAAATTGAGGAACAAATAAGGAGAGGAAATACAAGATGTATCACACCCCAAGGGGCTAGACCTGGGTGTATGCGGTGCCCCGAGGTGTAAGAAGCGGAGGACCACTTACCTACAAATGCATTGTTATGGTACAAAATCTTTGGTTAGCTAGGTTTGGTTTTGGTTTTCGTTTTGGTTATGCTTAAGGACCAATTTTCCTTGTTGTTTTTGCACGCTCCAAGCAATTAGAAGTTTTTTTTTTAATGGCCAAATAATTTTATATATATAAAAAGAAACTGAAAGACCAACAAGTCCACAAAAAATGGGTATAAGAAGTTTTGAGCCCCTAAAACATGAAAAATCTCAGAGCAATAAGAAGGTTTAAAATTGTTGTTATTTATTATGTGGATAATTTAGAAAAGCTAGAGACAAATACATTAATTTAGATCTCTTCTAAGCTTTCTAATGTAGATGAAAATGCTTACACATATAATAAAGGATCTCACCAAATTATTCTTGAATCAAAGTGACAAATGAAAGACAAAAATAAACAAGAAAATGAAATACGTAGAAAAAAGATGAAGACACCACACTTGGAAAATTGATAAGCCAATGAGAATTAGCCACAATATTAAGAATATCAATGATATGAGTCAATTAGGATTTCAATTAACCCATTTGAGTTTGAGTTGGTCCCCTTGAATTAGTCGGTCCTAGGGCCGGATAACAAGCTTTCAAAAAAATTAGGATTTCAATTAAAAAATCTCTTCCTCCACATTATGAATATTTAAGAAAAAATTATTCTGTGCCTTACAAATGGACCACATTGTGGTATGTGATATCAACAATAACCTCTTCACGTACAATCTTCTTTTCTCCAATGTAAAAACAACAACAATCAAGCAAATTATCATCTTTATGAACTCCAAAGAGACGCTTCCGTTTGTTAACTTATAGTTGACACATTAAATAAACAGCAAAATATCTACCAATAAAATGTTGAAATAATGACGAAAATTAACAAAAAATATATAAAATTGGTCACCAAATTTTTTGTCTCTAACATAACAATAAAATTAGAAATGTATTTCACATTTTTTGATTCGTCTCTAAGCTTCAGCCGTTATTTCAATTTTTTCTTGTAATATAGTGTATAAATACTCAACTAGTATACCGAAAATGATTGTTTTTCTAACCACTTGGACAAGGGGTAAGCCTGGTTATGGATAAATGATTTTATTTTTTTTTGAAAAAAGGAAAAATGAATATTAAAAGTGTTATAAATACTTTTTTTCTTTTACTTTTTTTAATATTAACTTTTAATTACTTATTCAAAAAAAATATTCAGTTTTAATTAATTAGGTGAAATTTACTTTTAAAATAAAAAACTTACATTAATTTTTCGTTAAAAAAGTGTTTAAAAGAATGTTTCTAAAACTCCTCTAATTGAATTAAATTATTGGAAGGTTAGTACCTAGTACTATAGATAGTACTGGTCTATAAGTGTCTAGGTCTAAAATGGTCCCCCAACTCTAGTAGCAAAGGAAGAGAAATTTTATCATAGGCACAAGCACATATAAATTTATTTAGGCATACTCACAACGATGTATAAAAATTAAAGAAAAAATAAGTAAAGTGATAATGATTGATGTGACTATTTTATTTATTTTTTAATTTTTTTAATGTGTCTATATGTCTTGTGCCTATGCAAGAATACCTCGCAAAGGAAACCTTAACAAAGGGGGCCACCTCAAATATTGTCAAAGATTCAATTTCCATACAAAATGAAAGGCCTAAAAATCCGAGAATCCATCCATGTTTGCTCAATCAAAACAACACAACCCCACATTAAAAGGATCAAAATTAAATAATTTATCTGGTGAAGTAATCTATAGTATAAGTTTAGCTTATATAAGTTTGTCCTTATTTGTGGTATTAATGATAAAGGGATTTAGATTTCATCTCTTTAATATTGTTGTACTTCATTTTGAATATAGTCATGCATTAATGAATGAGTTACTAAAGATAAATGTTACAATGCATATGATGAAGAATCATGCATTAGATAAGCTTGGGTTAGAAATTATAGGGTGGTTATGAAATGATATGGTAAAAGATTTGATCTAGAAAAAATGATTGTGAAAGGGACATAAAAAAAATCATAACAAAAGAAAATAACAAATACTAATTATGGTAATGAACATATTTCATGATAATGATGCTCTTACTAAGCTCTATAAATCAACATCTTGTTTTGAATCACATGATATATATGGACTAAAAAAGTTTGAAAATTGACAAAATAAGTTACAACCGCAGAATCATGCTGAAAATATATTGGTAAAACTAAAAAGCATGACTTGCTTCTATTGGTTGTATGACGTTTGGATATGATTTAACAAATAAATTAAAAATTGAAGGAAAAAAGTAATAATACTAAGAAATTAAAATAACCTCGAGGGAAGATTAATTTAAGCTATATTTTGCAAACACTAATAATATTCGGTTTGACGATTAAAGTTTATATATACTTCCTCCGATCACTATTATAAGTAACGTTTAATATATCGACAATAAAGTTTAGTGCAACATGTGCATATCCGAATTTTATGGGACTCAAATTTTAAAGGTGACAAATTGTCTCTAAAAATTTTAATACTAATGCATATCCGAATTTAGATTTGAACCCGAGATCTTACTGCAATTAGTAATACAAATCTAATTAAAATGGATTAAAATGTATATAAAAAAATTAAGATGGATTAATGAAATTTAGTAATAACAATTAAAAATTTTAGGTAGAGTAAATACAATAAAAATTAAAATTACCTAAGGATAGTGGATTTCCATCCATACATATGATATAACAACAAATTAACGTAAAATGGTAGAAACAAGAACTAAAAACTTTGTTAGGATTTTCTTTTGTGCATTGAAATCATCACCTTGAAATTGTGAAGATCACAAGTGGAAAAAAGATTTTGCCAAATTAGAAGGCACCACATGGGTTCACCTTTATCTCATTTGCCAAATATGAGAATGAAAATAAAAAGTCATCATTACAAGTCTATTCCATAGGAAAGATTCTTTATCATTTCAAATCTCACTCCATATGATTGTATAACATACAACACCATTTTCTAATTAATTTCCACTAGGGGTAACCCCGTGCGTTGCACGGGTTTGATTAAAATATATAATTAAAATATTTTTATAAATAAAAAATAATAATTGTGATAACTATAATCACATATATTTAAATAATAAATATTATTTTAAAATATGATTATATTTAATATTAGTATACGGGTAAAAAAAAAGTTGTTTAGAAATATTAGATTTTTTATTAATTTATATCGTAGTTTGTTCATATTTTAATGTAATAGATCTCTTATAATATTTCATAAGTTTGAAAGGATGTATTATTTTTTATTTTATTAGTGTAATCATATAAGATTTTAGTTTTCTTTATATGAGTTGCAATTTTATAGTCAAATGTCACTTTGTTTTTTTATTTTTGATGTATCCCTTATTTTATTATTTTCAATAAGAGTTGGAGGCATACCTAATTATACTTGTAGACAATATTGCTCATGAGAAATGTTAAAATAAGTTTTGATTATAGAATATGATTCATATATGGTGGCTTTGACTATTTGTTCCGCGTGATCTCATTTTTTGAAAATTATGTCTCAAACAGCGTATTTGCTTACTACGTTCTATGCAATTTAAGGTTTCAAATAGCTTATCTACTTACTCGTCTCTCGTTCTCTTGGAGTTTATTCTCACTTATTCACTTGCTGAAATTTTATTCCAACTTTATTAGTCCCAACTTTTTAGTCTATCGTTTGGTTCACTTTTTTTTTTTGCTTGGTCCTTTTGTTTTTGGTTTGTTTTTCTTTTTCTTGGTGATGTTTGTGTCTCTTCAAAATTATTGTTAGTTTTTGTCCCTCTTATTTAATATTTTCTTGAACATTTATTTTATTTTTCTTATTATATTATATAAACTTGAATATTTGTTGTTGTCAATATATAACTTTGGACGAAGATTTTATATATTTGAATTTAGGTTTAGTTATTTGGTTAAGGTAAAGAAAGTCTTATAGATGAATTTAAGATTTAACATGTGTCATTTTCTTATTTGCTTAAAAAAATGTCATCTTATTCTTATAAATATTCCACTATTTTATTTTCAGCCGTAACGTAAACATTCTTTTAGAATATGTAATTAATTTATCTAAAAAGTTATATTATTACGTAAATTAAATTAATAATTTTTGAATTATTGGTGAATTTTAGTTGTGTGTAAATATGTTTAAATATATGTGTGATTATATTTTCTAAATATATGTAAATATATTTTAACATCTACGATTTTAATAATTTCTAAAATTTATTTTGACAAATGAGCATCAACAATTTTTATTTAATAATTTTTGTCTTTTTTTAATTTAATTTAGAAAGTTTTTAGTACAATTCTAAGTGGGAGGAAAAAGTATTTAGCACAATTTCTAAACTAACATGTTTTTAGCACAATTCTTTTCATCGATTCATTTTATGGTTGTAAGAATAAGATGTCATGCGTAGATTAAAATAGGACCATCTATTCAAATTCATATATATTCATATTGAACCATCCAGATTTAGGCAAGTGTTATACGATAAATGCATGAAGATTATATATTTGGACAACCTCTAAGTCAAGTTGAATCAATATATTTCTTGCATGTATTACAATTATAAGAACCACATGACTTGAGTATCAACTACAAAAAAAAAAATTATTTTAATTTCTACTTTGTTATTGTTTCTATATTTCTCTTGATTAAGATCAAGTAGATTACCTACACATTGTAGACAATATAGTATTTAAAAGTGAGACACATATTTATATTTCTAAATTATTTGGATTGTCTTCTTTTAATTGAATGCCTCCAACATCAATATACCCTCGATCTATATAAATTTTAAGGGGCTTCAGAATCAATAAATAGAAGTCTCTTTTATCCTCTTCAACTTATTCACATGAAAAAAATTAATTATATTCCCATTAATCAACAATTTTTTATACAAATCTTTTACCTTATATAAAATAATAAATGAAAAAGAAAATAAGAAACAAATAAGCTAAAACATTAGACTAATAAAATAATAAATGAAAAAAGAAAGTTGTCTAATTACAAACATTATATCAATTAAAAAAAATGATGGTTTACAAATTGCCATCAGAGTTAAATACACATCCTCACATGAGGTGCCATTTCATAGGTTTACAAACATTCATAGGATGCAACGTAAGCAAAAATAGAAGTATGTTTTATCCTGTTCTCCTCCTTCACATGAAAAAATAGTCATATTCATATTAATCGATTCAACTCAAAGTTTAATTAATCATCGAACAAAACACCGGTTGATATTTAAAAAAATATCCAACCTAAAAAAGAAATATAAAAAATGATTAGAGATGTTCTAAACTCAGAGTAATAGAAAAATTCCAATTTACAAACATATTAATAGGCAGCTATCACATATATGTATATCAATTTCTTAATCAATCAAATGTAGACATACCTGATACTCTAAGAGGTTAGACACCATCACCTACCAAGGACAAAAACCAATATACTTATGATGTAACTATATATATGCACACAATAGCTTTTAAATCAATTCAAGACACTATAATGTGTAACTTTAACATATGGAAGGTGAAGAAGCATAATTTTTTCTCATGGAGATGTTAGACAAAGAAACCATAGAGTTTTTGCTATGAGATAGATAAATTAAAATTTTGTTAAAACATAGAAGGTAGACTTCCTGATATGGTGGTGGTGATAATTAGCTTTTGAGTTAACTTTATATAGAGCTTGTGTTTGATAATTAGCTAAATTAACATATTCAATATTAGTGTCTCCAAGAATTCTTTGTTTTCAATTGCATTAATAGGGAATTGTAACATACAATATATATTTTAATAATATATTGCAATGCAATTAAAACAATAACATGATGCACCATTCCACCTTTCATTGCTTGCAATTCATTTTTGTCTCAATTCAACAACAATAAATTGTGTTAGTTTTTTTTTAATATATTATTATTATTTATTATTTATTATTAGAGTAACTCTATTATATGAAAAGGTTTTAATAGAGATTGTAAACTTTTCTTATAGAGTGTCACATCATCACAATGCTTGCTTGTGAACAACTCAATCTTCCTTTTAAAGGATTGTTTGATAAATTTATTTGTCATAGTTAAAGAATAAGAGTTAAGGAATACGAAAGAATGATAGTTTAAAAGTTGATGTGACAAAGTTAATTTTTTTTTAAAGGAGAATGTTAACATGTGCATATATGGCACATGTTAAAGTAGTAAAAATAGAAATTATGTCTTAGAATTTGTGTTTTTAACTTTTCAAGCATTAAATATCTTATATCATTAAATGTTAAATTTTCTATATTAAGATACCTTATCATGTGCCCTATATGCACATGTTAACAAGACCCTTTTTTAAATAATAGCACAATAGTAATTAATTAATAAACAATATAACTAAAGTATTTTTTTTCATAAAATTTATTTATTTATTTTGTCAAGCATGAAATTTTTTTGAGGAGTAATTTTTTTATTTGGTTTATTTATTTAAAGTAAAATTTTACAAATTGCAAATCATATTTACGCATGCATGATTTATATTTTATGTTTGGTAGTGTAAAATATGAAAGAGCATATATCTATTCATTGTTCTGTTGTAATTTGATCTTTTTTTTCTTTTCTTTCTTTCATTATTATTGAAAGCCATTATTATTGTAACATATAGATAATTATTTTGGAGGATGAATGGACACACAAAATAAATTGTGGGACAAATTTTAAATAGATATGAGAAGCTCTCTAAAGCATGCCACATCATCACAATGCTTGCTTTTGAGCAACTCAACCTTCCTTTTACTAGTAAAAGATTCTCACCCTTTCAAACTGCAACTAATTAATTATCATCATGTGCCCAAAATTCATACCCCTAGCTACATTATCATCACTATAGAAATTCAACGTTAGTATATTATTTTGTGCAATGTGACCTTATACATGAAAAAATATATTATAGTATATAGTATTCATATTGCATTATGTTAAAATATGTAGTATTAGTAGTGTAGTACTTTTTCATTTTCAAGATGAAGATTGTAACAAATATTGATAATGATTTGTTGCTAATTTTGTGAATTAAAGCTGACACCAACTTCTTCTTCTTCCTTATAAAGGCTCTTTGCTACGACATAGCCATGACCCATGAGCTTTGATCTTCCGACCAGTACTGTTACATTGGTCCACAATAGCACACCTCACAACCTTATTCATCCAATTAAAATTGAGAATTATTTATAAAGTTTCATTGTATCAAGAGTCACATATTTTCTATTTCCTCTCTAAAATCTCATTATCTCTCTCCATCACTTCAAATATATCTAATCTATTAAATTATTCATAAATCTATGATTTTTTTTGACAAATAATTAAAGTATGCTAGAAAAAATATTTTTGTGAACAATATATATAATATGTGGTAGTCTGATGAAGTGCGCGATGTGATAATTATACCCTATAATATAAGTTACGGCGCAATGTTACGTTGAGAATGACCGCAACTTACAAGGTGCAATGACCACATGACACTGCATTAGATCATGTGGCCGCAATATTATAAACCTGCAGCAAGATGAGCAACAATAAAATAACAAGATGGGGTGCTCCGAGCACCCCCATTTAGAAAGAAGGGTCGAAGGTTTTGGGCCTATAGCTCCCCGTCCCCCTTCGTCGGGTGGTGCTTGTGTGGGGGTATGCCAAGTGAACCTGAAATCGGGCTTGTCACACTATACTTTAGAGTACTTGTTAACAATTTTCAAGCTATATTGATATAAGTGAAATAAAAAATTCACTAAAATTGACTAACTTTAATTATATTGATATTTTTTTTGGAATAAAACTTAATTATATTGATATTAGTAACATCTATACTATACCATTAAATTTTGTTCTATTAGTATCAAGTGTGAGTATCTCATTCACCCATAAACATCACCTATAAAAATGCAAGAAATGCTAGCTAATCCCAAAATCATGCTAAAAACACTACTACATAATGTGACCAACATATGATAAGATTGTAAAACAAACCAAAAAAATAATTCTAAAACTAAAAATAAAAATAAAAATAAAAATAAAAATAAAAAATAAAGACAAAGAAGAGGTTTATGTAGAAGTAGCAAAAAACAGAAAGTAAAGAAGAAGAAGATACCAAAAATGTCCTTTCAGAATTTCTCACATAATAAAACTCTCTCTCTTTCTCTATATATTCACACACTTTTCATACACAACTTTTTACCCTTTTTTCACTACAAAACTTTTTCTCTTTTTACTTCAAAATCTTCCATCCATGGCTTTTGAGAATGATTCAACAAAATTACCCTTTAATGGTGAAACTGCAAATGCAGGAAACAAAGGTAGAAGAAACGGAAAAGGGGTTAAGAAAATACCACAAAGAGGTGTTGGAATTGAAAAACTAGAGAAAATGAGAGTTGCAGAATCACTCAAAAGTTTTCACTTTCCTCAACAACAACAACAACAAGTGATCTTCAACAACAACAACAACAACGATAATATGAACAATGTTGTTGGTAACAAAAGTGGATTTGGTGTTGGAGCTTCTTCTTCTTCTTCATCTTCTAATGGTTATGGTTGGTTTGGTAGAAACAATAACTCTTCTAAAGAACTCTCTTCAATCCCAAATCTGAATCATCATCATCATCAATCTCTTCTAAATAACTCTTCTAATGGTTTTGCTTCTTTTGTTGGAAACAACAAAAGTGGTTTTACTTCTTCATCTTCTTCTGATGGTTATGGTTGGTTTGTTAAAAACCCTTTTGAGAACTCTTCAATTCCAAATCTGAATCATCATCAATCTCTTGATCTTTGTCTCAAGGTAGTATTGAAATAAATTTAAGTAAATTAATAGATTTTCAGAAGAAAAAAAACAAAATAGATAGATGATAGATTATTAATTATTTAATTTATGATCAAACTACACTTTTTGTTGGTTTTTTTAATGAAAAATTTGATTTTTTTGTTATTTAATGTTCCCTTACTTTTTGTTAATTTTCTGATGAATAGTTTGATTTTTTAAATTTATTTTATGTTCCATTCCACTATTTTTTGTTGATTTTAATGTTAATTTGATGGATTATTAATTATTTAATTTATGATGAAACTTGGCTACTTTTTGTTGTTTATGTTTTTTTTTTTTTATTTATGGTTTTCTGATGAATAGTTTGATATTTTAAATTTATTTTATGTTTCACTATTTTTTGTTGATTTTAATGTTAATTTGTTGTTTTTTTTTTTTTAATTTATTAATGTGATTTTGTTGTTTTAGAAAACTCGTTTGAATGAAGAAAATATAATGATGAGAGGAGCAAGTTATGCAAAGAGAGAGATGCCATTGGAGATTTGGAATCCTCATCATGGTTTTCTAGGATTCATGCCTCAACCTAATTCTTCTGTTTCTGCTTATTATCCAACTCAAAATCATGATGAGGTAGATTCACATTTTTAGTTCATTAATTAGTACTAATTTCTAATTTCATTGTGCTTATGCTAAAAAAAAAGGGTGAATTTAATTTTTAAATTAATTTAACTTAATTTATTTGTTCCAATTAATTAATTAACTTTTTCTTTTATGATCATAATGTAATAGTTTCCACTTTTCTCTAATCATTTTTTTATATGTTTAGGTGGTAGATTATTTGGAAATGAAATTATTGGTAGGTTAAAAAATTGATTGTGTGTGTTTTTGTTTTGTTTAGTGTGTGGAGGTTGTAGCTGTTCATAGGAAGGGAAATTCTTCATTTGGAAGTGGAAGAATTTTCATGGAATATGATTTTTTCCCTGAAAAAGATGGAAAAAGCACTTCTACTACTACTACTACTACTATTGCTAAGGACTTTTTTCCAACAGCTACTTCTGGTGAAGCATCTTCTTCTATCACTGCTGCATCTTATGGAGATGCTTCCATGGCTTATGATTCACTTGATCTATCACTTAGACTTTGATATATAGACCTAAGAAAATAGTACTAGGTAGCTAAATATTGGAGGACCCTATTGGAGGATATTGATCTTTTTTTTTTATTTATTGTTGATTGTTGTTTTTGTGATCAAAGTACATTTTTATTTTCTTTTGTTGTTCAAAGTAGTACTTAGAACAATACTTTTTATATATGTATGGCCTCCTCTTGAAATTAATTATAATCTCCGGAAATAGATTTTACGTTGTAACTGCGTCAACGGAGTTAGAGCACTAACCGTCCGATTACACTCAAATGCCATGATTATTTTAGAGCATATGTAATATAAATAGTCTGATGTAAAATAAACGATCGAGACAATTACAGTATATAACTGCATGCACTTCTATTGTAGCAAATGCGGATCCATAATCTCCGCAATTGTGTTTAAAATATGTTGGTTTCAAAAAAATTTAACATATCCATAAATACCAAGAACTAAAACCACTTTTCATTTTTATAGACAAATATCAATAAAATTAATAATTACATTAGTTTCTAAAATCAAACTCGAAACTTTTTTCTTAAATTTTTTCGGTGTCTCTTAGCTCACCAACACGAACCAAAACTATATATACATAGAACTAAGAACCAACAGAATAATGTAATTAGTCGAAAAATAAAATAAAATAAATAATATAAACTTTGTGGAATTTAAACCCTAACAACTGTTCCATTCCATAGAATTAATACTAGTGTCAACATTTTGTAGCTTCTGATCACTGTATTTTACTTCAACATGTATTAAAAAATATTTGATTTTGAAGGATGTAATTTCTATTCTAGAGATAATTCAAATGTTCTATGTGCTGAAACAAATGCTGTCATCTCCTGCCATGCTGTTTATGGGAGTCAAGTAATGCCTATAGAGAATGCTCCAAAAAAGTGAAAAATATTCATCAAAATAGTAGATCCCAAAGCTAAAAGCCCCTATCAACATTGGCATTTGAATCTTGTATCTAATAAGGGTATGAAAGCATAGGGAAAATAAATAAGTTATAAAATATTTTAAGGTGAATACTTCAATATATATCTTATTTGAATACGTATCGGTATATCGTTGAGTCATATAATTTTTATAAATTCACAAATAATATTTAATATAAAAAATTAATAAACATTATTTATGAACATATCAGAATTGTTTATCTCAACGAATATACCGATACATATTAAAATAAGATGTGTATTGAAAAATTCACCTAAAAATTAAAACTTATTGAAAAATTAATTCATCAAGCAAGATGCATGAAAAGTTTCTTTTTCCATGTAGTGAGAGTTGTGTGGCAGATTGGCTGCGGCAAACAGGCTATACTAGTATGTTTTGAAGCCATGGAAAGTGTCAGTAGAAGTAAGGATGGATGTGGTAGCTTTTTAATTATAATCTCTTTTTTGAATTTGGTGCTTCATCTTTTTGTCTTATGACCATCTTTTAACTTTTTTTTATAATCTATCTTCTTTAGGTAAAACTGCACCCTAATATCTCTCCCTATGTTCTCTTTTCTTACTAACAGTTCATACATAGTACAACACAATTAATTATAAATCTGTTTTTTCTGATCTCTATCAGTTTTGAGTTGTGTTATAAATCTGCTGCCAGGAGTAAGATATAAACATTACAGTATAATAATAGGGTACATAGTAGTAATAAACATTCTCTCAAACGTTTCTCTTTTGATAAAGAAATGTTAAATCAAGAGAGATATATGCATTAAGTGATTAATTGTCCGGTTTGTGATTAAGTGATTAGATATAAAAAAATGCACCAATTTGCCGGTGATATCGGGAGTTAGAGTCTAGTGACATCTTTATGGGTCGGGTTGGTGGTCGTTTTTGGTGGTACTGAGGCTGAGGAGTATCCTTCTAAGAATGAGATTAATAGTGAACTTCTACTAGGTAGTGTCTGTTGTTGGCTTTATTCATCGGTGTTCCGCTTATATGTGACGGCTTTGTTTGTAGTTTCGTTTTTGCCGATCTCAGTTCGTTTTGTACAAAGACCGATTATTAATAATAATATATTAGTTGTTCAATTTTTTTTTTTTTTGCCACTTATATAAAAAATCAACCTCGTGATTAGAATGACTAGAATTACCATAAGGAAATCATTTCAAATGTTGACATATCGTGATTTAATTTGATGTGCGTGTAAATTTTTTACACCGTTAGTGTATATAATTTTTATTTTATTTTTTGTTTTCAGGAATCGAATTCAGGTTCTCCCAAATAATTCGTCCTAAATGAAACTCATTAACAACTTTAACCTAATGTATTGATTTCAAATTAAGTCCATAGATTATCGACTAGTGAATTTTGAATTTAAATTTAAGTCACAACGAATATGAGCAGAAAATTCAATCATCAATGTCATGCACCCTTCTTGGTTCCATGCACATTAGCCGATTGGAATTGGAATTTTTTATTTTTATATATGTTATGTAAAGTTTGATTTTAAGAAGATATTTTTATTTTAAAAACATAAAATAAAGTGGAAAAGGTAATATTTTGTATATTTTTTTTTTAATTTGACAATGGTAATATTTTGTATTAGAAACATAAAACTGGAAATGGAAATCCAAAGTGATATAATTTTGTCTCTTCTCGTTAATCTTAAAAGTTTGTTTTGATATATTTATTTACAAGATTATCCTATCCTATCCTATCCTATCCTATCCTATTTCCTATTATACTAAAGAATGGTGGAGTTTGAGACCCAAATCCAAAACCCTAATGAAACCCTAATTTATTAGCCAATTGGTGCTCTACACATTTGCATAATGTCCAATTGTATCTTGCCAACATATAGTAGTCTGCATCAATTATATTGGACCTCTCCTTGCACCAATTGGAGAGCTCCACTAAACACAAGATGACAGCAAGTAAACTAAGTGACATATGGTAGTCTGCATCAATTATATTGGACCTCTCTTTGCACCAATTGGAGAGCTCCACTAAACACAAGATGACAGCAAATAAACTAAGTGAAGCAAGTAAACTAAGTGAATGAGGACAGAGGTTCAGTCCACAGTGGAATCTATCTATTCCTCAATCATATACCCTCAACATTCTCAAACTCTTTCTCTCGCCCTTTCCATCTTGTCCTTCACAATCACAACAACAACCACCGCCACCACCACCACCTGTGAGGGAGTGGCCGAGAGAGAAGATTTGCCGGCGGGAGACAAAGAGTTTCGGCCGAGGAAGAGAGTGTTCCGACCGAGATAAAGAGTTCCGGTGGCGTTTCACGGTAACACGGCGGTGACGGCAGTGACGGAGCTTCTTTCTCCTTCTTTTCTCTGGTTCGATCTTACTTTCTATACTCTGTTTATTTGCTTTTTTTTTCTGTTGCTTTTTTTTGTTGGTGAGGATGGTTGAAGATTGGAGGTGGTGGTGATGTGTGGTGGTTAGGGTGGATGGTGATGTATCTCGAAATTCATCTTCTTGATTTCATCTTTCTCAATTTTTGAATATTCATCTCTCTAATTGGCTTTCTGTGTTGGTTTTTTGCAGGCTCTATGAAAGAGGTAGGTCAGTTTCAATTTTTGGGTTCTCAATCTTAGGTTTGGTTTATGTTTTTCTGTTTCTTTACTGGTTTTTCTTCTATTTTTTCTGTATCATTCTTGCTGATTTGTTCATCATCTTCTTTTCAATTTTTCACTATTTTCGGTTTCCCATTCATGAAAAGTATAGATCTTGATTTTAATTTGATTGTACTCACAATTTGTGGAAATACTTTAGTTTATGATTTTATGCAATGTTATTATATATATGGTTATTGTATTAATTTTGTGTGTTGATTTTGAGGTTGGATTGTTTGTGTTGTCTGTCATGTTAGTAATTTTGTGTGTTGATGTTGTATTATTAAAGTTTTTGCAGGACTATTAGGAGGCCAGTTTTACCGTGGAAAATGCAGGATGCCAAGAACTGCTATACTTAGGTATAGATTTCATAAACACCACATCTCTCTTTAAATAATCACTTGATGTTGTTAATTGGACATGATATCCTTACATCATTTTTTAGGTTTTTAGAAAGAACTGCACAAGACTTGCTTCATGCAGCATTTTGCAGATAAAGGATGGATTTTGATTTAGCTTGAAGGTTTTGATCATCTGTTATAAGAGGTAGTTTCTCTTCTTGCATCTTTTACATTATGATCTTTTTTTTTTATTTGCGAATTTAATTAGCATTTAGCACATGTATTATATGTTCTTAATGTTCCTGAGTTTTCATCTATTTGATGTGAATTGCAATCAATTATAGTTATATCGAGACAATTGATACATAGGAATTACCTAAAACACATATCCAACACATAACAATTCTAAGAGAAAAAAGCCTAGGATTAAAAAAAAAAAAAAACTAAGCAGCCATAGACACTGAAGCTATGCAGATAAATTTGGAACCCATGTTGGTGAATCATAATTGCTACTTTTAGGGGAGGGGGATAGATATTTATGGTTACTACTATTTTATAGGGATGGCTACATTATCATGGCTACTTTTTAGGAAGTATTGATCATCCAATCCTATATTTTTGCATAACTCCTTCACTAATCCACACATATTTTCTCATTGATCGAATACACCACTTTACTAATTTTCTTTTCTATATGCGTTTTGTATATCCTATCTCAAAACTATCTTCTTCTAACCCTTCATTTTCCATATGGCATGCTCTCTTATGATTTTGAATGCTTTAATATACAATACTTAATTGGTTCACCTATTCAAAGAATTAAATCTTTGCTATGTTATGACACTACTCATGTTCTCAATTTGTGAATATTCATCTCTCTAATTGGCTTTTTGTGTTGGTTTTTTGCAGGCTCTGTGAAAGAGGTAGGTCAGTTTCAATTTTTGGGTTCTCAATCTTAGGTTTGGTTTATGTTTTTCTGTTTCTTTGCTGGTTTTTCTTCTATTTTTCCTGTATCATTCTTGCTGATTTGTTCATCATCTTCTTTTCAATTTTTCACTATTTTCGGTTTCCCATTCATGAAAAGTATAGATCTTGATTTTAATTTGATTGTACTCATGATTTGTGGAAATTCTTTAGTTTATGATTTTATGCAATGTTATTATATATATGGTTATTGTATTAATTTTGTGCGTTGATCTTCATTTTCTCTCAAATTAGAATTTCTGCTAGAGCTGTGTAATGCCAACAAGCTTGACAACAATACAAGGGGTGGTTTTAATTTCACATGATTTACTTTGTTTTGAAGTAGTCAAGTTTATATATATGGTCAGTTAATTGCTTAATGATTTTCCTTTCAAGCACTCTCAGTATCTCTATTTTTGTGCACTTGAAGGTGATTTTTTGTATGCTCAGTAAAGACCTTTTGTGTTGGGTGGGATTGATAGTCTTTTATCACAAGTCATAGAGGTGATTTAAATTTCCTTTGGGGTTTTGTTTCCCTTTTTTTCCTATTGATGACAAACACTACTGACTTTTTGTATGCTCAGTAAAGCTGTGAATAATTTCCAAGAGTAAGTTAAGATTTGTTGATGGTTTGCTCCCTGCTCCGACAAATTCAATTCCTGCTATTATGATTCACAATAATCTAGCTATCAAATTTTTGGATCTTGAACTCTGCAAGTCCTCCATCACCAAACCTTATTATGAAGCTTAACGTTATGCATATGGAATGTGCAACTTGTCTGCATTGCTATGCCATATTTTTCTAATTTGCAGGCATTGCTTCATGTTATATATTGGGACTCACTGCCTGACATGCAAGAGCTTACTGGGATTAACTCAAAATGGGCAACTACCTTGATGGCTCAGCATCTGCTAGAAGCAGCTGATCGGTATGGCTTAGATAGACTTAGGCTGATGTGTGAAGCAAGTTTATGTGAAGATGTTGCAATAAATACTGTGGCTACAACTTTAGCTTTGGCAGAGCAGAACCATTGTTTCCAGCTGAAAGCAGTCTGTCTGAAATTCATTGCAAGGCCTGAAAATCTCAGAGGTGTGTTTTAGTTAATTTAACTTCTATTTTGTCACACAGATGCAACAAATAAGAAAAAAAATTGGACAGTCAAAGGTCTGAAAAGTCAGTGTGTTGCATCAATGAAATTAAATTCATTAATGACATTTATGTTAGTTGTTCACTATTATGTTTCCTCCAGATTGAATTTGAATGAAAATATGCTCTACTAGTGATTCATAAGCTTTTGCATTATCAAGGAACTTTTTTTTATTAGTATTTGTTTTACAAATGATACTACAACGAATTTGTTTATGCAAATCAAGTTTAGTTTTTTGAAAAGGTTAGATCAAGATTAGTGACTAGTTTTTTTTATTTTATGTGGTTGTAATTTTAAACTCTTTTAATTATGATGCTGTATAGGATGTTGGTCTTTACAGTTTTACCCACATCTTTGGTAAATTTATATGGGTACAATGACAGCAAAAGAATTGTTTGTACCTATTTATTCTTCATCCGGAACTATGATTATCAAACTGATGTATTTTGTTTCCTTTCTTTTCTTCAGCTGTGATGCAAACGGATGGTTTCGAGTATTTGAAGGAAAGTTGTCCATCTGTTTTGACTGAGCTTTTGGAGTATGTGGCCAGATTTACTGAGCATTCAGACTTCCTGTGCAAGCATAGGAACGAAGCAATACTTGATGGCAGCGATTTAAATGGAAGGCGGGTGAAACAAAGAATATACTGTGAAAAATGACCAGGTCTTCATAGAACCCTGTTCCACTCACATTCAAAGATTACAGTGAGCCATGGATAGAGGGAGATGTCAATCATTTATAGGATTAGTGGCAATTTTTATTTGTCGTAGCTTAGTCCATGTCTAGATGTAAATGTAATGTGTTTGGTGGCTGTATCAGGTTTGTCTTGGATAGGTTTCTCACGTTCTCTAATATACACGCTGCATATAGAGTTTGAAAATTTTTCTCCCCTTCCAATTAAATTTGAAATGCTTTTTGCCCAATTGGCTTCCATGGTTTAGAATTAGATGGCTTGCTTGCAAAAATTTACTATTGATATGTTAGCTAACTACTTCTACACGGTTTACCAAGGAAACCATCATTTCACCACATGAGAAAATGTTAATGCCAACACTTAATCAAGAGAACTGCTATTTATAGCGAAAACTGTTTCGCGAAATTCCACGAAGTGGTGGGACCCACTTCTGATTTTTTTTTGTTTTTTTGCGTTTATATAGAGTAGACCCACCTTTTTAGTAGTATTAAAATCAGAAGGAAAGGAATTCTATTTTTTCATATGTGAAGGTGTGATAACAGAGGGAAAAAACTCCATTGTTTGTTGTGATTGAAACAGAGTATAAAACTACATGACTCAAAGAACACTAAGAACAAATTCAACGGAAAAATTTGCCAAGTAAATCCATTTCCATGAATTAGCACAATCACTCATCACCCATTTCTCAACAACAACCTTTATGCAATTAGTTAATGCTATTGCTATCTTAATACCTTGCAAGCTGAAATTGGAATGAAATTAATTGTGATTTTGTACTTTATTGAAACAATGCACTTTTCGGATCAAGAAAGAGGAACTGCTTGACGTTGCATATTAGAACTCATTAAAGCTCGATTCGCATCATTATGCTCGATAAAGGGAATGAGGGAAGCTCCAATAGAAAAATATTGAAAGGGAAAAATACTTTGAAGATAAACCTGTTCCCAAGAGGAACAACAATGACAAAGGATCAATGTAACAAAAAAAAAGGGTGAGGGGGGCAATGAATAGAGGTAAGAGGAACAACACTGTGGGATTTGCTTTGGTAAAAGGATAAAATCCAATTGAGAGAAAAACAAGGAAAGAGACAGTTCAAACCAACCAAAAATTTGGCAGAGAAGGATGAAAGAAGAGAGAAGGGGGTGTTGTTGTTTGGGTAGCGGTGGATGACGAAGGAGGTAAGAGAAAAACCAGAATTAATTAATTCCATAAAATAGTGCAAGTGGGGTGTGTCAGTCTGCCAGATCATTCGTGGTTATTCGTGAGAGAAATTTCGCTATAACTAGCATTTCTCCTTAATCAATCTACCTATTAAACCATACATTTAATACATTTGATAATTAATATTCTTATGTACTCCCTCCGGTCCTTTTTATAAGAAACACTTTGGAATTTTTATTTGGTCTTTTTTATAAGAAACACTTTGACACAATTCCATTTGTACCCTTATTAAATACAATCAAATAATTCATTATAATGCTAGTGCATTAATTAGAGAAGTCTATTTCCCATGCTAGTCAAAGGTTAGTTTTGGAATATAACATAAAATGTTAGAATCATTAATGAGAAAATTTAGCTTCCTTGGTCCGTGTGATTTTGTCAAAGTGTTTCTTATAATAAGGACCGGAGGGAGTATTATTTAGATTAACATCTAATGGAAAGTTTCTTAACATCTGCGCCATATAGAGTACCATCTTGCTTGCATATAGTAGTGTTTCTTTATCCATACATCATTATGTGTAATTAATATGAATCTCTGTCCAACTTCCATCATATACATGTCGAAGCTTCCTCTTCATTTGCCTTACCAATTTAAACTTCCGTTATTGTGAATTCTGCCCAACGGATGAAGGGATTTGATCTTAAAACGTGGATATAGAAGAATAGGTGAAATTTGTTAATTTGGAAAGAAAATAGGCAGTCAATAAAAAGTTTAGAAGAACAATGATTACATAATGTGATAGTTGACTTTGTGAAAGAAGTGAATTAAGTAGTAACAATTTCCAAGAAACCTATGATGACACATTGACTTTGTGAATGTGAATTGGTTGGATAGACATACATGAGATGCATGGTGAAGGATTTCTTGATTGGTCATGGATACATGAATGATATGATAGACCAATCTATACCATGGGGATGGATACATAAATGGTATGATAATCATGTTTCTATATGATGATCGAAGCATTAGATCAAATGAAACAACTATCCTAATACAATCTTGCAAACTATTTCTATTATATCAAGCCACCCCTTAATTGTTGTCTTCTACTATGAAATTCGATTCGATGTCACCGACCCATTGCTATTTGTCTTTTAGAACCATATTAATTGCACAAAAAAGTGATAAAAATTTAATGTTATACATGTCACGGGTCTTTGAAGACTCTACTATAAAATTCGATGTCACTGAACCATCCAACAATAGGGTGGTTCACTTTTGTATTGTACTTATTATGATTTGATTTTTAAGTTTGTTTCTTCTTTTGGATCATTGATGTTTGTCCTTTAGAACCATATTAATTGCACACAAAAAAAGTAAAAATTAAATTTTATACATTTAACGGGTCTTTAAAGGCTCTACTATAAGATTGGATATGACTGAGACTTCCACTTAATTATGTTTAATTTACCATGATCAACAACATCCATGATTGCATTAATCGAAAAATGGTTAACGTTTCCGGATATGAGGCATATTGTAGCCACTGTTTTAGGTAAAGTTGTCGTGAAATTGACGAAACAAGGAGCATCGGAGACATTTTTCCCATTGCGTGGCATCCCATCATCTAACCCTTCTTCACTAATTATTTGTCTTGGAGCTATCTCTGGTCATTATATCTATGTCAAGTTGAAAGATGATTGTCCGATACCTCCGACGTGCATTCAGTGGAAGAACCATTGTTCTGCGAAAGCTATTGTTTGGGAGTCATTTTTTGTTGCTCGGCAGGCTAAATTTGATAAACTTATGAAGGAAAGATAGTCGACAACAAAAAGAATGTTCGGGTTGGTTCTAACTCGAATGATCCAATTGAGCTTTGATTTGTTTGGTAATGATATTACAATTAAATTACCTAATTCTCATATGTTTATGACTAATTTCCTTTGCTCATAGTATCCATGATTGGTATATATAATGATGCTCCCCCAAATGATTTCCATATGATTATGACTAATTTCATTGGCACGTTGCATCCATGATTGATATACACATGATGTTCCGCCGAACCTGTGCAACGCACGGGCAGCCATCTAGTTTTTAAAATGAAACAGTTTTTTTTGTTGATAATGGAAGGAGTACACGTAATATTGGGCTCTTTTGTTGAAAAAAAAAGTAGTATTCGGCCCAACTATTAAGGATTAGTACAAGTGATACTTCATCTACGAAAAACAAGAAAATTAAAACATGATGAAAATTTAAAGATGTTTTCTCTTCCCACCTTCCGTGAATCTTTTATCCCCTTGAATTTCCAATTTTGCCCTTGAAAAAACTTCGGTTCGTAGAAACCGAAGTTTTTTTTGCCTTGAAAACAAATTCCGGTTTCTAAAAACCGAAATTTACTCTGAATTTGCACCAGTAATAATTCGGTTTCTGCGAACCGAATTTTTCTGCAAGGGCAAAATTAAAATATTGGGGGTATAAAAAATTCACGGGAGGTGGAAGAGAAAACATCAAATTTAAAATTAATTTATCTACCTAGCTAATCATACAATCCAAAGGGTGGACAAACTATTTATAGAATAAACCATTTCCAATAGTTCTACCACATAATATTATTGTCATTTTTGCAGTGAAGAGATTTTTTTTTTTAATAGAATATACTACGCGTTTCTCTTTTACCTTCAGAGATTTAGCTGAAAAGATTTGATCATTCCTTGATCGCCAGATCATCCATAGAGTTGTGTGCTATACCAATAATATATTATACCAAATGCCATTAAACTCCCGGTACGCTTTCCGGCTCGCAATGACTCAAACGGGCGGGGGCTATCTATTTGCTTGCAAAGCGGGCTGTTCGCCTTTCGGATTCGGAAAGGGCTTAGAGAAGAGATTATATGCTCTGATTCCATCCCCGAGACACCAAATAAAATCACTACCCACTAACAAATATACTACCTCCGTTTCTTATTATAAGAGAAATTTTATTTTTTAAGTTTTTTTGACAAAATTTTAAGTTTATTCAATGAATTTAAAAAATAACTTCTCTCTTGTAATAAGGAAATGAGGTAATATCTATTACTCCATTTTAAATTATAAGGTTATTTATTTAAACCAAAACAAATGATTTGTATGGTTAATTAAGAGACCATAATTTAAGAAAATTAAGTATTACTTTTGAATGTTAAAAAGTATTATTTATGTCTCTTTTAAAAATAATACTTTTCTTCATAATATTTGATCTTATATCTTAATAACATAATTCCTTTATTATTTATACATTTACGATATTTCTATAAGCTTTCATAGCTCAGTTGGTTAGAGCACCCGTTTAGTAAGCGGGAGGTCTTGAGTTCAACTCTCAATGAAAGCATAATAAGTATTTTTAACGTATCTTTTTGAAAAGAAAGAAAAAACTCTTTTTATATGAAATAAATAGTTACTATTTTTGAGTTCCTGAACTTATTTGGGTAGACTAGTTGGCTACTAGTTAGTCTAATGAGCGACCATTTTTTTTCTTTTTTGGGTAGATAGACGAAATGACAACTCATTGGAAACTTAACAATTTTGATATTTCTGCTAGTTGAACTAAAATTTGTAGACATAAGTGACCATTTCTAATTTATATGAAATTAAGAAAATTAAATCCACTTAACTGTAATCTTTAATAAGGGTGAAACTTAATTAGTGCAAGTGAATAGCAAAGTTATGATGCGCGAGTGTAATGTGTGACAAAAGATGTGCATGAGCTTTGGACGCAAGGTTGTCCTCTTAAAGTCAGTTCTCAATTCGTACAGTACATATATTTATGCTTTCATGAGAATGCTACGGAAAGTGTGGAAGCAATTAGTTCAATTGCAAAGACTTTTTTTTATTTTAATTTTTTTTTTTTGGGGGTGGGGGGGGGGGGGGGGGGGGGGGGGGGGGGGGTGGTGGACAAATGTGTGGGAGTCAGAAACCTCCATCTCATGAACCACACTCTACTTGGTATGTGAAAGTGGAAAATTCTTTCTGAGAGGGGTGACCTTTGAACTGACACCATTCGAGCTATATATGAACTTACATCGTTCGACCTTTCGTGCGAGAGCGATCTCCTGGTCCTGGAAGGCTTGGTCAAGCTGGTGGAAGGTGTGGTGCTTTCTGATGTTGTTGACACTTGGGACTGAGGCATGATGCTGGTGGTCGATATTTTGTTTGTTGGCTTATTTGGTGTAGGTTGACACCTACTTGTTATTTTTTTTCTTCTTTTCAGAGGTTCCAACAAGTAGTCAACCATTCATTCAACTTGTAATACGTCTTCAAAAAAAAAAGATCAACTTGTAATACACACCGAACATCATTTCCAAATAAAAATGAATTAAAAATTTGCATTTCATGGTCATCAACAACATTCGATAATGACATCTCATAATTTTATTGTTTTTGACTTTCACCACCAGTTAATCTTGTCAGGGGGTTAGTTCTCGCATCAAGTGTTTCAACCCCACTTGATCGTAGTTACGAGAATCTAACCAAGGTGCTCCCTACAAAGTTTAGCGTCAGTCACCACTAAACCAATAAATCGATTGGTTGACATCTCACAATTAAATGACATATAGTTAGCTCTGAATTTAAATTGTGAGAGATTTTTTTTTTTTTTTTTTGTAAGTTGTGAGAGACTATTTTGATAGAATGTAAATGAAGATAAAAATTCATTTAAAAGTATATGTGAAATAGTTCATAAAAGGATGAAATTGAAAAAACATTTTTGACAAAGATGATAATTAATTCGAAATATTAGTAAAAGAATCAACTTATTTAAAAACTAATTATAGGTGGTTTACTCCCCTAACTCACCAACTCTCAATTCTTTTAGCGTTAGACATATAAGGCTATAGAATATGAGAATAAAGATAAAAAAGCTTTGTATTATTCTCTTCACATGTGTGTATTTACATCAAAACAATAGTTCTATTTATAGGATACAAAGAAGGAAGTGAAAGACCAAAGACAATTAAGGGCCACTTCACTAGTGGGAGGTATATGACAAGGAAAAGATAAGGATGGACATCCACTAAGGCTTATTATTCATAACACTCCCCCTTGGATGTCCATTGAGGATGTGCCTCGTTAAAACCTTACTAGAAAAAACCCAATGGGAAAAAATCTAGTGAAGGAAAAATAGTACAACATCCTTTACATGATATATGTATTTCTTCCCCTCAACCATACAACCATCTCTAAGATGATGAAGACCAATCTTTTGCATCAGTTGATAAAAAATTCTACTTGGGAGTGACTTTGTGAAAAGGCCTGCTAGATTATCACATGAGTGAATTTGTTGAATGCAATTATATCACCATTCTTCGAATTCTTCGGTATGTGTTGAATTAGAGACCTCAACCAAACATATTCTCGACTAGCCTCATGTAATGCTAAGAGTTTTGCATGATTTGATCGTTTGTTTCACAAATCTTCATGAAATTGTTGTACTTCCACATGTAAACAAGTAACATGTTTATGATATGCTATTGACAAATAACCTGCATCTGCACAATCTGTTAATTCTAATTTTGGTACTTTTAAATAAAACAAATTCATATCCATTTACCTCTAAGGTAACAAAGTATATTTTTGACTTCGTTCCAATGTATTCGTGTATGTGAAGAATTATATTTTGATAATAATAAATTAATAGAAAATAAAATATCATGACGTGTATATATAATTAGCAAGGTAAATTAGTGCTCCAATGTCACTTAGACAAGGTACTTTAGCACTAAGTATTTCTTCATCCCGAGGTCTGATGTTCGATTCTCTCTGGTGCCAATTTGGGTGGACTAATTTAGCTTCTTCAAAAAAGAAAGTATTTCTTCATCCTCTTCAGGAGGTATGAAATGATTTTTCTTCATATCTAGTGATCGAACAATCATTGAAATAGACAATTGATAAGATTTGTCCATGTTTTAACACTTTTGAAAAATATGCTTCTTGATGCACAAAAATATTTCATTATTCAAATATTCAATTGGTAATCTCAGACATAACTTGGTCTTTCTCAAGTTCTTCATCTCAAATTATTTCTTTAAGCAATCTATAGCTTTTGGAAGATCTTCAGGAATTCCAATTAATGACATGTTGCGAAAGTATAATGAAGGTTTACTCAGCAGAGGTTTGTGATTTTAGATACTTTAAAGTTTGTTTGTTTTCATTTTGCGAATTGTGTGAGTGCTTTGTGATTGATTTTGTTTGTTTTGAGGTAAGTTGATTGTGAAGCTATGTCCTGTTTGTTATTAGCATAAGTGCTTAAACTATAGGCCTGTTTGGATAAAGACGCATTTACAGTTTATTGCACAAATGTTTATCATGATAGGCACTTATGCATAGGCTTACATAAGTTCTGCAACTTATTATCATAAGTTCTCCAATATAACTTATGTATAGGCTTAGATAAGCTATTTTTATAGCAAAAGATAAAATAAAGATAAATTATTTTTATATATGCTATGAACTGTTTTCATAAGTTATATTGGAGAACTTATGAAAATAAGTTGAAAAATACTTATAAAATTTGTTGTAAGTTGTTTTCATAAGTTCCCCCAAATAGTCTCACAAAACTTATGATAGTATTAGTAGATAAGCTCAGATAAGCCAATCCAAATAGGCACTTTCTATAAGCTATAAGCTGTTTTCATAAACTATATTGGATAGCTTATGTTATAAGTTTTTTTCCATAAGATCTGCTAAGTAGTCTCACAAGTGTTTTTTGCCAATAATGAAAACAAGCTCTAAATAGTACTGATTTCTCCTTGAAATAGATTTAGATTCAGGTTTTATTTTTTTGGTAAACTTTAGTAGAATATGATTATAAGATTAGGTTATTATTATTGGAACAGATTTAATGTTGTTGATTTGTTATGATCATTTGATAAGTGTTCTACTGTTCTGTATTTTTTTGTTCATTTCATTGCTCTAAATTCATACGAGGATTGACGAATAGCATGTAACTAGCAATCATTGGGGAATCGGGGTTTTGAGTTTTTACTGTAAGAACAATCATTGTTAAGTTTTGCTTCCTAGCAAGTTGTTGCAAATGCAGAGAAGTTGTAATTGTGAATGTGATTTCATATTTTAGTATTTTCTTGGTACTGCGACCCTTAAAGCTCGGATTCTATTGAGGTTCTTGAACTAGATGATGACATTCTATTGTTGGCATTCCCAAGTTTCAGTTATAAGAAATCATATGTAGTTACTTTGTTCTCAGAACTGATGGATATTTAGTTTAAGAAGCTGTTTTGGGTTTATAAGAAATCATATGTAGTTACATTTCTATTTAGTTTATGAGTACTATTTTGTGTATTATTAAATATAAAAATTGACATGCTTGGTTAATCATTTAATGTGATATGAAATAGATTGAAGATTGAAGAAGCTGTTATATCCTTTCCTTGGTTTCTTCTTTTCAAAACGGGTTTGTTATCATGGTGGGTGAGTATGTTAGAATTTTAGTGAATCGTGGTGATTAGAGCTTTTAAAATTGGGTCGGGTTAATGGTCCGATTTATTAGTCCATGGGCTTTGACGGATTGGGCCTCAAAAAATTTAGCCAAAATGCAACCAGATTTTTTTGGCCTAAGTCCATGTGGCCAATGTGAAAAATGGGTTGGGCGCTAGCCATTAGGCTTCGGCCGGCCCATCATTAAAAATATAATGAAATGCGTAAGTTTAATAAAAAATGTTATATTTACCTAAAACTTTTTAAAATAATTAAGTTTATAATTTATTAATTTGATTTAATTTTTTTTATAGAAATCAAATTAGAGTTTAATTGATATTTAGTGTTGATAAAAATTATTTACACTTTTACATACAATTATATCTCAATAAAATTGATAATCATGAGGAACTAATATATTAAAGTGACATACTTTTTTTTAATAAATGTAAAAAATACAATGAAATGGAGACTATAAAAATCAAACTAATCCCACTTAAAAGTTAACAAAAGAACCAAATTCTAAAGGGCAAAAATAAATAAATTTTGGGGGCCTGAAAGAGATATAGGATTCGCTGAAAAATATAAATATTGGACACAGAATAAACAGGATAAATATTTAAGATATTGAACAAACTTTGTGTTGTACAATATTTTGTGGACAAAAGATTATTTTGGTATTTTAAACAAATTGTGTAGAAGACAAAAAGTTGTCTCGTGGTTTTGTGAGGACAAAAATTTCAGTTTTTGTTTTGTCTCTTGGCCCTCAGTTTGTCCAGTACCAGAAACAGTTTAAAATAAAAAATAGTACAACAGATATTATTCTGTCCAATTCTTTATTTTTTAGCATATCAAACACACCCATCGAAAATAAAGAGAAATTTCCTATATTTGAAAGCCAGTTGGTTTGGGGGAAGAATAGTGTAAAAAAAATTCATATTTGTCAGTATTCCTATTTTCTATTTATCATATATAGTTGGGTTTTTTTTTTTGAAACATATATAGTTGGAGTTTAAAAAGTAGAAAAATTGCTTAGTAAAGTGGTTAAAAGAATGTATAGCCAATATTTTTGCTTTGCTTAGAAATATAGGAAATATAGAAAAAGAAGTATGTGGGCCAAAATTGCCCTGATAAAGTGCTTAATCAAAATTCATATAGATTTGACACTAGATCTACCAAGTACATATATTTTTATGATTTGGCATGTCGCAGTACCCGACACTTGTATGACACTCATATGACACGTGTCGGATAGTTTATATTGGTGTCTAAAAAAACTCAATTTTTCCTTTACTTGGACACTCTTTTGATCGGTGTCCGACACCTGTAAAACACTCGTACCACACTTGTCGGACAAATGTCCCAAAAAAATTGTTTTTTCTTTGCTTATACTTTGATTAGGCACATATAGACATATCTACAAGTGTTAAAGATGCGTCGAAACAACAACATTGATCAATGAGAGATTGAATACATTACATTTTGATTACACTTTTTTTAATTTTTTCAACACTTTTTTCAATAAATAACTTCCTCGACTTAAATTTATCATATCTTGTTCTTATGGCTCATATCTCAAAATATAACAAATTTCATTGTATGGTATCAAATAAAAGATCTTTTAAAAAATAAAAATAAAAATAAAAGACCTTTTAAATGTTGAACCACAGAAAAAGACCTTTTGAATACGATAAGAAAAAAACATGCAAAAATAGAAGTGGGACTTTCTTGTCTAAAAGACCTTTTAAATGATTGTCAATGGAAGCAATTAATCACTTACTATGATCTTTTTCCCTCTTTCAATTTGATAACTTGTGCTTTCATTTGATGATGTGTATCAACTTTTAAGTGACACCGTGGTCCACATTAGCAATGCGATAGTAGCACGATATTAGACCATTTTTCATCAGATTTTAAATATTTTCGATATCAACTGCGATTCGGAGGGAGCTGAAACCATTTATCAAAACTGACATCCGAATCAAATTAAAAGGTTAAGTGGACCAAGGCTATTGATGAGGTGAGTTTGATATGGAAGTTAGGATCCGGTCTATGAGGAGGATGCTATGTTATGACTACAGATGATAAGTGATATATATATATATATAGTCAGAATCAAATGACACCAAATAGTTTGACACTAAATGTTACACCTCTCAATAACGTTTTTAACCGATAAATTTTTTATAAAATCCACCGTTGGATTGAAAGTTTATATCATATAGACAAATCCAAAATCCATTGATATGTTATTGAGATACATCAAAATTAACGGTTTGAGTATTTTTTTTTATATGCCGTTAATCTTTATGTGTCGCAATAGCATATCAAATGATTTTGTATTTGTCTGAAATTTTACACAAAAAATTTATAAGATATAAACTTTCAATTTTACACAAATGATCTATATGATCAAATGATTTTGGATTTGTCTGGAATCTTATTATATTGGATAAAGTGCTAACTTGATTAAAAATGTTTTGTTATGAACTCATACATGTTGTTTTCTAGATGTTTCTGATTAGTTTGTTGTCTGATAAGGTAATATAATTTTCTCATGCAATTTCTGGTTATAAGCAAAAGATGAAATGAAATTCTTTCTCATTTGTCCTTTGTTTATTGAAACAATTTTTAGATTAGATGGGTATAATAAGCTTAGAAGGCGCTGGAACTGTAGTCAGGTGGTTGAAGGTATGCGCATAATTTGTTAGCAAAATCGTATAATTTTCTGAGATAGCATTGACTCCCAAATTGCTTTGTGTATGTTTCCTGGAGTGTTTTCTGATATTTTGGTTTCATAAAGTGTAATAGTATATCTTGATCTTTGATATGAACTAAACTATACATGAATAGAAGTCGATCACTCTTAACACAACTTATTTGACATAATCTAATAAAGATTAACGCATATTGCAGACCCGAGTCTTGTATGAATATGATGACATTGTAAATTTTACTTTATGTAAGTTTTGAATGTTCTAAGTCCAATTGAGTGTGTATTTTTTGTTGGATGCTCACAGATCCAATTGAATGGATTAAATCAAGGAATTTTAGTAGTGAGTACTTGAGGATGGTACATTTTAATTTTAGCTTAATTAAGTTTGTTCAATACTCAGTAATTATTACTTTAAAATTGCTTTCTAGGTTTTTTTCTCATTTTATTCACGTACTTAATTCTTTACAATATTATTTAATCAGTTTTGATTAGGAAGGTTTTTTGTAATTATATAAAATAAATAAAAAAAAAGTTGAAAAGCTTGGATATTACTGCGAAATTGCTAGGATATTTAGTTAGAGATTTTGAAATTCTGGCAGGCTGGTGACAAATGTTGAGTCTGAGGATCCAGCATCATACCAACACATAACACAATAGACAAGTTAAAATAAAATAGAAGATGTTCTACACGATGCTCCAACACCTGTCAGGAGCGTTAGTATACTGATGTTGAGACAGATGTTAAAGCATCTCGTACCAGTACAGACAAGTTAATAATAAAGTGCAGAACGTAAATAACACATGTTATTTGTTAATCCAGTTCGGTGCAACGTCACCTAATCTAGGGGATACCAATCCAGGAAGGAAATCCACTATAATAGTTCCAGTTCAAAGCCTTCAATAAACGCCCTGTTTATGACTTATCACCTAGACACTACCCGTACTAATTTCTACCTAGGAATTCCTAGTTATGAGAACCTCTGCTCACTTCACCTCAATCAACACAACATGTGTTTACAATCGATAACAATATGCAAGGAGTCACACTCCCATAAAACTAATACCTAACCAACACCCTTGACTAAGTTCACAATTTGGAGTTGCTTACAAGCTTCCTCCAAGTACAATACTCAAATCATTACCTATAGTCACCATCTCACAACCCGAGTGGTTCACTTACACAAACTCTCATAGAGAGTGGCTACAAGACACGAAACCCTAAAGACTACATCTTTGATGAACGTTTATGATTTGGTTTCTGTGTGTTGAAATTAGGTTTTCCTCCTTTCTTTATATAGTATGAGCTTAGCACGACTAGGTCTTGAATTTGGACTTCAAATCACAGCTGGTCCAAAAGTTCCAGCAAGAATATTCTTGAATCAAATATTTTGTTTCCTAAAATAGTTGATTTGTTTTAGAAACAAAACTAGGTCATGGCCGCCTTCTAGAACATCAGGAAAGGTGCTACTTGGCGCACAAGTAAAAATGCGTGGATTAATTCTTCAATCAAATCTTTCAGAGATTTCACGCGAAAATAGACCTTTCAAGAAACGCGAAAACAGAGCACACTGGATGTCGTATCCAATGTTGGAGCATCTGGTCCAACATCTTGCTAGAACATTGTTTTAACAAAATGAAGCCAACATATAAAAACCCCAACAGATTTATTGTGAAATCATTGTGACAATATTCTAGCGATTTAGTTAGGAAACACAAATTTTTGAACATTATTTAACTAGGTATTAATTGGGAACTAGCTAGGGTATTCTTTATATTAGTTGCAAATTAGCTAGAAAATTTTTTGATAGGTGATTTGCCACCCAATCCAAGCTACGACCTATACGACAGCTAATTCACAACAAATCGGTAGCTAACTCTGCTTTACTAGAGATTAGCTACGAATTAGCTACAAATGCCGTAGTAGCAAATCCCATTTTTTCTTGTAGTGAGAAAACGATATAATACAAAAAAGAGTGTGATAAATAATACTATTTTTTAGAGATCAAATACATATATACTTGAATAAGTAAAATCACTAATACAGTGACATGGTAAGTTTCTGTTTCCCAAGGCACACAATTCATAAACCCTAATTCCTTTTCCACCTTTTTCTTCTTCATCCATTAGAGAGTAAAGATTTAGGGTTAATGTTAATACAAAATCATCCATCTTGATCGTTTTTTATTTTTGATTTATTTAAATAAGAAATTTTCACATATTTGTAGGTTTCATTTGAATTATCTTTTTCTTGATTTCTTCGTCCGATGTTGTTACTCCCATCGTATGGAGTTGTTTGTTTTGATTTCTCGTCTTAGTACGATATTTGTTTTGTTCAAATTTGCATACTTGCTTCGATCAAAATTCGGTGCAAGTTTAATGACTTTAGCATATTTAACGTTGCAGATTCGGAGATAAGACTGACTATTCAGGACATTTCAATTTTGTCGCATCAATTGTAGTATTTGTCATTAGGTCGTTTTATGCTATTAACTCGAATGCTCTGAGCTTGTTCGCAGATTAATCTTTTTAAGTTTTTAGCAAATTTGAATATGTAATGATTTCGATTGATATACTTTATAAATTTTTTTATTTTTTTATTTTTGGTAGAGTATACTTTATAAATTTAATAATAAGAAAGATTGTTTTTTAAGTAAAAAAATAAATAAATAAGACAGTGACATAGTAACCATTATTTGGCTGTTACAATATGGAACATTTTTTTTTTTTAATGACAAGAGCTTATATACATGGAGCTTATCATCCAGTCTTATATTAATCAATTATTAATGGTCCAATATGTTAGCTACATAGATCTCCTTTTAGACTCCACTCTCTATCATGATAGATTCACCAGCTTTTTTTATAATTTTCTTCTAGGAATTTTCCTTTTATCGTGTTCCCCAATCTTATTCTTGATAACGCCATGTTTTGACTAGACCACATATTAAATGCTGCGAAATATATTCAAATTAATTTATTCTTGCTTGTTTCGAAAGATATTATACATGTCGACATCAAAAAAAGAAAATACTGTACATGTGTGATTTTTAGAAGCCACAGATCGACTTCTCACAAGAATTAGTACTCCAGTCTAACAAGATTAGTGGGGCCAGTCTAACACATTATGAGATTCAAACACATTTAGTTTGAGTTATTTATTTATTTTTTAAATTTATTAAAGTATTATATTTATGTTCCCGTAAACTTAATTTAATTGATTGTGACATTGTATTTTTATATGTAAAAGTCGGAGATCGACCTCCGAACACTCCATTTATTAATTTTAAAGGCTAAAAATTTTAGCCACTAAAAATATTACTATTTTATATTTAAATTTTATGTTAAACACGTTTAAGGATATATATATATATATATATATATATATATATATATATATATATATATATATATATATATATATATATATATATATAATTGTTTATTAAATGGATTTTTTTCTTTTATTAAATGAATGTTAAAAAAAAAAACTACTCCCTCTGTCCCAATTTGATCGACACAGTTGATCGTTTCACGCATGTCGATGCATAACTTTGACGATTAATAGTTTTAATTTTATAATAGTAAAAATTATAAAAATTTGATATTTAAAATACTCATCAAGACAAATCAAACAACATCTTATATGCTAATATTTATTTTTGTTTATTAGTAAAAAAATAAGGTCAAAGTAACATGTGTGAATAGTGCACGACAGTCAACTGTGTCAATCAAATTGGGACGGAGGGAGTATTTATTAAATGAATGCAATTGATTTTGCTTAATATTTATTTTTTAATGGATAACAAGTTCAATATTTATTTGATCATTGTTGAAGTAAAATTAATTTTACATGAGATTTTGTTAATTTTAGCTTTAATGCTAGTAAATTAGAAGCCTTTTGTTGTACCAAAAAATAAATAGAACTCTTCTAAAAATGACACATTTTTAGAGACCTATCACGATTGATTATCTTGATGATTTTAATGTTGAGCCTATCCTGAAACTAGGAATATAATAAAGGCTATACAATTCCATTAGATAAAAAATTCTTCTCCACCTAAAATTCCACACCCACACATTAAAGGAACTATAATAACATGTGCAATATATGCACATGTTAACCTTCTCCTAAGCAGCTTATCAAAAAAAAAAAAAAAAAAACCTTCTCCTAAGCAATATTGGAGATGATAACTATTCATGGAAATACAATTGTTAGTATTCCCTCCGTCCTATATTATAAGTAAAAAAATTTATTTTTATTAAGAAAAGTGAAATATAATAATTTGAAATATGATTTATTGTGTTTTTTTTGAAATAAATTTCATGAGAAGATGTAAAATGAATTTTTATTGGCTATTGAATATGAGAAAAAAAGAGAGATAATAAATTAAAACAATTTACAATAAATTTCATGAGCACAAGTAAAACAAATCTTAAAAATAATTAATAAAAATTAGTTATTTTTTGCTTAGAAATTAAGACAGAAAAATTATTATTTTTTACTTATTCCATTATTTTTACCTCGAAACATTTTTCACATGACTTGATGATCCAATATGACTCAAGTTTTAGATACTACAAATAGAAAACTTAAATACTACTATTGAAGACTCAAGTTGCTACACATTTCTCCCACTTTAACTTTTCTTTTTTAGTGATTCTAAAGTTAACTTTTTTCTCTTTGGGAGTATTCTAAGTGATAGATTCCTTAATACTCTTCAACTTGAAAGTACTCGAGAAAGAAAATAATGTACTGTTAAGTGACAATGTAGAGTACATGGGGACAACTCTTGATTGTGATCAAGAATTAATGTGATCTTTAGTTTCTTCTTTCGATTTTTTTATTACTTTTTTACATACTTAATTGCCATTCGTTATTTTTCTTAAATGATAAATATAATATAATATACGAAGAAAAATATCATAATACAAATAAATAACAAAACTACACATAACCGGAAAACTACCACATATATAAAATCAAAGGTAAAAATTATATTGCTAGAAAATCAAACACACAATAAACTACACCGACAAGAAAAAACAAAACAAGATTTAATTTGAGCCCGAATATTTTTAGAACTTTTTAAGCCGGCCAAATAAAGGCCGTGGCCCATAGAGATGACCCATTTATTAGGGTCGAGTAGCCCGTTTTGATAGTTCTATATCAAAAACATTAGTTAGCATTTTGCTTAAAAGGAAAATTATAACCACGGATACATTTGAAACGTAAATAGAAAGTTAAAAAGACATATTTTTGGAGCATATTAAATTACAAAGACTAATCAACAAGAGTTACAATAATACATCCGAAAGTACAACTCAATGGATATAGTTACAAGAATACGTACTACTATGCGGTGGTTCGAGTTTACTTGAGATTTCATATTTTTTCACATTTGAAATGTGAGTTTAATCATTAGACTATTAAAAAAGAGTTACAATAATACTAGCAAGTAATAAACTTGTAATAGTAACTTTCGATTCTCTTAAAAGATACCATGCTATAAAATTACTTCTTAAATTAAGAGAAATAGAGCCAATGATTTAATATTTAGAAGTAGAAAAAGGTTTTACACTGTCGATAAATTATAATCAATCTTGTGAAATTTAAGTAGTTACGATTAAAGAAAAAAGTTTTAATTGATATTTGACGATTATAATTATTTGACAGTGTAAAAGATTTTTAGACCGACAATGTATATGAATTAAATCTTAGACAAAAATTAGCCATGAGAAGGAGAGTTAGATAGAAGAGCTGCATCACATTGACATGGAATCCACACCTTGATGAGTACTAGTGCAAATTTTAGGTCCACCCATTAAACATGGACTCAACCTAAACATGAGAATGCAAAACTCCATTTGATTTAAAGCACCATCTCCATCCAAATCACCTTCCATTAGCATGCAAACTAGCTCATCATCCCTAACCTCCAAACCAAGCATGGAACAATTCATCTTCAAGCTCTCAAATGTTATAAGACCTTTGTTCACATCCATAAGCAAACGAAAGCCGTTGCAAAGTTCATTTATAAACCCTTCTGCTCCAAAACGTGCAATCATGGATGGAAAGTAATCCTCAAAATCCATACCAAAATTTAATTCCATGTGGAAATTGTGGGTGAAACTTCAAGTAGAAGTTCCTAGTAACAATGTGAAAGTAGATATATTGGTAGCTTGTGCTAGAAGGGTGTGTTAAGTTGTGCTGCTCATTATATAGGATACAAAAAGAGAGGACTTTCTAAATTGAGTGAAACAATAGTACAAATTGGTTGTTGGAAATGTAAGGTTTCCTTCAAAATAAAGGAAATGTAGGGTCGTCCATATCTTTTTTGAAATGTAGGTTTCCTTTAAATCATTATGTAAATTAAATAATTCTCAACACACAGAGAAATAATTTTTGAAAAAAATGACTGGATCTAAAAATGACCGTCCTAATTAGCTAGCATTAAAAAACAACATACTCGTACAGCCTGTTTGAATTGACTTATTTTTGAGTTTATTTTAAACAATTTATACAAATAAATAAGTTTTTATGTATTATTATAAGTTTTTCTAGGTAGTTTATGAGAAAACAAATTATAAAAATACAATTTTTGTTAGTAAAAACTTATGAATCAATATAAAAATTTATGTATTTGCATAAATTATTTTCATAGCTCAAAAATAAATCAAATTCAAACGGACTTTTAATATTAGAAATTAACACGTACAATAAATTTCGAGATACCAAAGTTATTAACTATAGAGTGAATAACATCCACCAAAATTTAAGACACTTTCAAAGATTGGGTTTTCCTGTCCTAAGAGGTTTAGCGGCGCAGCTTGTTGTTCATCTACTTTTTGTTCATATGTAATTATTATAATTATAATTATAATATATATATATATATATATATATATATATATATATATATATATATATATATATATATATATATATATATATATCTACAATTTAACTGATGATAATAGCTCACGAATTGCTTCTAGTAGTACCATATAGCCTTACCTTCAAGTAATGATAATCTCTCATTATTCCAGCTTGTGCATATGCAAATCAACCTTCATTATCACGCATCGTCCCATACTTGTTGGACTACATGCAGTACCATGAAGTTTCGACATTGCATTTCAACCAACTATTTTGGGTACCAACATATTGTTGGTGGAATTGGATTCTTTAAACAAGTCAACATGGTTACCAAAAAAAGAAAATATTTTAAAGTAATAGTGTAATACTATCATATTGAGATATGATTAGATAGATTTTTAATTTTTTCCAAAGGACAATATTACAAATTTAATCCTTATTAAAGTTAATCTCCTTCCAAAGGCATCATGCATTCTTGCATAGAAGAGTTCAAAATCATTAATTTCTTTGGTGACACCGGCTCTTAGAATTGAGTATTGGGCCTAACTCAACCCTACAACACCGGCTTGTAAGGTGAAGATTGCCTCTAGTTTATAAACACTTAGTCATTCCATCTCTCAACCGATGTGAGACTTCTTAACACACCCCCTCGCGTCCAGCGCTATTGAGCTTGGTACGCGGATATAAATGGTAGGTGGCCCGATCGGGTGGCCCAACGGATCTTGGAGAGGCTCTGATACCATCTTAGAAATGAGTATTAGACCTAACTCATCCTTACAAAACCGGCTTGTAAGGTGAAGATTGCATCTAGTTTATAAACACTTAGTCAGACCATCTCTCAACCGATGTGGGACTTCTTAACACCAGCCATATACTCCGAAAGCTCCTAAGATTACTCATGTCATATGAAGAGCTCCTCTTATATTTTGCATCAAATGCAACACAAACGATGTATGTTGAGATTCCTGATCTTTTGTGCTGATATTTTCATGGAATTAAAGGGATTTTTGTTTGTGGATTTTAATTTATATATATATATATATATATATATATATATATATAGAGAGAGAGAGAGAGAGAGAGAGAGAGAGACCCTAAAAAGAAGGAAGCATAGAAAGAGTATAAAAGAAAAAAAAAACTAAACGACCAACACCGCCAAAGCCTGAATCTCCGCCAACCAATGAGGAGAAGAGAGATGCAACAAAAACAGGACAACCAATTCCAAACCCTCAACCAACCAAAGACTACACTCCCAAGAACGATCTCCTGCATAATATCCTATTGATTAGAACATTGATAAGTCCCATCTCCTGGTAGCCAGATAGTTGGAGTGATCGAGTTTTGGTCGGTGGGGGTCAGTAGACAGGTAGACCCAACAAATCGATTTGAGTGGAGGATCGATGGCCATAATAGACAAAAGTGATGGAAAAAGTGGCGGTCAAAGGTGGTGGGTGTGCTGTTTGATGGTGATAAAAGTTGTTGTTAGAGTGGTGGTCGACGGTTGTCGATAGATAGATGGCCACAAGTGGCTACTTTTTTCACAGGTGGCGGTGAAAGTGGTGGTTGGAGTGGTGCTCGATGGTGTTTAGTGTGGTGGTCACTCAAGTGACCGAAGCAGTCAAAATCGTGATTTCTGAACATGTATCCACAATTGGTAGAGGTACAAGATAGATTGGTTGTTGTAGGTGGCTAGAGTAATGTTCAGTCCTGAATGGGGTTGTGGTAAGAGTAATGGTCGGTGGTCCTCTTAGTGGTGTTCAAAGTGGTGATCAACGAATAAATGACTCTAATATTCGGAGGTGGGGTAGGAGTGGTGGTCAAAGGTGGCTTGAGTTGTATTCAATGGTGATCATAGTAGTGGTTGGTGGTGGTCCTTAATAGTTGTAATGCTGGTTGATAGTGGTTTAGTAGTAATCGATAGTCAGGGAGGTACGAAGTTGACCACTTCGGAGTCTGAAGAGGGTGCGGTGAATCTTGTGGGGCTACCTAAAATCCTATGGTAGTGGGATGCAAGATCTTCATGAGAGCGGAAGGCATTCCGAGGATGAAGAGGGAGGTACAATCCGGTGATCTTGAATAGAAGATTCAAGATGGAGAGAGCAGCACGGTGGTTGATGGGATCACCATCGATTTAAAGGCAAGGTGGAGAATTGTTGGATATGCCTTGAAATCTCAGTTACAAGAAGTCAGAAAAATCTTTGTTGAATCTTTTTGCATCTTTGATGTTTTGAAGATTTTTTGGAAAAAAAAATATATTTTCTTGGAAGATATTTTGACTTGGATTTGTTTTATTTTAAAACAGATTTGTTACTAATTTTTTGGCATATTATTTTTCTATAAATAGGGAGTGCTTTATTCATAGAAAAATTGAGAGAGAGAAAGAGAGCAACTCAAGAAAGTAGAGATGTAGAGGCAAGGATTAGGGTTTGCCACCACACAAGGGCTAGGGTTTTAGAGAGGAAAAAAGTTTTTTCTCTTGGTACAACTCTAGGGTGGGAGAACTATCTTTGTGGTACACCTTGGGAAACACTTATCAAATTGAGTCTCTTAGCCACGGGAAGAGATTCGGGTTTTGGGTAGAATTAAGATTAATTCTTGTAACTCAATTGGAACTCTTTGTAAAGTTACTCGTTTGATATAGTGGAACGGAGGGGCTGCTCTCTCCCCCAGACTAGGTCATTATTGGACCGAACTGGGTAAACAAATATTGTGTTCTTTCTTCTCCTTTATCTTTTATCAGTTGTTATTATTATTGCTTATTCCGCTTAATTATTGGTTGCCGTTCTATTGCTCCACACATCAAGTTATTCATTGGTGTGATTTTAAGACGAATTCACAACAGTGGTGAACAAATATTATCAAAGTGGTGATTGCGATTAAGTGGTAGTTAGTGTTGGTGGGAGTGGTGGTCGGTGATAGTTAGCGACCACAAGTGGTGACAGGTTAAAGTTAAAACAAAAACAAGAATGATAATACTTATTTTTGTAGATTTGAGATGGTTTAAATATGATTTTTATCCCTACAATTAATTGTTTTTTATTTTAGTCTTTGTAAATTTTTTGTTTGGGTCAAGTCCCTACAAATTTAAAAATAAATGCTTCTAGTCCTGATGTGGTTCAATATAATTATGCTAGAGCAATGGTTCAATAAAAGGCTTGATCAATCCAATACAAGAGCCTGTCAGAAGATCTACTTGAGTACATGGTGCACCTGAGAATAAATGGCTCAAAATAATTGTACAAGCAAAGCATAGGGTCTTTGAGTTACTTGCGCAATACAAGGCTTGATCTATGTCATAGTGTTGATTTATTTATCATTTTTATTTTCGGGGGTTTGAGTTTTGATTGTTGGGAGAAAAAAAATAAAAAAAGATAGTAGAAGAAGAAGTGAGTTTAAGCTTTCATGCATTATTGTAAGTTTTCTTGAGTTTAACAAAGAAGAAGAACAACAAGAAAAAAATTTGTCTAGCAAGAAAGAAGAGTAAGGGGTTAAAGCAGATTAGGGTTTTCTTTTGTCCTTTCATATTCTATTAATTTTTATTTTTTAATAATAAAACTAGTTTAAAGACCCGTGCATTCGCACGGGTCCATTGATTTTTATTCGATATTTGAGTTTGTCTCTATATTAATGTAGACAATTTATTTTAAATTAGATATTTAAAAATTTGTTAGGTAATATTGTTAAAATATAAGTGGAATTATTGTGTTAATTATTTCTTGTAAACTTATTTATTCAATTTTTTATGTTTTAGTTACAAATAATGGTCCCGTGTATATTTTAAATAAAAATTAGATATTTTATTCGGAATATTTAGGGTAATTTAGTAAGTAATTTGATACTAATTAACTTTATGATATTATTTTTTTTTCTTCCTAATTTTATGTATAGATTATATTGTTATGTTTTGTTCCTATCTATAATCTATTTTGTTTTTATTTTTAAGCATATCATCTTTCTATATTTTATTTAATATTTATTTTAGTGACATTAATTACAATGAAGGATATGAAAAACTTGCAACATGGTTAAAAGTAATAAGGATAAATTAGAAACTTTGGTAGTAATCGATTTTAATATATTATTAATAGGTATCTAAAAAAATTATAATTTAAATATTGTTTTTAACACACACTCGGCATGCCACATAATTAAATTAGCACATGCAACATCTAGTGGTGGCATGTCTATGTGGCATTTTTGTTTGTCTAGTCAGCAGTAACTTTACGGTATGGACTAATGTTAAAAATAACAATAAAAACATTGAGACTAAAAATATAATAAAATTTAAATAGGTACCGATCTTGAAAGCTTGCATAAATGGAATTTAAAACATATTTAACTTTATATAAAAAGATCAAAAGATAATAGTATAAAGAGCACCAGAGCTGTACAAAAATAGCAGACTAAAAACATAAATATATAACCGGAGATATAATAAGAGCACGGGAAAATAAAAGAAAATCTGAATCTGGGACAAGAAGACACACTAGACTAATGGCGAAACCAATTACCAAAACCAGAGTAATTTCAAAAATATATGTTGACTTAATAACAAAGATTAAAATCGATTATAGAATAATTTTGTAATGACTATAGTAAGTATGATTTCTTTTTACGGGATGAAAAACAAAACTTGAAATTTTGTAGAGATGAAAAGAATATTTAACTTATTATTATTATTATTATTTTTTCTTTTATATTTTAAATTTAAAAAATCTGAATAAACTACACATTATTTTTTCCTAATTCATAATGATTTCTTTGTAAAGTTAAAATATATATTTTTTGCACTTCATAGGCAATTATATATCATATGAATTGAGTAGGACGATGTCAACGTAACAGAGAATGTGCGGATAATATTTCTCCGCTCCCTGCTCCACCTCCAAATTTATTCCATGTCTCTTTCCCCATAGTTCCCCACCAAGGGCGGATGCAGGTTAAGTGAATTAAGCTCCCATAAGAAAACACTTTTTTCTTATCATAATACTATTATATTTCTTTTAATGTAAATTAAATACTATTATATTTTTCTAAAGCCCCCATAAAATCAATTAGGTCATTAACTTAAACTTATATCTTCCTAATTTTTTTTTGTGTAGATATTTTTACTCTCCAATTAAATCTTAAATATAATGTCTCTCTTTAATTCTTATATAGACTTTCATAACCAAAGAGCAACACAAATCATTTTTCATCTTCTTCTCTAAGTTATTACTCCACTTTTAAATTCAAAATTTAAATTTTTACTTCAACACAGTGACAGAGTCAGAAAATTTTATAAAGTCTGCCCAAAATCACAGTTTTAAACAAAAAACTCAGTTTTACACTAAAAAATATCAGTTTTAAACAAAAAAAAACCCAATTTTACCTTAAACTAACATTTAAAAATCTCAACTATACCGTGAAATAACCCCTAAAATATGAAAAAAATTTACCAGAGTCTGGGCAAGTGCGCAGAGTAGCCGGACTGTAGATTTGCCACTGCTTCAACATCAACTAACTTTTGTTTACTACTGGTACATTATCTCCCAACTAATATTGAAAGGTTACTTTAGCCAATTTTACTTTTGTCTTTTATTTCTTGTAGTAAGGATATTTTGTTCTATTTTATAAAAAAAAAAAAATTAGATATTGATTTAATTTTGTTAGCAAAATAAATCAAGCATCATCAAAGCAAGTTCTTTGAGGTTCAATTATCAACTCTTGCGTATAGAGAATATTCGATTGGAAGATGAGAAATCACCATGTATACTAAACAAGTTCGAATATACCTACTAAACGACAGTGAAACTTCATATCTATAACATTGTATAACAAAAAAATCAAACATCTTTTAAAATGTATTTTCATTGGTTGAAATAGTTTCTAACCCTCACCGAAAAAACTTTCTAGATCAGCCACTGATCCCCACAATATCATGAACATCTAAAATTAACAATTTTTTTTACTTTTTTATCAAAAGCATGACACTAGTAACTTGTTATTTCTCTTTTTAAAAAAAAAAAAATTAATTACCTATATTTTGCATCTTTCATTTTTTAAAATAAAAACACGTTTTTCATCAATAATAAAGAAAATATAACTAAAAAAAGTATGTACACAGTATATGTACTTGCATCAATAATTAAAAAAACATGTAAGGTTATATAATTATATTACATATAACTTAAATAATATGGTAGGGTTGGGAATCCACAGTAGCAGAGGGTACTTCTCCGATCCCCGTCCTAAAATGTTTTCGAGGGAACTTTTCCCTCCATATCGGTTCCCGCAAAGAAAAAATTAATCCATGGTTTCAAAACTCCGAACAGATAATTTCTACGGAAAACTCCGTTAACAGATACAAATTGATATCATAGAATTGAGATATATGCAAGGCATATATGTACGGTGCCATAGCCATTAAAAAAAAATGTATGGTGTCCTACAAACAGTCCCAATTCAGTTGACTGTGCATGCATCATCATCAGATCATTGTCCCATGTCCTGGTTTGAATTCAAAAGAAGATAAGAAGGGTTCAGACGTAGTTCACAATTCATCACAACCTCAAATTTATGATCGACGTGAAAGTTCATAAACGCATAATTAACATGCATGATTGAGACAATGACATAGTAACTTAATGTTTGGCTGTAACAAAATGTCAGATAGCATATTTATGGAACATATTATACAGTCCTATGTAAATTATTAATGGTCCTAGATTTTGGCTTCTTCTCATTTTAAACTTCTACCCTTCTCTATCTTGACAGAAAGGATTTACCAGATTTTATCCTATTCTTCTAGGACTATTTTGTTTATCGTTTTCGTCGACCTTATTATTGATAACGCACGTTATATATCAATTGTGCCACCTAAATCCACTAATTGATACTCCATCAGGTCCTAATTATAAGAGAACTTGTACTTTTTAAGTTCATTGGAAAACTAATGTATATTTAGACTATATTATAGACTAAATACATTAGCATTTCAATGTACCTAAAAAGTAAAAATTATCTTATAATTAGGACTAGAGGGAATATTTGTTTTGGTAACTCGCTCTAAAATAGATTACTAACTCTTTAATATTAAACATGTTGACGTGGAGTGTTAAGTGCCATATATGGACAATGATATTAGGGATGACAGGAAAATCCAAACCCGATAGACCTACCCGTACCCAAACACAAGTCAACGGACGAAACCCAAGATGACTGGGTTTGGGTACGGGTAGCACCCGAATATATGGGTGTGGGTTTGATTATAATCAAACCCACACCCGAAACTTATTCACCCACCCGTTTATATATTAAATTACCTATTTACCCCAATGTATTTTGCTCCCTTTTAAGTTTTTGAATGTTGTACTGGTCCATGCTATAGTGATGATAACATTTGATGAATTGTTTAGTAAAAAAAAAATTATTTTGAAATTTACAAACTATATTACCAAATTATGTTACATTTTGCATTTTATTAAATACAGTTCGGGTCGGGTTTGAGCATATAATCAATTATGCGTGTTCTTGTTACTGGTTTCGGGTTTGGGTGAAAAAACCCGAACCCAGAGAGTGAGGGTGTGGGTTTCATTTTTCCACCCGAACAACATTTGAGTTTGGGTGACACCCGAATATATGGGTATGAGTTTGGGTAATATCAAACTCGCATACATGGGCACCCATTGTCATTAGAGCTAAGTATGCGGGCTAGCCCGCCCCGTTTAACGCGCCCCGCATAAACCCGCATATTAAACGGGGAGAACAAGCCCGTCGAAAAATATAAACGAGTTATAATATTAATCCCGAGTTCGGTCCGCATAAGTCTGCGGGTTAAACGGTTAACCCGCAGACTATTACCAAAAAAAATAAAAAATCACTTTTTTCAAAAAATAAAGTAAATTAGTAAAATATTGATATAATGAAAGCTTAAAAAAATATATTATTAATAATTTTATTGTAAGTAATTAATGCAACCAAAATCAAATTCAACTGATTCTTATCGTCATTTTTGTACTATCCATTTTAGTGAGAAAAACTTTGTACATGTACCCAAAAAAGCATAAAAAGATTAACAGATTCAACTTAACTAAATCACATCAAGGTAACCAAATTATTCAAAACATAATAGCGGAAAATACCCCCAAGAAAAATAACTACCCATTTGGACATGTATCTTTTAAATACTAGCAAATGTATATACAGCTAAGGCAAAGTAAAAGATAGTGAAAAAGAACAAAAGATTATAAGTAGAAGAACATGCCTGAATCCTGATGTTTTGTGTTATTGTCTACTTGATTAAAATTGGAGTGTGTTGTTTTTTATAATTAGGGTTTAGACTAAGTCTATTTTTTTTTTTTTGTGGTTAAAAAAAGTTGAATTTGGACATGGACCAAGTTATTTATATCTGATAAATTTTGTAAATAATTATATAAAAAAAAGAAGGCGGGTCACGAGCTAACCCGCGAACCCGCAGATTTAACCCGCATAACCCGCGGTTTTAACGGTCCAACCCACACGGGCAAAAATGTAAACGGGCCAAAAAAAATTGGTCTTAAGTCCGTGTGGACTGCAGGTTAAATGGGTCGGCCCACAGACCTTGGTCCGTATACCCGGCTCTAATTGTCATCCCTAATTATACAATTTAAGTGGCGTGTAGACAATGAACAATTTAAATCAGTGACTATTTGATAAAAAATGATGAAAATAAAGACTGATTTTACGGTAAATTGAAAATGTTAAGAACTATTTTTTTTGATAGAAAGAAACACAAACTTACTATTTGACAATAAATATAATAGATGTTCACGAAAGGATCAAATTACGAAATATTTGACAAAAACTAATTTGAGATATTTAAAAAGTGGAACACCTATTTTAATACGAGATAAAGAGACGAGTATCGATTCGGTTGGTTACTCTGTATTAAATACTGCCCAATATTTTTGGATAAATGATTCTAGCTTTATGATTTTCGAAGATATATATAGGCACATTAAAAATACTTCATTCATTCTTACATATAATAACCTCTACTAGAGTTGGACATATGACTAATTCACTCCATTTAACCTGTTCTGCATAAATTTACACTTTAAACGAGTCAGACTACTCACCATGTTTTTGTTAATTGTTGTGTTGTTGCTCAAATTTGGAATTACATATTCAGGTGGATGGATTTAAGCTTCATATCTCCATTAGATGTTCAACATCATTTTTATAAGTTTGGTGAACTAACAAAAAGCAAAATCAGTAAGTGTTCCCGGCATATCATATGGTTGGCAACGACACATAGTATTTGGCGTATGTATAATAACATTTTATTGAGAGGTACTTTTGTTAATGTTCCTTTTTCAGTGGATCAAATTATCTTTATATTGTGGTCTTGGTTTATAGGCCGAGTAGGAAGCAATGTAAATCTAGTTTTCTCTGATTGGTGTAATAATCTTTTAATGTGTTTTAAAAGCACATAAGGTGTTTGTTCTTGAATTGTACGGGTTGAGTACCCTTTATACTCCTTATAATTAATTTTTGCTTATAAAAAAAAAAAAACACTTTAAACGAGGCTAGTCCGTGATCAAATTTAAATGAGTTATGATAAGTTGGCATGCATTAGGGCTAAATGGTTTACCCCAGACTATTACAAAATAAAATAAAAAAAATCATTGTTTAAAAAAAAACTAAAATATTGATATTATAATTTTTTTATGGTAAAATATGTTTTCAGTTTCTACTTTTATATTGAGTTTTGATTTCCGTCCCTATACTTTAAAATTACTCGTTTTCGTCCATAATTAATTTTCAGTTTTGGTTTTAGTCTCAAATGTTAAGTCAACTAACAGTTGACTAATGGAAGTGCACGTGATGCTGCCACGTTGGATTTCGTAGACACATGACATCCTGCCTGTCTACGAAATTAATAAAAATCAAATAAAAACGATTTTTCTTTTGCAGACCGCAGAGCATCAACAAAAGCAATAAAAAAATTTTACAGAGAAAATGTTTCGTCAACAAAAAAATATTAAAATACACTTGATTTAAATTTAAATTAAAAGAATAAGATTTAAGGAGAAGGATAGACAAAGATGTTACAGCCTGGTATCATATATGGAGAGTGCCTGGGAGGAAGAAAACACGGCAAAAATGAAGAAAAGGCAGAGTGAAAGGAAGCATGAAGAGAAGGTGAATAGTAAGGGTAGAAAATTAAATAAACAAATATGAGCTTATTTCTCTTTTTTTTTTTAATTATTTTTAAAAAAATTGACGTGGTAGTCAATGTAGGATGCCATTGTCTACGGAATCCAACGTGGCATCACCACGTGAACTTCCGTTAGTCAACTGTTAGTTGACTTAACATTTGAGACTAAAACTAAAATTGAAAATTAATTGAGGACGAAAACGAGTGATTTTAAAGTATAAGGACGAAAACCAAAACTCAATATAAAAGTAGGGACTGAAAACATATTTTACCCTTTTTTTTAAAAGCTTAAAAAACTCGGGTAAAATATGTTATCAATCCTTACATTTATATCGAGTTTTGGTTTTCATCCCTACAATTTTTTTTCTTTTGTTTTTAGTCACTAATGTGCAAAATTTGACTTTTTTTTTTAACATAATTAATATGGACTTATATAGGTTTAACGTGATATATAGATATAATATAGACCATTTTGAAAATAAAAATGTCATAATATTGGCATCAACATGTCAAAATTTTGTCATTAGGGACTAAAAACAAAATAATATTTTTTTGTAAGGTTGAAAACAACTGATTTTATTTTATAAGGACGAAAAACAAAACTCGCTATAAAAATATGAACCAAAAACATATTTTACGCAAAAAAATATTATTGTTAATAATTTTATGTCATAGCATATAAATCGTAATTAACAAATAAAAAAAATAGTTTGTGATATTTTTATGAGTTTATTTATTCTCTGTATGAGTTTACTTTACTCAATCATAAAAAATAACAAAACAAAGTAAAAGATTATATATATATATATATATATATATATATATATGCATTCAAATCGCAAGCATGGCCTTTAAAAAAATATGCATGCCGTAATATATAAATTTACATGGTATCTAAAACTAAAACTAAATAAAAGAGAAGAAGAACATGCATGATGTGTTGTTGTCTCGGTGTGAAGGTAACAAGAAGAATGTGTTGTTGTTGTCTTTTTATATTTAAGGTTTGGACCATTTTTAGAGAAAGACTTAGTATTAGATTTAGACACGTGCTAAATTATAATTTATAAGTGATATATATATATATATATATATATATATATATATATATATATATATATATATATATATATTTTAAGGGTAGAATTTTTAGTCATTAGGCTCTTGACCAAAAATAAAAAAATTAGAGATTTATTTTGAGGAAAAATAATAGTTGCATTTAAAAATTTGTAGTAGTCTTATATTTAAGACAATAACAGCTATTTCTATAGTAATTAGGTAAAAAATAACAGTGTAACTTTAAATAAATTATATTAGCAAGCTGAACCTGGAGCAATGGAGGAATGGGCCTTGCATTTCGATGAAGAGAGTGAATTCCCTTAGGTAACATTATGGTCAGTTTTTATAAATCATGTTCATATATATATTATGTTCATTTTTTTTTTTTTTATCATTACTTTTGTTCAAATTCTTTCTCCTCATTTGGATATGTCATTCTTACAAATTTGTGTGATTGAGAGACAACCTTAGAAACATCTGAAAGAAAAGATTCGAATCCGATATTTTTTTCATGTCTGAGTTTTAAAATTCATACAAGAAAGAGATAAATAAAACAAGAAAATATCAACAAACTAGAATCTCTCAAAATCATCACCACGACAAGAAGAATATGTTAGAACTCAATTGATTCATAAATCCTAGAGTCGATCATGTTAATCATTAAGAAATAAAACATAATCATAAGCGGAAGCGTACCTGAGTTTGAGTTCTCCATATGTGATGATCAAAGGTCACGGGTATGTGTGATCTTCCAACTGTAGAATTCCTTATTGGCTCCTGAAACCTCTTCTGATGGGGATGAAGAGAGAACTTTTGACTGAGCGCCGTTTTCACGTTATTTCTCCAGTTGGGGACCATAACCCTTATAAATAACCTTAGGGTTATTTCTTAGTTTTCAATATTCTAATTTGGCCCCTCATCAAATTAGATATTGACTTATGGTATCTACACAATAAATTACCTTTCATGATATTTATGCTTTTAGCCATAGACTTATTATTAATTATTAATTAGACCACTGATGCTTTGGCTAATTACATAATGGCCCTAACACATGTAATATTACTATTGTGACCCAAAAATCCTAACAATCTCCCACTGGTCACATATGTAATATACACATGTGTTAGACTTTATGAGCTCAAAATTCGCCATTATATTCCTTAAGCATATCCAAATTATCTCGTCCATTAGTCATGCCAATATATAGAACCAAGGTGATTTTCGTTACATTAATCATAACTAAACCCATCAATGATCACCAATAGTGACATAACTAAATGACATAGATCCATCATGAAATGTGTAGCATGAAAATCACATGAAGTTGGTCTGTATATGTCGATTTTCAACTGGTCCTCCTTATCCTTAGTGAGATCAAACCTTAACCAAAGTCAGAGTGTAAACATACCAAAACTTTATTTCTGCAGAAAATATTCTTAAGCTTTATTTGAACTGAAGTGTGTCTATATTATAAAAGCATTAAAAATAACAAACTCCCACTAAAACTTAATATCACTTAATGACTTGACACCCATACGAGAAATATGCTCATAGAGCCTTTTTGGGTGAAAAACTTTAGTAAGCGGATCCGCAAATATGGAGTTTGTACCGATATGCTTTATAGACAACCGTTCACTCTGAACTTAATCTTTAATAACAAGAACTTGATCTCTATATTCTTGAATTTGTCGAGTTCCTTGTTATTGAAAATAGAACTAATATTTTATTGTCACAAATAACTTTAGTGGTGTTTCAATTCCTTATCCACTATGTGCAGCCCCGTGACAAAGTTCTATGATCAGATGCCTCATGATATGTTATCTTTGCATCCAACAAAATCGGAGTCAGTACACCAAATGATCTCAAAAAAAAAATAAAATCTGACCTCCAATACATGAGCATGTAGTCTTTTGTTCTCTTTAAATACTGTATGACCCATTTGGCTGCTTCAAATGGTCTAATCTTAAATTTCTTAAATATCTGCCCAACATCCCAAAAATTGTACGCAATACCTGAACGCATACAAAACTGAATATACATTAGACTCCCTACTACTTATCATAAGGAATCTTCTGCATTTACTTTTCTTTAAAGTTATTCATAGGGCACTGTTTGAGACTAAACTTGTCTCCCTTAGCCACATGGTTCAACGTCTTGTCATTGACAAACAAAACCAAGAAAATATATTTGCTCCCACACAACTCATGATATATACAATCATCAACCAAATTCACCTCAAAACCGAATGAGATGATCACTTGATGAATTTTGAAATACCATAATTGAGATGCTTACTTGAGTTCATATATGAATTTCTTAAATTTGCAAACCATATATTTTGAATCTTTTGAAACAAAATTTTCCGGCTGCACCATATACATTGTTTCATTAATGTTACCATTTAGAAACATTGTCTTTATATCCACCAGATGTAACTCAAGTTCTAAATGTGTCACCAATGTCATTATGGTCCTAAAAGAGTCTTTCGAAAAAAACGAAAAGAAAGACTCTTTATAATCAATGCCTTCTTTATATGTAAATCCTTTTGTGACAAGACGAGCTTTTTACCTCTCCACATCGCCTATCGAATCCCTCTTGGTCTTAAATTTTTATTTAAGACCAATGAGTTTCGCACCTTATGGCAATGAGAAAATCCCAAATGTCATTGTCATTTATGGAATTTATCACTTTATTTAGGGCACCGATCTACCTTTGAGAGTTAGAACTTTTCATTGCTTGATGAAATCTGATTAGATCATCATCCATCATTCCAATGTTAACCTTATGTCCCTGGATAAATACAATATAATCATCTATTGTATTTCTATTTTCTCTCGTGGATCTCCTGAATGACATATGTTCTTGAGGTGTAAGAGTTTGTTCATATGGAACAATTTCTTGTATGGAGAGTTAAACACCTGTGGAAATATCAATATATTCCTCCATAACCATATCTCCCCCTGCAAACTCGACATCCTCAAAGAACTCCTGATAAAAAAATGAAATTTAATTGTGGGATCATAAAACATGTACCTTCTTCTCATTTGTATTATAAGGTCTTGCTTTAACCGGACATTAAGGGCATATGCTGCAGTTTTAATTGAATAAATTATTGGACGTTGTTCACCTGAATTGTTAAATCTACCATAGTATTTACCACCACGGTTAAACTTAACTCTTTTTGATTCTTTAGTCGAGTTGATTCACAACTCTAGCCTAAATAAAAATTGAATATGTCCAATGACTTTCTTGTTTCATGAATGAGACAAATGATGCCATATACAAAATCGTCTTTGCACATTATAAATATTGTTTACCATTCCAAACAGCCGGAAAGAATGACACACAAATATCAATATTTATAAGTTCAAAGACATCCAAAGTCTCATTGGCCTCATATCTCCTTTATTGGTTTATTTTCCCTTTTCTGGAAAACCTGAGTCTGAGATTTCACTTGACATAAGTCTCTTTATTCTCCATTTGGAGATGTCACCCAATATCTTGTGTCAAATGTACTTGAATTCTCATTGGTTAATTAAATGAAGCAATTGTGTTAAATTGAATAGAGATTATTGTAACCTGACAAAGAACCAAAACCAACTAATTTTAAATTTTGAAATAATTTAAGTTTTCATTCCCAAATAAACAAGAAAAAACCAAATAGGTTCAAAATAAAAATAGAACTTAATTTTTGTTTGAAAGACAGTGCAAAAATAGTTTCATCAAAATCCAAATACAATTTAGTCTTTATCAATAATCTAATTTTTTTTTTTTTTAATTGCCTCAACTTGAACTGTTTTGTCGTCAACCACATATAGATGTATCTTTCACCATCACTTAGTTGCCGACAATTCATAAAACCTTACATAGGCACACTGTTGTTAGTTGTGACACCCGAATCTATCCAACATGTGTGTCTACATACCAAAGTTAAATCAACCTTAAAACAAACCAGATAAGAAATATACCTTCCCTTAACATGTCATGTTTGACAGTTAAAGTAATATTTCTTTTCCCTTTAGTTCCACAAAAAAAACAACTATCGTTACCTGATTTAAATTATTTATGTTGTTGTTCCTTTTGAGACACTTTATCTGCAGTTTATCCTTATACTTTATTGAATTAAGGTTTTCCAAAAAAAAAAAAACATAGGTATATCAAACTTTTCGTTATTGAAAAACCTCTTTTCAAATTTCCTTAATGAAAACTGTTACCGTATTTATCTTTTCAGATAGTCTGCCCTAGAATGTTCCCATAGTGGCATTCCTTATGATCATCGAACATATGCAATTTGACCTCTCCCACCTTCCAATTTCCCTCTTTTGTTTAGAGGTACTCTCATCCGTACGAGGTGAGGGAGAATCAATCCTTAACGCAACGTCGAGATCCATACTTCAAGAACTATCAAAAGATTTACTTTCTAGAACTTGAAGTTTGAGCCATTTAACTAAATTGACGTTGAAAGTAAACTTCAACATGTTATTCATAACTGAAGAGAGAACAAAAAAACAAGCAAAATATGCTCAAATAAGCTTTAAAATAAAAGTAATTTTAAATTCAAATAAAGATAAATCCCATTACAAGATATCGGGAATCCATTAACATTCTATCTTTGGACAAAATATTAACTTTTCAGTGATACCTTGGCGTAGTAATCAAACACTGATAATAAAAAAACATGTCAAATAACAAATTTTCCTTTGGGCCAATTTATTATTCACACGTAAAACCGAATAATTATCACACGTTTATCACCACAGTTGCACTTATAATTCTGTAAAATAGTTACCTTCCTTTGGGCCGGTTAAATATTCACATAAGTTACAAGCACACAACCTTTTGTATTTCAAAATAAATTAATCTCCACAAAAGAGGTTACTTTGGCAACGTTATGTTTCAATCAACTTATTTTAAAATACATATCCTTAAACTGTCCAATATTTGAATTTAAAATACTTACCAAAATGATAACCAAATTTGCAAGTATAAGAACACAACTTGCAATTTCCATAACTGTACTTGAGTCTTGTTCCAATTTCTTTACATATTTGAAAAAGAATAGAACAAGATTTCTGTATGGCACTAGAAGAAAAATTGAAACCCATAAAAGTTATAGAAAATCGCAATCAATTCTTATTGAATTGAAACCAAATGACATAATATATGGGATCAATTTGAAGCAAAAGAAAATTGCAGCACATGTGAAACAAAACAAAGAATACCTTAACTTAAACTCTGTTTGTTTCATTCTGCAAAACTGAGAAAACGATAAGTGCATGCCATATACATCAATAGACTGGCACTGCCGTACATAACTGGAAAACTGAATTCTAAAGTAAGGATTCTCATGAAATTAAAACGGCAGCCCACAAACAAAGTTGAATCCTCATCATAAAAACAAAACTAGAACAAGATTTCTGTATGGCATCAAAAGTAGAAAAAACTAAAACCTTTAAAACCAAAAGAGGACCTTAGCTTAAAATACATCAGTTTGTTTCATTATTGCAGAAACTAAAGAAAAAAAGGCACAAATAACGTATCACTGATTGGTTTGTTAATCACAAACAGCATATAATGACGCAGACCTTACAATTTATTTCTTAAGATCATATGATGAAAAAAATAAACCAAATCAAAATTGGGGCCGAATGGAACATCCAGAACATAATGGATATCACAAAAAAGGGAACCGAAATTCCCAAACGGTAGCATAAGAAAATTTTATCCTGAAAAGCATAAACCTATAATACGATACTGTGCAATATTAGAATAATTGCACATCGCAATCCAAATTAAACGGAAACCGAAAAACAGAATTCAACTAAATTCAATCCAAAAACAGAAGATGAGCATACTGAATTATATGAAATTATAATGAAACCTTATTTTCTCAATGATTAAACATGAGTGGCTCTGATACCACTTGTTAGAACTCAATTGATTCATAAATCCTAGAGTCGATCATGTTAATCATTAAGAAATAAAACATAATCATAAGCGGAAGCGTACCTGAGTTTGAGTTCTCCATATGTGATGATCAAAGGTCACGGGTATGTGTGATCTTCCAACTGTAGAATTCCTTATTGGCTCCTGAAACCTCTTCTGATGGGGATGAAGAGAGAACTTTTGACTGAGCGCCGTTTTCACGTTATTTCTCCAGTTGGGGACCATAACCCTTATAAATAACCTTAGGGTTATTTCTTAGTTTTCAATATTCTAATTTGGCCCCTCATCAAATTAGATATTGACTTATGGTATCTACACAATAAATTACCTTTCATGATATTTATGCTTTTAGCCATAGACTTATTATTAATTATTAATTAGACCACTGATGCTTTGGCTAATTACATAATGGCCCTAACACATGTAATATTACTATTGTGACCCAAAAATCCTAACAGAATATCCTTCACGAAGAGAGAGTCAAGGATCAACCACGGGTAGGACAAAGCAACAAGATGACCTCCAATTCCTCGGATCCTTCGAAACCCAACACGACACCCCAACAAACTCTACCGGTTCCAGAATAAAGTAGGATGGATACCCTACTCGTAAAAAGAACAGGGGGAGCCAGAGTTTTTCCCTAGAAACCACTTTCAAAATAAATGTTTCACTCTATCGACCAGATACTCGACAGAAAATATCCCTTCCGAAAGAAAAAAAAATCATTTAATTTTGAGATTTCCAGATAGTCTACACAATAGTTTGCCAAATTAACAATCACCAAAATCTATTTTTTCTACCCATGTTCATGCATAAGAAAACCTAAAAGAACCTAAAACACTACGAGGAGACAATCGGGATTTGTAGTAGTGGAAATAACAAGCAGTAACACGTTGTAATCAATTTCGATCATTGATTTTATATCAGACGGTTTATATTACGAAAACACTGAAATAATCCTAACCATTAATAAAAATCGAACGGTTGATGCTGTAACTCGCATTGACAGAAAATCTCTTTCATTGTTTTTGTGGGTTCTTTTGTTCTTTCTGATTTGATTGCAATTTGTTTCTGTTCTTTTTGCCTTCATTGCATTTTCTTTACTATTCATCGCACAACCTCTTCATCCATATTCCATACTACAACATTGTTCACCAAAACAGTACTTGATGTTCAACAATACGAAAGTATTGTTACAATGTTACAATAATCAATGTTCATATTCGTTCGTTTGCCACTGTTCATCTATATGATTGACATGTTCATCTGTATGCTCAGAGACGGATCAGGGGGGTGGCAAGCAGTGGCCATGGCCCCCCTACCTGTCTTACTTATACATAGTACATATATGTTGTTATCATATGAAAAATATATTTCAACCCAATGTCAACTCTAATTTTTAAATACTTGGTATTATTATATTATACCTACATTTTCTATTTAATATTTATATTATATAAATAAAAATTAGTTTAAATAAAAATCAAACTTATAATAAATTATTATTTACAATTTATTTACGTTAATAAAATAGAAAATATAGATCACACAACGCGCTTGTTTAGCCGCTAGTAAAAATTTAATTGGATATTTAGTCAAAAAAAAAAGAATTTAATTGGATATGCTACGTACGAAAGTTAAAAATGTTATACTATCCAACAATTATAAGCGTTGGACTTTTAAAAACTTATATAACCCTTTGATTAAGTTTATTTATTATTTAATAAGTTAAGAACATCTAGACATGAAGAAAAAATTAGACATCTCTAGTCACCTTCATCTTATCTTATGCCCTATATAATTAAATTTATTTCAAAAATCATATAAGCAAATAGGGTTCGATTTATGGTTCTTATGTATGAAAAACTTGGGTGAAAGGGAAGAACTAACCTTGTATTTCATAGATTCCCCGATAGGGATGAGTCAGTGTTAAACGACGGTAGAAATTTCACACTTATAACATGGTAACAAAAAAAATCACATCGAGTGTAAACAAAAATAATATATATAAATAACATTCAGCTAGGCATCATTAGTGAATGTTAAGAACTCCCACATCAGATGTAAGTTGGTCTGGACAAGGGTTTATAAGTAAGAGACAATCCTCACATTACAAGCTGATTTTGTAAGGATGAGTTATGTCAAACACCTATCATTTATATCCACGCATCAAACCCAATAATGCTGGACATGAGGAAGTGTGTTAAAAAATCTCATATCAGATGTGAGTTGACCTGGACAAGAGTTTAAAAGTAAGAATCATTCCTCACCTTACAAGAATTTGTATCGTTTTCTTACAAACCTTTGGATATATAAGTAATAAAATGGTGTAAATATTTCTAGCCACACTAAAGAGTGTATGTATTGTAATTGAAAGTCGTAACATAAAATATAAATAAATAATCTATCAAAATAAATAGCCAATAAAAAAATTCAGTACAGCAGAAAATATAATAAAAATAAGACATCTTGAACAATAAAAAAAAATAAAAATAGAATTATTATTTTTTGACTAAATAGAAGATATTCATTCATTCATATTGAGAATAGTAGATCGATATAATACAAATTAAAAATCGCTAAAAACATAAAGGATGAATGCGAACAAACTCACAACATCCGTGTTGATAGCATAAAATCACATATTACATAAGCCTACATATTTGACTATATTGAAGTGTCTGGAATATTCACGTCTCCGAATCTCTAGCATTGATGACACAAAAGTCATTGATTGGATCTGCATTGAATAAAACTTAATCCTACAACCTCAAACAAATGATATTTGTATGATATTTTGCTTTCTTGGAACACAATAAAAGTAATATAACCAACGTTTCCTAGCAATAAGTTTCACACAATTAATTATACTACGAAATTATTATATGCACGTGCACGTAGACTTAGTCTTGTTGTTAAATCAATGTGTATTATTGAATGATCTTTTGCAGAAAAATATAAAAAATTCAAAATTCATACTATTTTCCAAACTTGATTTTTATGTTGAGATTTTTGTTACTTTTATCATATCTTTTGAAATTAAAAAATTCAAATGTAGTTCTTCTTATTTTGAAAAATTCTAAAGTTTTTGAAAGAAACGTTTTAGAGTATTCTAATCAAGTTTGTAAAAAATTATTCAAAAATTTAAATGTATAAAGATAATTAAATAATCTTTTAAAATTTGGAAAATAGTATGGACTAAAACTGCATGTATTAAAAGTTTCTAGGAAAAAAAAACAAAATATGATCACTTGAGAGGGACCAAAAAATTATTTAACCGAAAATTATAGAAAATGGTGTCTTTGACATGTTAAGAGTCCTAAATTTGGAGTTACAAAGAGATTAATTATCATTTTAGTGAAGGTTTGTCCAAATCAATTATTGTATGGAACTACTACTGATATTTTTGTCATGTCTCTCACCCCGTAGCTCATTTTTCAATAGTATTTACATGTCCGGAAACTAACGAAATTACCCTTGTTGTCATTTAAATTTCGTTAAATTTGGAGTTACGATGTGTTTGGTAGACGATGTTGAATTTGAAGGTCATAAGTAGATTTCTGCAAATTAGTAATTGGACAGACCTTCACTAAAACAGTAATTAATCTCTCTTTGTAACTCCAAATTTAGTGGGGTTTGATTATGTGGAAAGCTAACTCGATTATGGTCATTTCGGTATCCTTTTGGTGAATTATTGATCCAAATTGAGTTGTGTGCGAAACTTTGAAGTTGTGACACGAAAGCAGATTTTGTGCAGAATTTTGGGGGACATACCTTCACTAAAATGGTAATTAATCAAGATAACTCGATTACGGTCATTTTGATATCTGTTTGGTGAATTATTGATCCAAATTGAATTGTGTGCGAAACTTTGAAGTTGTGACTCAAAAGCAGAATTTTAGGGGGGGCTAAATCCAAAAAATTATAAAACAGGGGGTAAAAGTCCGCATTTTAAAATATAGGGTGTAAAATTTCGATTTAATCAAAATAAAGAGGGCAAAACTGCATTTAAGAAGAAAAAAAAACTTGACACATTCCTAAAAGACAGGAATGAAAGTACAAAAACAAAAATACCTATTGATGTCCACCAATAGCTTTCTAGTACTGACCAAAGTCATCGTTTAGGAAAATTATAATAGTACATGCGATGCTCTTTGTTTTATTTTTTTTTTATAATAGTACATGGGATGCTTAACAATATATCCACACATGCACATATACAAAATTTGACAAAATATAAAAAAAACTTATTAATATTCCGTCAAAAAATTAAGAAAGCAATTATTAATCATGGATTTGAAACAAATAAAGGGAAAGTTACAAAGACATTTATTTTTGGAACATAATGGTTTTTTTGTTTACAATAGAGTCGAAGATAGAACTTACGACATCTAGCATACTACTCAAACCTCTTACTACTAAATCACATCTAGTGACTTTTTGGAACATAATGTTACAAAGGATAAAAATTTATTAAATAAGAGAAATATCTCTTATTAAATAAGAGAAATAGAGAGTGATTTAATTTTTATATATAGGCAGTATAGTTTTTTTTATACTGACTACAAATCAAACCAATATATGTGTGACTTTAGAATGATTTGAGGGCAGTGTAAAAAAAACTTTAAACTTACCATGTATATAGATTAAATCATATTACTTTAGGATCCACACCTTGATGAGTAATTGTATTGCAAATTTTAGGTCCATCCTTTAAACATGGACTCAACCTAAACATGAGAATGCAAAACTCCATTTGATTTAAAGCACCATCTCCATCCAAATCACCTTCCTTTAGCATGCACAAGAGCTCATCATCCCTAACCTCCAAACCAAGCATGAAACAATTCATCTTCAAGCTCTCAAATGTTATAAGACCTTTGTTAACATCCATGAGCAAACGAAACCCGTAGCAAAGTTCTCCTATAAACCCTTCTGCTCCTAAATGTGCAAACATGGAGGGAAAGTAGTCTTCAAAATCCATACCAAAATCCAATTCCATGTGGAAAGTGCAAATAAAACTTCAAGTAGAAGTTGATAATAGTAACAATGTGAAAGGGGATAATGGTAGCTTATGCTAGAAGGGTATGTTATGTGCTTCTGGTATACCATACAATAATATACGGTTTTTGAGTAAAAGAATAGTTAGGACGTTTAGGGTTCCTTTCAAATATAGAAAATGTGGTCCATAACTTATTTTCGACTCAAAATGTGGTCCATATATATATATATATATATATAAGTCTTATTTTCGCATCCCTTGAGTCTTGCACGCGCCCCCGACCTTCCAGTTATACCCCCTCGTGCGAGTCTATCAATATCAAAAACTAGGGAAAAATAGTTTGCATCCTAGAATGCTAACTCAGTTCGCATCCTAGGATACAAAGCTTATAAAATCTAATATTTTTGTATCTCTCGCTCTTCATTCGCCCCTATTTTATAAGGTTCGCATTCTAGAATGCGAACTTTTTTTTTTCTCCAGATTTTACGCCCCTTGAGTTCGCTGCTTAAGTAGCGAGAGAATATTTTTGAAACTTTCGAGAGCGAACGAGAACTTCCAGAGAGTGCGAAAAGAAGAAGTCTATATAAGTTAGAATCGGTTAACACATGCGGAAAATTTTAATTTAAGACTAAATTTAAAACGTCTATTTTATTTAAGGAAAAAGCTAACATATAGGGCATATGTTAGTAATTTAAAAAAGGAAATATTTTATCATAATTTATTCATCTAATTTTATTTTTAAGTTTGAACACATATTAATTACATAAAATTTAAGAAAATATTTCTACTTTTGAATTTTTTAAAGACACATGTTTGCAAGACCCTTTATTTAATTAAAAGGCTCGTGATAAATCCGCAAATTTTATTTCTTGAGAATCCTTTCGTTCAATCACATACTTTTATTTATTTCTCAATCATTGAAAAACTCAAATTGTAAGAAACATGGTCTCGTGGCTCGTACCATGACTCATGTGATATTCCTTATTCTTCTGCTCCTTCCGATGCATAACTTAGACGATGAATATTTGTAATTGTATAATAGTAAAAATTATAAAAATTTGATATTTTAAAAATACACATCGAAACGAATCTAACAACATTTTATATGCTAATATTTGTTTTTGTTTATTAGTAGAAAAATATAGTCAAAATAATATATGTGAATAGTGCACAACAGTCAACTGTGTTACTCAATTTGAAATGGAGGGAGTATGATTAATATTTTATTCTCTACCACACACAATTTTTTTTTGGTCTGCATCTCAATTGTATGAATCCTGTTCATGAAAACAATTTATGCAAAATTTATAAGAAAACAATCCGAATTGGAGAGGAAGTAGTGAATCTAGGATTTTAGGAATATTTTAGGTGTGACAATTAAATTTATGAATCCTGTACTTTGTTGTTAAGTCATAATTCTCCCTTGATATTTTAATTTCCAAATTTGAACCCTAAAAAAATATTAAACAGAGATGGGGATGTAATTAAAGCATTGGTTTTTTTTTATTTTATAAGCAAATTATATTATATGGGAGTATAAGGGATACTCAAACCCTTACAATTTAAAGTCGGAAATTAAATGCTTTCAATACATCCCAAAGGATCATGACACCAATCCAAAAAAGATAAACTAGAATTTCTGCCATACTGACTACTAAACCAAACCCAAGAGCTGAATTTAATATCATCCACAAGAAGAAGATCATTTGGAAAAGCTCCATTGAAAATCACATTATTTCTAAGCTTCCAAATATTTCATGAAGTAGTCAGCCAAATCAAATGCCTAACATGTCCGTCCTTCTTTGATTTTACCATGTCACCAAACATCGCAAAATGATTCCAACCTTTTTTATCTGGCGGAAGTCTCTTTTCTATCCACCTAAAAATCGCTTCCCAAACTCTTTTGCTAAACGAACAGAGGAAGAAAAGGTGGTTGTAGTTCTCATTATCAAGAAAGCAAAAAACACAAGATAACTCATGCGGGTTAAGAAGGATACCTCTATGGTGAAGCGCCGTTCTCGTCGGTAATCTTTCAATAATAACCGCCAACTGAAAACGTTAACCTTAGATGGTACATCAATATTCCTCCATAGCTTATTAATAGCATTCAACACATTAGAACTCAATTCCTCTACCTGACGTTGTTCTAGTAACCAATTATAGCAAGACTTTACAGAAAAAAGACCTGTGTTTCCAGGGACCCATGGCCATGTATACTGAGTATTCAATTGTAAAGAAAAACCAACGAACAACCTTAAGGTCATCCAGCAACCGCGCTTCACTCACTTATAATTGGTCAGTCCACTGCCAAGACCATAGTCTCGACCCGCCATTCCCAAACAACCTCTCTGCTATCATAACATCTTGTGTGACCTCTTTTGCAAAAAGATCAGGAAATAAGTCTCTAAAAGTGTCATTCCCGAACCATTTAAATTTCCAAAACTCAATGTTATGACCATTTCCAACAAAGCTTCGTATATTTAGTTTAAAGCATTGGTGAACAACATATAGATCAAACACAAGATTATCAAAAAAAAAAATATATAGATCAAACACAATATTTCCATCATAGACTAATCCCTCGCGTCTTGTGGGATCCTACTGGGTGGCAAACTCTCCCTAAGAGTTTTAACACTGTTGCATGCCCAAGGAAGGAAAATGAGATAGATACTAAAAGAGGGTAATAAATTAGCTAATATTTGGGAAAATAATGATCACGTTAGATTTTAAGTTAATAAATAAAGAACTTTTTTTTATAATGAATAAATAGAAAAACAATTTTATGCAAAATATTAAAGTTAAAAAAAATTTATGCAAAATAGAGAACTTTTAGATCAACAAAAATAAATGGATAAGGTTTGGTGTTAAATTAAAGTTTAAAACTCGATGTCAACATATCCTCGCCTCGATCCTTGGTGTTGTTGAGGCAAAATCCACTTTTGATGTTTTAAAGATTACAAACATCTTTAATTATATTTTAAATGATTCTGATCATTTTGTTATCTAACAAGTGCTTTTGAGTGGCATAAGATTAAATAGATTCTAACAAACCACTTGCAAAGTAAAAATCCTGCAAAGCTGTTTCAAGACCATTCTAAGAACATTCTTAGCAGACAGACTGCAGTTTTGACAATAAGCACGTTTTGGAAAAAGTGCTTTCTGGTTTTTCAAGTCAACTAAGAACAAAACAAATAAGCACTTTACAATGGATTTATGGACCAAATCACTACAGGAGATAATCTCTTTTGGGATCAACAACATGTGATGGAATTTAAGTATATGCTTTCCTAGTCACATATCATGAAGAAAACCATGAGCTTGATCAATTGTGGTATTGGCCAACCAATGAATACATCTGATATAATATCATGGACCAATCACAAAGGAACAACCAGATTTAAACTATGAGTTGTATTGTACTTATGCAAAAGTACACAAGTGGAACATTCTTCAATGTGGTGTCATAGAAGTACATTTTTGTCTTATATCCTCATGTACTATTCCAGCTGGTTTTATTCTCAAGCTAAGGCTACTACTGATCAGCCCTTAGAGCTATTTAACAGCTGCACACCACAAAGAAGGAAGGATGAAGGTTCATCACTTTGGCTGGTGCAGTCAAGACTGTTTCAAGACTGATGCAAGACTGATTCTGCACACAGTTTTTCAAAACCATTTCCAACTGTCATGAGTCCTTTTCTGAGCATCCAAACGGCTATATCTGATACATGACAGTGGAAGGAAGTAAGAAACAACTCATATGTACTTGGTAACAGCTCACACATATTTGGATCTTATGGATCAAAGCCAAATGGAAATCAAGACTGTTCCAAGACTGAACAGAGAATCTGCACATTATGCAGAAGTTGTCTGCTGAAGGTAGAGCACTGAGTAACAGCTCTATTTTACTCTCTAACTGATATACTTGAAGGCCAAGCTTCAATATCAAGCAAGCATCTATAAAAGGCAATCAAGTCCAAGGGAAAGAGCAAGAGTTTCCAAGCAATTCAAGTGATATAAATCTCATTCAATCTCTTTAGCTCAAAGTCCTTTTTTAAGTCACTCTTTTGTATCATAATCTGAGTACCAACCTCTTTTGAGTGTTTTCATCTAAGCTTCTCTTTTGTATTGAGTCTGAAAATAGCTTAGAACCAAATCATTCACATTGTAATTGCTCAAGTCAATACGTGACTATTGATTGAGTGTTTTTGGTCAAGGTGACTAGGAAAGTTCAAAGCTCTAGGAGCTTTGGTAAGTTGTTGATCTTAGGTCAAGATCAGAGAAGAATTGTAGATCGTGGATCTGTAACTTTTAAGTGATTCTAGTGGATAAACTCACAGGTGGTGGGGACTGGACGTAACCCAAAGATTAGGGGTGAACCAGGATAACTCTTTGTGTTTATCTTCTTTCCCTTAACTTTTATTTTCTGCTACTAATTTACACTGCACAGATCATTCTTAGAACGATCTCACTGTGCACAGATTTATTTTAATCACTAACATTTTATATTGTGATTTAAGTTTAAATTTTAAAAGGGTCACAATTCAAACCCCCCTTTCTTGTGAAAAACTTTGCTACTTCAATTGGCATCAGAGCTCTGCCTCTAAAGGTTGAGCATCTAACAAGTGCTTAGAGGAAAAGATTCAGGAAGGAAGTATGTCAAAACCTGCAAAGTTTATTTCAGAAGGTGGATCATCAACTAGGCCACCACTGTTTGAAGGAAATGACTACTACTACTGGAAAGACAAAATGGAGCTATTCCTAAGATCACAAGATAACTACATGTGGTCAGTGGTTGAAAATGGAGAATACACACCATTGGCAAAAGATTCTACCACTCCAAAGCCTCAAGCTGAATGGACAACCACTGAAGCAGACAGGGTACTTTTAAATACTAAAGCTCAATTATTTATTAAAAGTGCTTTGTGCAGGGAGGAATATGACAGGATCATGCAATGCAAAAATGCTAAAGAAATGTGGGATACTCTCAAAACTCATCATGAAGGAACCAGTCGTGTCAAAGAAACAAGAATTGATATTGGTGTAAGAAAGTTTGAGTTATTTGAGATGAAGGAAGATGAATCCATTGATCAGATGTATGGAAGATTCACTATCATCATAAATGAACTCAACTCTCTTGGAAAAACATACACCATACATGAAAGAGTAAGAAAGATACTAAGATGTCTACCTAAAGAATGGAGGCATATAGTAACAGCCATCACAGAGTCAAAAACTCTCTCTGAAGTTAAAATGGAGGACTTAATTGGTTCTCTTAAAGCTCATGAAGCAATACTTCAAGAGGATAAATCTCCAAAGAAAAAGATGATTGCTTTGGACTCTCAAACAAAAGAATGTCTTCAGCAGAAAGAAATTCTTTTCAGCAAAGACTTGCTTGATGAAGATAATGAAGAAGAATTTGCTCTACTCTCAAGGAGAATTCAAAGACTCATGATGAGAAGAAATCAAATGAGAAGAACATTTCCAAATAAGAGAAATAGTGCAAAATCTGAAGTTGACATGAGCAAAATTCAATGCTATGAATGCAATCAATTTGGACACTACAAAAGTGATTGTCCAAAACTCAAAAAACCTTTTGCAAAGAAATCAATGATGGCAACCTGGGATGAATTAGATGAACTCCCAGAAGAAGAAGAGGAACAAGAAGCAAACGTATGCCTTATGACAAGATCAGAAACACAAGAGGTAAATGCTGAAACTTGTTCTTCTTGTCAAAAAACTGAACATCTGTTTGATAATTTATTTTATGATAGCTTAAGTCTAAATAAAAAATATGATCAGCTTCAGGAAGAAGTAACCAAAATTTCCAAAGAAAAGGATGAATATAAAACTGAAAATGAGACATTAAAAGAGATAATCAAAAACATGGAAATTGCTCATAATAGAAAATTAGAAGAACTTAAAGAAAATCAGAAGGAACAAATTAATCCTAACATACAAATAGAAAATAGAATACTAAAGGAAAATATTTCAAAACTTGAAAATGACATAACCAAATTTGTAAAGTCTACTAAAACCTTTGAAAATATTCTAGGATCCCAAAAATGCAGTTCTAGCAAAACTGGCCTAGGTTTTGAAAATTATAACCATCAAAAATTATACAAGAAACTCTTTGTTCCAAATAAACCCATATACAAATGTTCATACTGTCATAAGGAAGGACATCTTGAACCCTTTTGTTTTAGAAAATCTAGACAACAAAATTATCATAGGAAATATTTTTTAGAACGTTCTCAGAACAATCTTAAAAAATCAACCTTTGAACAAACATATAGGAATTCTTCTTACCAACATAAGAAGAATCATTATAACACTAACCATCAAGGACCCAGAAAAATATGGGTACCTAAAAACATGCTAAAAATAAATGCAGGAATGTCTTCTCACAGTCAAGAAGAAGCCATGGTACTTGGACAGTGGCTGCTCCAGACATATGACTGGAGATAGACAAAGCTTTCTTTCCTTTGAAAAGAAAGAAGGAGGATCAGTTACTTTTGGCAATAATGAGACAGCGACCATCAAAGGTAAAGGTACAATTGGTAAGATAAACTCTGCTAAAATTGAAAATGTCCATTATGTAGAAGGTCTTAAACATAACTTAATAAGCATTAGTCAATTATGTGACAATGGTTTTGAGGTTATATTTAAACCTGATACATGTGAAATCAAACACTCATCTTCTGACAAAATTCTTTTCAATGGATCAAGAAAGAAAAATGTTTATATCATATACTTAGATGAACTCCCTGATGAATCATGCTTTGTGTCCATTGAAAAAGACAAGTGGATTTGGCACAAAAGGGCAGGACATATAAGTATGAAAACCATTTCAAAACTTTCTAAACTTGATCTAGTAAGAGGATTACCAAAGATAAGTTTTGAAAATGATAAGTTATGTGAATCATGTGCAAGAGGAAAACAAGTAAAAAGCAGTTTTAAACTAAAAGAATTTATTTCAACCAAAAGACCTCTTGAATTACTTCACATAGACCTATTTGGACCAGTCAGAACCACAAGTCTTGGAGGTAAGAATTATGGTTTTGTTATTGTAGATGATTATTCCAGATTTACTTGGGTGTTATTTTTAAAACAAAAAGGTGACTCTTTTGAAGCTTTCAAAAACTTTTGCTTAAAAGTTCAAAATGAAAAAGAAACAAAAATTATCTCCATTAGAAGTGATCATGGAGGTGAATTTGAAAATTCTCTGTTTGAAACCTTTTTTAATGAAAATGGTATTTCTCATAATTTTTCTTGTCCTAGAACTCCACAACAAAATGGAGTTGTAGAGAGAAAAAATAGAACTCTACAAGAAATGGCAAGAACTATGATAAATGAATCAAATGTGGAAAAGTATTTTTGGGCTGAAGCCATAAACACTGCTTGCTATATCTTGAACAGAGTAACTATTAGAAAAGTTTTAAAGAAAACACCTTATGAAATCTGGAAGGATAAAAAACCTAACATATCATATTTTCATATTTTTGGCTGCTACTGCTACATTCTTAATATTAGAGATAATCTGGGTAAGTTTGACTCAAAATCAGACAAAGGAATATTCTTAGGATATTCTTTAACTTCAAAAGCATATAGAATTTATAACCTAAGAACTCAAGCTATGGAAGAAAGCATGCATGTAAAGTTTGATGAGTTTGAGGAACAAACAACCATAATTGCTGATGAGGAAGAGGAAACTACAAATCAGAAAAGGAAAACTAATGAAATAGAAGAATCCCCACAAGCTCCTCCAAGGACATGGAAAATGGTCAATTATCATCCACAAGAACAAATCATTGGAAGTACAGCAGATGGTGTAAGAACAAGAAGAGCTACTCAGAATAAAGAAAACAATCTAGCTATGATTTCTCAAATAGAACCAAAATCCATAGATGAAGCAATTATAGATGAATCATGGATTGAAGCTATGAAGGAAGAGCTTCTGCAATTTGAAAGAAATGAAGTATGGAAGCTAGTACCTAAACCTCAAGAAAATTCAATCATTGGTACTAAATGGGTCTTTAGGAATAAACTTGATGAAGAAGGAAAAGTTATAAGGAACAAGGCAAGACTTGTGGCTCAAGGATATAATCAACAAGAAGGCATTGATTACGATGAAACATTTGCACCAGTGGCCAGGTTAGAAGCAATTAGAATACTACTTGCATATGCATCTCATAAATGTTTAAAACTTTTTCAAATGGATGTCAAAAGTGCTTTTCTAAATGGATTTTTAAATGAAGAAGTCTATGTTCATCAACCACCTGGTTTTATTGACCAACATAGACCAGATCATGTTTTTAAGCTAACTAAAGCTCTTTATGGGCTTAAGCAAGCTCCAAGAGCATGGTATGAAAGATTAAGCACTTTCCTTTTAAACAATGGTTTTTCTAGAGGAAAAATAGATACCACACTTTTTAGAAAGGAAAACCAAAATGATCTTTTAGTAGTTCAAGTTTATGTTGATGATATCATCTTTGGAGCTACAAATGAAACAATGTGTGAAGAATTCTCAACCCTCATGCAAAGTGAATTTGAGATGAGTATGATGGGAGAACTTAGATTCTTTTTGGGTCTTCAAATCAAACAACTTGAAGAAGGAATCTTTATAAGTCAAGAAAAATATGTCAAAGATCTCCTCAAAAAGTTTAAGATGAATGAGGCTAAAATTATGCCTACACCAATGCATCCATCAACAAGTCTAGACAAAGATGAAAAAGGAAAGGATGTATCTGAAAAGGAATATAGAGGAATGATTGGATCACTCCTTTATTTGACTGCAAGTAGACCAGACATTGTCTTCTCAGTAGGGTTATGTGCAAGGTTTCAATCATCTCCAAAAGAATCACATCTCACTGCTGTCAAGAGAATTTTTAGATACTTGGTGGGAACACCAGATACTGGTCTATGGTACAAAAAGGGTTCACATTTTGATCTTATAGCATATTGTGATGCTGACTATGCTGGGGATAAATTGGAAAGAAAAAGCACAAGTGGAGCATGTCAATTTCTTGGAGAAGCACTAGTAAGTTGGTGTTGCAGAAAACAAAATACCATAGCACTTTCAACAACTGAAGCAGAATATGTGTCTGCTGCAAATTGTTGCTCTCAAGTGATTTGGATCAAAAACCAACTTGAAGACTTCTCATTAAGGTACACAAATATTAAAATTTTATGTGATAATACTAGTGCTATCAATTTATCAAAAAACCCTATTCAGCATTCAAGATCAAAACATATTGAAATAAAACACCATTTCATTAGAGATCATGTTAATAAAAAGGAAGTTGAATTAACCTTTGTGGATACTGAAAATCAGTTAGCTGACATTTTTACTAAACCTTTGGTTGAAGAACGTTTCAATTTCATTAAAGAAAAATTAAAAATTACAAAATGTCCTATCTGAAGAACAGTCTTAGAACGTTCTCTGTTTTCCTTAGGTCTAAAAACATTAGTTTATACTTCTTGTTAAAAATAATTATTTAAAGATAATAGGCTTTTAAGAAAACCGATTGTACTTCCTACATACCCTTAATTTACTGCATTAATTATTAAAGACAAGTACATCTAGTGTAAGAGCTAGTAAGGCTTATTTTAGAGTTCCAAGGCAAATAGTGTACTCAAGTACACCTACTCCTCTCTTAGCATTCTCAAGGCATTCTCTCTCCCTCTTATCTTCCTCTCTTTAAATTCAAACTAAGTAACTGCTCCTCCATCATTCATCCACCTCCTTCATCAGTTATCTCCCTCATTCTCTCGCAAAATTGAAATGGCTAGAACAAAAAACACCGGCCGATTTCCTGCTCCCATTCCTCCACCTTCTACAGGCAATCAATCACCATCTTTACCACCTGTTCCACCATCTTCTCCAATATCTGAAACCATCTCTGAACGATTCACAACTGCTCCCAACTCTGATACGGAAATTAACCAACAAAATCAAGCAAATCCCTCAGTGGAATTAGGAAACACTGAGAAGATTATTGCTGAAACAATCATGAAACTCTCTCAGGAAGATGTGTCAAAATCAATTCCTCAATCCTCTAATAGTGTTCCAAAACCCTTCATCGTTTACACAAAATCCAAATCCAAATCAACCAAAATTCCTCAAGTAAGAAGATCAGCTAGACTGTTATCTGGTAGTGGAACTAAGAAACCTGTCATAGACAACACCATTTATGAAGTAAATGATAGTGACTCTGAAGAATTGGAAACCACCTCTCTCACTCGGCACACCAAACCCTTATCCCAAATTGTTGAACCGTCCAAATCAACTCAAACCACCAAATCTGCTCCTGTCAAAACAAGAACTCCAAGCAAAGCATTTCTTGATCATCTGGAAAAATATGTTGCTGAAAAAGGAAAAACTTCAAGCTCTGAAGAAGAAGAAGCTGAGAAGAACTCAGATGGAGAAAAAGGGAAATCTCCAGAAATTGAAGAACCAACCTTGACTCAACTGCTGCCCAAGAACATGGTAATCCCTCTCATTCACTACTCTGAAAGAGAAGATTTTGATTTATTATGGAATGGGAAACCTGTCCCTAGCTGTAGGTATTATGACTTTGCAAACCTAGCTAGTGGGGGTATTGATGTGATGAAGCTTACCGAATCACAGGGTTGGACTCACCTGTTTAGAATGAGAGAAACTGTTTATCCTAGAGTAGTTCAAGCTTTCTATTTCAATGCCAAAGTTGATCCTGAGAATGATCTAATTAAGTCAACCCTTAGGAATGTTGAAATCAAACTAACCCCTGAGATCTTAGGAAAGTATCTCAATCTACCCATTGATGGAGCCAAGTTGATTGGAGACACTTGGTACTCTGAAGCTCAAGTTAAAAAGGAGGATTTAATTCAGGAGATGTTTGTTGCTGAAGGTACAAAATTACCTCAACCACCTGCTTCTTACCTAAAGACTGAATACAAGGTGCTATTCAATATGGTCCAAAACCATATCTTTCCAAGAATAGGTACACGAGAGAAAGTTTATGATGGAGATTTAATGGTTATGCATCATCTGGGAACTGGGAAAAAGCTGAACCTACCCTATGTTATCATTTACAACATGATAGAGGCTGCATCTTCTGGTTCTAAGAAAATTACTCTACCCTATGGAATGCATCTGACTAAGGTTTTTAGAGAATGCAAGGTAGAGCTCAAGAAGGAAAAGAGTTTTAACAACTCTAAAGTGTTTGACTTGAAAAACTTATCTCACATGAAGAAAGCAGCTGATGAACCTACTGTAGGTGAGAAAAGAAAGAGAGAAATTTTTGAAGCTGACAAAAATTTATCTGCAATTGGTACTGCAGAACAGTCTGAGAACATTCTCAAACTTGCTCCCTCTGCAAATCCAAGCCTAGAACCCACTCCAACAATTTCTGTTCCATTTGTTGATCTTGATGTCTCCCTTGGCTTTGACTCAAGCTTTGGATTAAGCAACCAACCCACTCTTTCCCAAAATGCTGCACAAGTTCTTGAAGGATTGACCACCAATCCGAGGTTCACCAACAAAGCCCTATTCTCTCCACCATTCTATGATTCTCAATCCAGCTCTGATTTTCTTAAAAGCCTGCTTAAAATTCCAAGTCCTGAACCTTCACAACTTCAAATTCCCTTGTACTCTGCTGGTAATTCATTACCCTCCTTTCCACCACACTTTGGCTCACTAAAATCCTTTTGCTCCTCTGGTCAAAACATTGAAGATGCTGCTCCACCTGCTGATAATCCTGCTGCTGGTCCTAGCACCAGACCTAAGAGAACCAAAATGGAGAAGGATGTTTCCAAAACCAAGAGAGAAACCACCAAGATTTTGGAAGCTATGATGCAGCAGAACAATCTGCTTATGCATATCATGCTTGAACAACAAAACTATCGCACTTGGCTCTGTAACCATGTTTGTCCTCTTCTCAATATTCCTCATCCTCCAGCCAATCCTCCTCCACACATTCCTGAGTTTCCTCAGCCAGAAAATGATCCATCCTCTGATGCTTCCAGCCCTACTGTGTCTCCTTAAACACTTTGTAGTCCCTCCACTTTTTGTGATGACAAAAGGGGGAGAAAAAGAAGAAGAAGCTTGTTTCAAGAATGCTAGGATTTTTAATATTTCTGCTTATGTATTGTGTTTGTTTTGTGTACTGTGTTTATATTTTGAAAACTTTTGATGACTAGATATTGTAGGAAGTTTTAATCTTAGGATAGAACTTCTAGCATTATGTAATCTAAGTCTTAGGTGTCTGTTTCTTGTTGTTCTGAATCATCTTTTGGTCCTAATCCTGCTGAACACATGATTTGTAATGCTTATTTGAAGTTTAAATGATTAAGGATGTGTTATGATTCAAGAACTTTTATCTAGCTCAATTTTATCTTGATAATTTGAAATTGAATGCATAAATTGAGGGGGAGCTTTTTGATAAAAACAATAGTACATTTATCATTTGATTAAATCAGAAATCATTTTTAAAATCTAAATTAAAGAAGTTTGTCATCATCAAAAAGGGGGAGATTGTTGAGGCAAAATCCACTTTTGATGTTTTAAAGATTACAAACATCTTTAATTATATTTTAAATGATTCTGATCATTTTGTTATCTAACAAGTGCTTTTGAGTGGCATAAGATTAAATAGATTCTAACAAACCACTTGCAAAGTAAAAATCCTGCAAAGCTGTTTCAAGACCATTCTAAGAACATTCTTAGCAGACAGACTGCAGTTTTGACAATAAGCACGTTTTGGAAAAAGTGCTTTCTGGTTTTTCAAGTCAACTAAGAACAAAACAAATAAGCACTTTACAATGGATTTATGGACCAAATCACTACAGGAGATAATCTCTTTTGGGATCAACAACATGTGATGGAATTTAAGTATATGCTTTCCTAGTCACATATCATGAAGAAAACCATGAGCTTGATCAATTGTGGTATTGGCCAACCAATGAATACATCTGATATAATATCATGGACCAATCACAAAGGAACAACCAGATTTAAACTATGAGTTGTATTGTACTTATGCAAAAGTACACAAGTGGAACATTCTTCAATGTGGTGTCATAGAAGTACATTTTTGTCTTATATCCTCATGTACTATTCCAGCTGGTTTTATTCTCAAGCTAAGGCTACTACTGATCAGCCCTTAGAGCTATTTAACAGCTGCACACCACAAAGAAGGAAGGATGAAGGTTCATCACTTTGGCTGGTGCAGTCAAGACTGTTTCAAGACTGATGCAAGACTGATTCTGCACACAGTTTTTCAAAACCATTTCCAACTGTCATGAGTCCTTTTCTGAGCATCCAAACGGCTATATCTGATACATGACAGTGGAAGGAAGTAAGAAACAACTCATATGTACTTGGTAACAGCTCACACATATTTGGATCTTATGGATCAAAGCCAAATGGAAATCAAGACTGTTCCAAGACTGAACAGAGAATCTGCACATTATGCAGAAGTTGTCTGCTGAAGGTAGAGCACTGAGTAACAGCTCTATTTTACTCTCTAACTGATATACTTGAAGGCCAAGCTTCAATATCAAGCAAGCATCTATAAAAGGCAATCAAGTCCAAGGGAAAGAGCAAGAGTTTCCAAGCAATTCAAGTGATATAAATCTCATTCAATCTCTTTAGCTCAAAGTCCTTTTTTAAGTCACTCTTTTGTATCATAATCTGAGTACCAACCTCTTTTGAGTGTTTTCATCTAAGCTTCTCTTTTGTATTGAGTCTGAAAATAGCTTAGAACCAAATCATTCACATTGTAATTGCTCAAGTCAATACGTGACTATTGATTGAGTGTTTTTGGTCAAGGTGACTAGGAAAGTTCAAAGCTCTAGGAGCTTTGGTAAGTTGTTGATCTTAGGTCAAGATCAGAGAAGAATTGTAGATCGTGGATCTGTAACTTTTAAGTGATTCTAGTGGATAAACTCACAGGTGGTGGGGACTGGACGTAACCCAAAGATTAGGGGTGAACCAGGATAACTCTTTGTGTTTATCTTCTTTCCCTTAACTTTTATTTTCTGCTACTAATTTACACTGCACAGATCATTCTTAGAACGATCTCACTGTGCACAGATTTATTTTAATCACTAACATTTTATATTGTGATTTAAGTTTAAATTTTAAAAGGGTCACAATTCAAACCCCCCTTTCTTGTGAAAAACTTTGCTACTTCAGGTGTTCCTCTTTAATGCATGAATAATTAATGTGACAATAAGAACTTTATCAAAGATCGACCACCCTTCGATAAAAGTTGACCGTTCGTGAGAGATACTTTTATCAAACCAATGCGGTTAGGGTTAGTTCTGTTTGTGTGGTTTATCACGATATAAAAATTTTGACAATATTTACAACTTGTTACAAAATAAACATAGAAAATTTTAAATTTATTTTATTGTTTACATGATACAATATGTATATACAGAAATTACATATACATAATAAATTATTTTTAATAACAACAATATAGTTCTAGATCGCGTAAAATGATATGTTTCGACAACCTACTATTTTATGGATTCAATTTAGGTTGATTGCTAATAATTGATAGAGTTAAGTTAAGTATTGCGGTTTAGTTTGGTTTGGTTCGGTTTTCCAAAATGAAAACCGCAAACCAAACCAAACCATGCGGTTTAGAAGAAAATTGATTCGTGCGGTTAAAACACTACTACATAAAAAGGCTACTATAGCACTTTTTTTAGCTTTAATAGCACTTTAAAGTGCTATAGAAGCTGGTGCTATTGTATGTCCTATCTTTAATAGCGCCTATACACTAAAGCGCTATTATATGTCCTATTTTTTTGCTGTATGTTTTAATAGCGCTTTATAAGAAAAACGCTATTGTAGGTCTTTTTTTTAAAAAAAAAAATATACTACCTGGCTCCTTTTTTTCTACATTTAACCTGGAGCTTAAATTGAAATTTAAAAAATAATTTTCATTAAAAGCTAGCAAATAATATCAAGTACTTTTCTAATATAACATGAATAATATACAATTGTACATACATATAGATATTCAATACATAAGTCTCACCCACCAAAACAAACTTCTAATTAGTTGACCTAAGCAACCATATGATGTTCATACTTATAAAGACAAGACAAACTAATTAACCTAAGCAATCCTCTGCCATTTTCCAAACCAATCCAGCATCTCTTTCATGTTTTCAAGAAGTCCCTGAAAAATTAAAAATAGAAGGGTAAATGATCATTTACCCCCCTGCAAAATAAGCAAATTTTCGTTTACCCCCCTGCACAGATTTTTTTTCTGTTTACCCCCCTGCAAAAAATAGATTCTCTCATTTCGCCCCCTAGGTGTACAGTAGGACAAGTGACTGTGCAAATTTGCTGACGTGGCTTGTACATGTGGAAAAAATCATTTTTATTTATTTTTAAAATTCCACGTCAGATAATATCTTTTTTTAAAAAAAAAAAAAAATTTCCTACAAATTAAAAAAAATTCTGTTTTTTTTCCCCAAAATTTTTTAACAAAAATTCCTACAAAAAAAATTAATTTTTTTTCTTACAAATGATTTTAAAAAAATTTCCAACAAAAAAAAAATTTCCTCCCAAAATAAAAAAAAAATGAATTTTCTTATTTTTCTCCCAAAATAAAGATTTACTCCGAAATAAAAAATTTAAAGATTTATTTTCAAACTTTATGAATTAAAAAAAACATAATCTTTATTTTTTAAAAACAAAACTTTATTTTTTGTTATTCTTTTTGAATTAAAAAAAATAGAAAAAGATTTTAAAAAAAAATATAAAATAGAAAATCAAGTTTTATTGGTGTTTTCCCCTTCTATCAAAACCATTTGCCTTAAAACTAGAAAAATATAAAGAAGCAGAAGACAATAATGAAGTAGAAGATGATTTCGGCGATTGAAGAAGACGACGACAAATACAATCATGACGGTGGAAGCAAACGATTACGGCGAAGATTCTGTTTTTTTTTTTTTTAATTCAAAAAGATTTGAAAATAAATCTTTATTTTTGGAGTAAAATAAGAAAATTCGTTTTTTATTTTATTTTAAGAAAAAAAAAACTCAATAATTTTGTACGAAAAAAAAAAGTTATTTCTAGGAAATTTTTTTTAAAATTTTGAAAGAAAAAAAAAACAAAATTCGTTTTTTAAATTTTGTATGAATTTTTTTTTTTTTTTTTTTTTGAAAAAAAAATTATCTGACGTGAATTTTAAAAATAAATATAAATGATTTTTTTCCATGTGTACCAGCCACGTCAGCAAATTTGCACAGTCAGTTGTCCTACTGTACACCCAGGGGGCGAAATGAGAGAATCTATTTTTTGCAGGGGGGTAAACAGAAAAAAAATCTGTGCAAGGGGGTAAATGAAAATTTCCTTATTTTGCAGGGGGGTAAATGATCATTTACCCAAAATAGAAAATCAAGGTAGTAATATTATGCATATATATGGAGAGTATTGAAAGTGGTCTCATACTTGTGAAAGAGATAACCATAAACATATAGGAATCAAAATCATAGCCAAAAGAAAGTATTTATCTGATTGGTAAGCATGTAATGACATGAAGATTTGGTTTAATTGAAGTTTGAGACAATAACAAACCTTTGCCTTGGTCTAACACTTTAAATCCAATTGTTGTGGCCGAAGAGATAGATGACCAACAATTCGTTTTCCAAGGAACCATGGCATTGCGACGGTTTTAAACTGACACTAGAATCAACGACAGTTTCAAACCGTCGGGAAAGGTGAAATAAACATCTTGCACTTTTAACTTTGCGACGGTTTAAAATCAATTGCCGACGGTTGGAAACCGACGCTACGTATGTTGCGACGGTTTATGTGGCGGTTTTGAAAACTGTCGCCATTGTGTGCGACGACGCCAGGATTTGCGTCATTACTGAAACCGTCGTTATTCGTCTTTGCGGCAGTTTAAAACCGCCGCTAATCCCTTCCAAAACCATCGCTAACTAACAATTTTCTTGTAGTGTGATCTAATGGTAAAAATAAGTCTCCCATGGTGGGAGACCTATTTCACTTGCCCACTCTAGAATGAGCCATAGATTATTAGCTTTGGATAATGAATAGGATAGAACATATAATAATAGTTGAACTTGAAAACAAAAACGTAGGAAAAAAAAACATTGATGTTAAATTGATGAGAAAACGAACCAAACAGTGTTCTAAAATCGTCTGTGTAAATCAAACCAGATTATAAGGAAGACCGACACCCACAAAATAATTGCTTGAATCAATCAAAAGAAAATATTGTTAAACAATTGATCATTAAAATAGCAACTGTGAATTTCTTAAGAATTAAGTATCAAAAGAACATAAAGAAATTATGCTTATTTATTTAATTTTAATTATTATTACAAGGTTTATACGATTCATAATTATATGATAATTAAAATAAAAGTTACTTGTGATTTCATAAAAATAGATTAAGAGTTGCGTATCTTAGTTAGTAAACTCGTGTTGATAACGTGTTACAAGTATAAACAAGAATAATAATATATAAATATAGATGAGAGAAGAGAAGAGAGAAAGAATAGAATAAGTCTGATGAACTAAGTGAGTAGTTTACAAAAGTTTATAAGCAAATGTAATGGGCCAATGACATGGGTCATAATTTATATGAACATCCACTAAATATTCATAACAATTATAACCATTATATTAATTATTTTTACATTTTTTCATAAAAAAATCAATAATACTATTATGAGTTATAAAATTTTAATAAAAATTTAAATTTTATTTTCTTGACAGTTTTGATAAATAATATTTAGTTATTATAATATTTTAAATGATCGAAAATTTTATTTTTTTTCAAAATTTCTCTGCAATATTATAATAAAATTATGAAAATTGGAATTTGAGACATGAAATTCTGCAATATCCCAAAACCAGTCATGTAAGGTATATAAGAACTATTACCACCAACTTCATGTCCTTTTCTATGAACACAAACAATTTTCTCAATTATTGTCAAATTTATAGAAATTGCAGCAATTTTTTTCCATGCACAAACAGTAATTGCAGCAATTTTTCCATGCACAATCCAACCACAAATCACATGCATTCTTTCACCTGAGTAAACTTCAGAACTTTCACATGCATGAAAACACAAGACTAAAGCAATCATATCAGCTATAAGACTATAGGTGAAAACATAATTAATGCAGAAAATAGTAACAATATACGGATTATACAAATTAATTGGGCCATGGCCATGGCCATGATTGTGCCGATCGATACCCTTGCACGAATTACCACTGTTATTATATTCCCTGTTCTTTTGATTCTTCCATCATGATCAAGTTCTAGTTCCATAAAAATTCAATGCTTATTTAATTACAAGAATTTAAAGGAATTTAAAGACAGTATAACGTATATTTAAATTAAAGTTCTAGAAAGATTGAGTCTACTTCTGGTTAGGATTTGAATTTCGTATAAGGTATGATATAAAAATAAAAATAAATAAATAACAACTTTTTCTCTTTTTCTTCTTCTTTTTCTTGAAAAATTTAGGCTAGAGTCACATCTCCAAATCGCTTTTTCTTTTTATTTAAGTTAAATAAACGTGATTTCCAGTGTTTTTTTCCCTATTATTTATGTGATTTTGTCTTTTTAGTGCGACGTTTGTTTTGATTTACCGTTTTAGTGTGATATATTTTGTTGTCCTATTTTGATGTGGTATTCATTTTGTCTCGGGTTGAAAAATTAGTTTGATATAATGTATATCCAATCAATGACTTTTATATCATCAATGCTACATATCCGAAGACATGAATATTTCAGTGATTTCAATATAGTCAAATTATGTATATGCTTATTGAAAGAAAAAAAAAACATGTAGGCAACTGTGTGGTGCTCCCAAGTAATCTTGTCAACATCGCATACAACATAAAATAAAAGTCATTAGCTTAGGTGTGTTGTGGTGATAATCGTATAGAAGAAAACAGGTAAAAATCAGAAGAAAAAAATATGTAAGCAATGAATAGTAGAAGTGACGTGAGAGAAGAGAAGGTTGAGAAAGGAACGTATATATATGCAGATAATAATTTGAAGAATGCGACCAGCATGTTGTATGTTTAAGCATGTACTTTTTTTTTATTCTTTTTACAAGAAATAACCTATTTTCTTTAATAAGTAATTGATCTATTCAGTATATATTATAGATTAAATATATTAATAATTTAATAAATTTAAAAAGTTTCTATTTGATAAGTTCAATAAACTATAGTTCATAGCTTATTTGACTGGCTTATAAGTTTGTTTGATAAAAGTAAGACATATTCGGTAATAAATTTCTCTAATTAGCTTATAGCTATAAGTTTATCAAACAAACTAATAAGCCAGTTTTTTTAAGCTATTTTAATTAGCTTGTTTGAACTTATACCCTTATTTTAATTCACCAATTTTTTTTTTCACACACTTTCTCTTTCCAATAAATTTAATATGTTACGTACCATTTTTAAATAAAAAAAACAATAAAAAATTATACAAAGAAGTTTAGTAAAAAAAAAAAACAATAAAAAAATTTAAAATAAGAAAAGGATATAATAAAGAAAATATAACCTTAAATCATCAAAATAACAAGTAATTTAAAAAAAATAAAATTTTCTAAAACGTCAAATATTTTGAAAGAGAGTGAGTATTATAGATGCAAATAGAACTTAACACACAAATGAAAATATGGTCGACCAAAATCTTCATTTACTGACAACACTCCACTCAACCTAAACTCAAAAAAAATTGCAATGATCGACAATGAAAAGTTGCGACAAATATCCACAGAAAAATGACCAAGCGATTCCTTCTACTGCTAGCTCCATGTGATACTGTCAAAACTCAGTCTGTATAGATCGAGATTTCAGATTCAGGCCATGCAATTGCAAGCCACATAAATAAAAGTACGATGAAAAACAACATGACATAGTACACTGCACAAAACATGCATGGTTAACATGATGAAGACCCCCCTAACCACAGGACCTTGGATCATGAGTGCGGCCTATTCTAAATTACCTTTATAACTTTTTAACTTAATTTCAGGTAATAATTTAGTTCTTTATTATTTTTTCACGTCAATTTTGTCATTTTTTGTCCTTCATTTATGTCTGCATATATTTGCACATAGAGAACAAAGAAATCATAGATTTGAAGTTTGAAATTCATATTCAAACAAATAAAAATGACTAAAATATTGATAAAAAGAAGATAAATTAAAGACCGTTATGAATATGTCTTACATAATATCTATCTATCTCGATGATGACAGAATGGTGAGGGATTTGAGCTAGCCAACCGATGGCTTCTACTAACCCTTGCGCCTCAGCTTCAACCACTGATGCCATGCCACGCGCCACCCTTGTCGCCGCTCCAACACAACTACCATCCTCCTTCCTCGGAATCAACCCCAAACCCCAATGGCCATATCACCCATAAGGTGAGCGTTGCACTGTTCCTCCTTTCATAATGGTTAATTCAAAATTGTATGTAAAAGATAGGATTAGCTTATTGTTTCTTTCAAAACTAAAAATATAAACTAAGGGTCCGTTTGGTGCGCATGATAAGAGACAGGATATGATAACTATATCAAATCCTGTCTCATTCGAGCGTTTAGTGCGCCAACAGGATATGATAAGTTTATTATGAAACTTATCTTATCATGTCTCTTTATGAAACTATTATTAGGGGTGCTCAAATCCAAACTAATCCAAATAAAAACCGAAAACCGATCCAAAAAAACCAAAAACCGCAAAAAACCGAAGTTTTTTGGATGTGTTTGGATGTTCTTTTGTGAAAACCGCTGGATCGGATTGGATTTCGGATTGATTTTTTAAAACCGATCCAAACCGAACCAAACCGCATACATATATTTTAATATTTATTTATCTTTTTATTAGTATAAATATATATATATTGCATTAACCTTTTTTTTTCGTTTTAAATTTTGTTAATTAATTTAATCTATTTTAAATTTTGTTAATACTATATGTTAGCTTAATTTAATCTTTTTTTTTACTTTTTATATGTTTCAAATATAATTGGTAATTGTCATTCCAAAATATTAATTTTCAATATATTGTATGTTATATTTTACATCAAACTTAATATTTATTTTGTCAAAAATGTCAAACTATTATTTTGTAGCGTTTTTTATAATAATTATATTTATTAAAAAAAATTACAATTTATAATTTGGATATCCAAAAACCGATCCAAATTAAACCGCATAATATTGGATCAGATTAGATCGGATTTTTTTTATTTGTCATCCAAAACCGAACCAAACCGCAAATGAATTTATTTTTGGATCGGATGAGTTTTTGCCTCAAAACCGATCCAAACCGAACCGCGAGCACCCCTAACTATTATCCTGAATTTGAGCTTGGTTATCAGCATGATAGGATAAGAAAATAATTTATTGATAATTTTTTAAAAAAAAATATAAAATAAAAAATATAAATAATAAAATAATAAATATAAATAATGTAAATAATAATTAAATATAAATAATTAAATATTAAATAATAATAAAATATAAATAATAAAATAATTTGATATTAAATTTAAAATAAAATAATTAATTTTTAAATATATAAAAAAATTTCTCGTAAGGGTAATTTTGTAATTTACATAATCTAAAAAAACCAAAATTCTACTAAAATTACAATATTTTAAAGTAAAATAATTATTAAAAAATTGCAAAAAATTGATATTAATTTAAATTTTATAACAAATTAAATAGTTTTTTTTGAAATGGTAGTTTTATCATTACATATGAGATATATCATATATTTATTTAGCTAATCTAACATATATAATTTAGTTATTTATTTGACTATGATTAATATACAAAAATTAACTTCTTTATTTTCTCATGATGTTTATTTAAAATTATATAAAGTTATTCTATTACTTATTTATATTTTTTTATTTATAAAATTTAAAGTATTACAAAATAATTTATAAAAATAATAATATTTTTACAAGGTAATTTTATCATTTAAGTATGTTATATATTTTATCATATTATTATGAGAGAGTATTTATTAAAAACATAATATGATAGCTATCTTGTTTGTTATCATGTGTGCATCAAACGCATGACATGATAACTCAGGATAACTGCTATCCTGTTTATATCATATCTTATTCTTATCATGTTTTATATTCTATCATGTCATTATCCTATCATGTGTACCAAACGGGCCCTAATAGTATCAACTATCAAACCATCCAATTTAGTAATAGACGATGTTTTATTTCCTTTAAAAAGAATGTTGTGAAAAAACATGTAATTTTAATCATCTTTTTGTTTTTGTAATTTATTTATTTATATATATTCTTGAAGAAATATATTCATGCATGCCTGAAGGATTGCAAAAGATATTGTTAATATATTTTTTTTGAAGAAGCTAAATTAGCCCATCCAAATTAGCGCCAGAGAGAATCGAACCTCAGACCTCAAGAGGAGCACACTCCCAAGTCTCAAGCCAATATCAATGCACCAACTCAAGTGGGTTATATTGTTAATATATTAATAGTTCCTGAAGAACTTAATGAATTCTTGAAGAATTCAATAATCAGTTCCTGAAGAACTTAGAAATCAAATCTATGAATTCCCGGCCGAAGAATTCAGCAAACTTAGTTCCTGAAGAACTAATAAATTTAATCTATGAATTCTCAAATAATTCAACAAACATAGTTCCGGAAAAAGATAGAAAAATATCATTTTTTATGAATTCCAGAAGAATTCAATGGTTAGTTCTCGAAGAACTTAAAAACCAATTTTTATTCTCCATGAATTTCTGAAGTAGTACTTGAATAACTTTAAAATCAAAATTTTGTTCTCCATGAATTCCTGAAGAATTCAATAGTAAGACATCCCTGAAGGATGCACAAATAATTGATATTTTTACGGGACTTAACCTTTTCTAATCTTGTTGAATTCCAGAAGAATTTAACATTAAAGAATCCCTCAAGAATTGCTTAAATATCAATTTTGTTTTTGTTTACAAAGATAAATTGTAATATAGTTCCCAAAGGACTATATTAATTTTGAAGCAAATGACTTCTCAAAGAATGAATTATATCATTGTTTTTGAATACTTGGACATAGTTCTTGGAAAACCAGAAGGTTAATATCACGCATCCCTGAAGGATTGCGCAAAGTATCAATTACTCTTGAACACTGTGAAAATCATTTGTAATATGGTTCCCGAAGAACCAAATAAAAATTAAAAAAATAAATAAATTGCTCTACAGCATCCTAGAATGATTTTTCATAGTCATTATGTATAAATATTGAGTGGTATATATAGTTCTCGATTATGCTTTTGAAGTTGCAAATTTGAATAATAATTTTATTAGTATATATGTTGAAAGATTAGTCACATTTATAAGATTTGATCGGTGATACAACAGGTTTATTTTGTTATGATTTGTTTTCAAATTTATGCTAAATTTATTTTTCTACTAAATAACTAATTTTAAGGCATTTTTCAGAAAAGAAAAAGGAAGAAACACGTTTAATTTTTTTCCAGAAATCAAACTAAAGTACTAATATTATGCTACTCTAAAAACTAACTTATCTAGTATTAAGGATCTATTTTTTTATGTAGGCCTATTCAAATTCATTTAAGTTTTATTTGAATGCCATTATCATGTCATACAGTTTTCATAAACAAATAGGCAACTCAATTTTTTGGTTTAATTAAAGACATTGATGATCCCATACGTTTATTGCATTGAAAGGCAATCAATTCATTTTTTTTATCACTTGAAACGTAACTACAGGCAAGGTGATAAATGCAAAACCGTTTTTACTTTTCTTCTGATGCCACATGAATTTATGTATTGTGTGCAAGCCTTTTAAAATTAGAAGTATATATTTTTCTTTGATTTCATCAAAAGACTTATGTTGATCTTTTTCCCATTTGAAAGTATCATCTTTTTTTAGTCGAAGTAATGGCGAGAAAGGTTGAACCTTGCCACTTAGATTTTATATAAATCTCATCAGAAAATTGATTTTTCGTAGCAAAGATTGAAAGTTGTTTCTTTGTAGTTGGAGGTTTTGTCTCCAAGATAACTTTTGTCTTGTTCTGATTTATCTCAATTCTTTAATGGATTCATTTTTAATCATATTTCTGCATTCTTTCAAAGGATTTTCTAAGGTAATACAAATGATCATCTTTTGAGGAAGATTTGACAATTATGTGATCAATATACATGGAAACATTGAATTCATTGATCTTTGATATATTGTCCCAACATTTTTGAAGCCAAAGGGCATTACAACCAATTCATAGGTTTTGATGAACTTGCTTGTCAGCAGCCTTTCGATCTCCTCTTTGATTTTGGACATAATTTCTAGAGCAAACATCTCATTATAATCCCAAGCAAAGCAATCCTTATACTCCCTAAGGAGTTCGACCACTTTTATCTTCAATTCAGGATTGATATTAGCACTTATATATGTGACCTTTTGATCGTATCATCTCCAATATCAATCTCTTGCAAATAATCTTGTGCTTGCATTTTTTGACTTGAACTCAAAGGATCTTTTTCAAAACCCAAAAGTTCATCGTTATAAATGCAATCAAGCCTTTGCATTTCTGGCAGATCTTTGCCATTATCAAGAGCATTGGCTTCGACAGTCATATTATCATGTTGTAATTCGGCTTCCAAAGCCGCTTTTATTCTATTTTCGGCAATATATGCCAAAATCTTGGCCCAAGAAAAGAGCTCGGTTATAATAATCCTTATAGATATTCCACCCAGTTGGGCGGACTTTGCCTTCCCATAAGACACATCATCAATTTCTTCTCTTAATTCCCATATGAAACCATGTGTGGGACCAAGCTTGATAGAATGGTAAATATTATCGGAAGGAACAAATGCAAAGTTTTGATCCACAAGGGTGCAATGTTTGCCAAGTTCTTGTCAAAAGTCTATTTGGTTATGTAGTTTATTTCACACATGAAGAAGCTTTGACCAGCTTCAATATTCTCCACTAATCCATCCTCCCTCCGATGGTGAGCCTTTGGTGAAGGGTTGAAAGCACAACACAAACACCATGTATCCTTAGTTTTAAATTTATTTTCCCGCCATTTTTTTGCGTCAGCATTGAAACCAAAATCCAAAAAAAACGCCGCAAATTTATTTTGTTAAAATAAAATAAAATTCTGGTTGCTTTCCGGAAGATTTTTCCGCCGCAATGACAAAAAGCCACCGGAAATGTTTCCGTGGACTCAAGGCCGCCGGTAAATTTGGCCAGTAATACAGGAAATTCTTGTAGTGGGATACCCAAAAAAGTCACATATGTCTGTGATTCAACCTTATTAATTTTATTTTTAGATTTTCTCTTCTCTATTATGAAGGGATAAAAAAGAACTAAAAAAATATAATGCAAGGTCAAATGATTTTTTTGTAATAAAAAAAACATGGATTTTTTTCACACTATAAAATGATCAAATTCATATTTCTAAATTCAAAAAAGAAAAAATATGACAAAAGTTTATATGTATATTTATGCTATGATTATCTTTTGTTCCATATTTATTTCTCTAACCAATTGTGGTAAGTAATTTTTATAAACGTTTTTAAATTCAATAAACTCTGGTATCTCAAAGTTTAGTTTGTTACTGGTATTTCTATACAAAATTCAATACCATGCCATATTTTCATATTAATTTTTAAGGTTAAATAAATTTTTGGTCCCTATAAATATTACAAATTTCATTTTTAATCCGTATAAAAAAATTTAAGCAAGTTTTGATCCACAAATATTTTCCAAATAATTTTTCGCCCCGTCATTTAAGTCAACTCATATATATTGATATGAATTTTTAAGTTCCTGTTGAATAAATCAACTCTACAAATTATGCCGTTTAGAAGTACACCTAAAACATAGGGGTATTTTAGTTGTTGCATGTGCTGGATCAGAAGTAACTAGATCAAAATTTGCAAAGATTATTATAATACATGGAGAAAGAATGATAAATCCATTTGAAAGCCTAAATTTCAAGATTACAACAATATGGAGCTACCTGAGCTCAAATTAAATGGCTAACTTTGCCATCATTGTAATGACCGACTACAAAAGATATTTTACACAAACATTAAACTACATGAATCAGGGCCTCGTGCTAAAAACTTCACATACCAACCCATGAGTGATCGATGAAGTTGAATCTATCTCTATTCGTTCCTGCATTCCGAAAGGTAGGATAGCGCCATCGATATGTGCTTTTCTTTCTTCCTTTTGTACTCCTTGTATCGAAGGAAAAAGTAATCAAGATAATCGAAATCTATTGGGGACATCTTTGCCTGTTATCATGCAAAGAAATATCAATAGTCAGGGATATCTAATTTAATTAACAAAGCATAAAAACAAGTAAATATAGTACATTGTTTTTTTTTTTTTTTTAAAAAAAAGAAGTAAATATAGTACCTGAATTAGTCCCCACAAAGACCAGAAAAGGTGCGATGCCAGTGCATATATATTTGCCTCAACATACAAAGTTTTAAGATCATTCTCAGGCACCTGCATTGCAAAGTGGTATTAAAGACCTTAATGAAATAAAATACAGGCAGAAAAGAAAACAACCTAAATTGCTAAGTTAATATACACCAATAACATAAACTTCCTCAGGTGCAACAGGACAATCAAGTCCTACACTTGTCTCATTCTTCAAGTGTAAGAATCTATTTGTATTGATTAAACTTTATTTATTTACAATAGCTGAGTATCCTTTATATAGGATTTACAAACAGGAAGTTCAGGGTCCTTTTAGCCTGCACTCATAGAGGTATTGGTTCATGCTGGACCATAAATTATAGCCGCTGGAATTCAGAATCAAAGAAGCCCTTATTGAACAACAATGAGTGGTTATCAACCTAAAACCCATGTTCAACCCACCAACACCAAACCCGAAGACTTTGACTCTCACTCTCACTACAAATAACACTCCATATCCTAAACTCGACCCAAACGATGTCGTACCACCGCCACTCAAAACCTGGTACAACAGCCACAGCTGTTGCCACCACCATGCCCACAAAGTCTAATCCCAATGTCACTCCGGCACTGTTTCCCACACCTGCAAAGAGTTTGTTTTCTGTCTTAAGTGAGAAAAGAAGTTGATGATTTTGTAGATGATCAAAACACTTTTTACTGGTGCATTTTATACCAACCCTCAAGTCTGAGTCAAGATTCAAAAAGTGATGGGAATAAAGACGGTGTTATGTCACTAAAGGACTGTAGCCCGGCTTAGGAGTGACCAAATAATTTATATAAGAAATCACCACCACTGGTCAAATAATTTCCTAAGTATCAATTTGACATTTTTCATTCATGGCCAATAAAGAGATTAATCACTGACAGATCAGAGACTTTTGTAGCAAGTATGAGAAAGTGTCGGCCAATGTAACATACCTCCCCCACCCAAAAATAAAAAAAGATACGTTAGAAATGCAAAGTAGCACTGAAATGGTACTTCAATACTAGACAGTAAAAACCTAAATAAATATGCCTGATATAAAAGATGATGATCATGGCCATAATTGATAGACTATGTATTATCTAATTTCAAAGATGACTGATAATCTAGAAACAAAAATAAAATGCAATTTTAAATATTAATCCCCTACACTATGATTATTACCTCATGAGGTCTGTCAGGCTGTAAGTAATGCCTGAAGAAATGATATTGTTCATTCATATCTGGGTACCTGCATGATACAATATTGAATAACTAAGAAATTAATCATGACCAAGTAAATCGAGAAAAGCAAACATAAAGAACTTACAAGGAGTAGTCACATTCAAAACCAGCATATTCTGCAAAGTGGTTCCCTATATCAAATCCTCTGTAGTTGTAGGACGCATACTCATAATCAATTAAGTAAAGTGCATCTGGACATTTGTCAGAACAAATCAAAGATTAAAAACTCGTGAACTAATAAATACCTAGGTTAAGTAGCCATTCTCTCTTGACATGAGAGTGTTACATAATTTCTGATTACAAATGCTATTCCGGAGGCATGTTTGTCATCTTATGACTTTGTTATAAACAAATAGAATATATTCACATAAAAAATTCCTGTTATCAAACAAACTCGGTAAGTTTTAGATCATGATTATCTATTATAATCAACTTTTCCGGCTTTGATTTAACTCCTAAACATTGAAAACAGGAGACATTAGACCAAGCTCATGACCTTTATTAAGGTAAATTTTGTACTAGAAAATATCACAAACATTGAAGGAACACATGCATATTAATTTCTAAGTTCTAACATTACATTTAAACTTGCTCCCAAATCAATAACAAGTAATTTAAAGTATGGATTGGCTCATTGAGTCATGTATTTTGAAGTTTCAATAACATCGACATAGTTTAGGAAGAAAGGGAAAGGTAACATAAAAACTCTCAAAGATACAGTAATTTCTACAATGAATTAAAAAATAAATGCAGATGAGATACACAGCAACAAAGTGGAAGCATAACCATTCCATAATTGAGGTATATACCTTCTTCATGATTAATCATTATGTTTCCAGAAAGCAAGTCATTGTGAGAAAAAAGAACAGGAGATTTGAGACGGTCACACAACACCTGTTGCAAAATAAAAAATATATGTTAGTTGAGAGACTATTTTTTACAAATATAAAATGCATCATTCACTGCCGCTATTTCATCCGTTTTTCAAAAATTACCAAAGCTTATTTATAAACCACCATTATGAAGATCAATTTCCATTCATTTCGTTTTCAATGAGATAGATTTATTTGTTATTTCGTGATCTGTATTCAAAGATTGAAGAGATATTACAATCAACTTTTTGCATTTATTGGAAGATGAAAGAAGCCAGTGTGGACACAGAAGTCTTCTGTGTAACTACATAGAAAAAAGGAAAGTTAGCAAGGCAAGTTAGCAACCTGTGTACACACACGGCTTAAAAACACAACATAATTTTGTCTTGTGTGCCCAAACTCAGCCTCATACTGACAACTATAAATGGGCATTGGCAGCTGAATACTCACAAGCTTTTGGTGCAGGAATTCAAACGAGCCAACCTTTTTGTAAGCCAATTGTTGAGTGAACACAATGCAACTAGTTCTTGATTCTCTCGAAACATTAGGTTAGGGATTAAGGATTCTCAATCTGAACTCTATTTCCTGATTTATCTTATTAATTGAATTTTTTGTAGTCGAATTGATTGATTACTTTGTTTTTCAGTGCCTCCGTTATTAAGGCAATTGTAGATTGATCATAATACAATTCACACAATTAGAAAATTTCTGAATAGACTTGGACCAAAAGTTAGGAGACACAATTTGTTGATTGCCTAGGAATACAACTTAACATTTGTGTGATTATGTAAATTCCTGAGCTTAATGGACATTTCAATCAGTTTCACCCAAAGCATATATATATATATATATATATATATATATATATATATATATATATATATATATATATATATATATATATATATATTCCAAATAATTATTATTTTTCAATTATTTTTATGGTTTATACTATATAAATATGAATATTTTAGTACTAAAAATGTTCAAGTAATTATTTTACTATTAGTATTATTATTATTATTAATATTTTTCTTTTATTTTTTGACAAAAGGTATGTTATTTTCCTGGGATAGCGGATAGTGGGATAGCCGCTAACCCAGCTGTAGCGGCCGCTAAGGGTCTGTTTGGTTCAATTGAAGCCGGGGGAGGGGAGGGATTTTAATGAAGGAGAGGGGAGGAGAGACCGATTTGGATCTTCAGGGAATAAATCCGAGATAATCCTCTACTTCAAGCAGGAAATTCAAGTGAAAGAATGAATTTCGGTGCAAGGAATAGCTAAGAACAAAATTAGGGTTCTAGAATAAGAGGGAGAATAATTGTGAAATGATTTCTAATATATTTTTTCTTTGCTCACAGCAGAGCTAATATAGCAAAATTGGTTACACGAGTGCCCTAATTGGCCAACTCGTCAATTCAAAACAAAATTGTAAACACACCTGTCCTCACATGAGGAAGGACTCAAAAGAGTACTTAAAAGTAAAAACAAATTATAACTGTAAATGTTTATTTTGACTATGGTATTTCCTGTGACAATACCCTTCCCTTAACCACACACTTGTCCTCAAGTATCAAAGTGAAAATTTGGAAATTTCTTGAGCAAATCATAATAGAATTCCCAGGTAGCTTGAGTAGGAGGTTCCCCTTTCCACTGTACTAACACCTTGGTTACAGAGGAATTGCCTCTCTTCACCATCTTTCTCTCTAAGATAGCCTCAGGTTCCTTGATAGATGAAGTGTTCACAGGGTCATTGGGAAGAGGGTAGGCAGTAGCGGTTTGAGGGTTGAGGCTATGTTGTCAAAGCGGAAAATTGACGCGACGCGGTAATGCGGAGAAATGCGGGCGCTATTTAAGTGACGCGACGCGGACAATAAAAATAAAAATTCCATAATAAATATCAAACTATCAATCAATCATCAAAATACATATACTCATGAAAGTAGCATAGGTCCCTTACGTAATTAAAATACCGATCATCCAAATCCAAATACTTTTACTACACACAGTAGTAGTATTCCAAAATCCAAAATACCAATAAAAGATTCTTTAATTTTCTCTAATAAATTCCTTTTGAGCATTATTCAATAACAAAGGTAACAGTTCTGCTCCCGTCTTTCTAGATAATGCATCTGCAGCATTATTGTTGACCCCTTCTTTATAATGGATCTCAAAATCATAGCCCATAAGTTTGGCCATCCAAACTTGTTGAAGGGCGTGTTTAAATTCTGTTCAAGCATAAATTTGATACTTTTCTGATCTGTTTTGATAATGAAATGTCTGTAGGCTAGGTATGTGCTCCATTTTTGAATAGCATAGACAATAGCAAGTAATTATCTTTCATATATGGACATAACTTGTTGTTTTGGGCCAAGTGCCTTGCTAATATAAGCTATGGGGTGCTTATTTTGCATGAGAACAGCTCCTATACCCTTACCCGATGCATCAATCTCTAGAATAAATGGTTGGTTAAAATTGACTGCCCTGATAGGAACAAAGCTGACTCATCTACATTACTTGTATAATTTGGAGAACTTATTAACGTTAGCGGCCAACACTCGGTGGGATTTAGTCCCACATCGGATAGATAGGATTCTTGAGAAGATTTTATAAAGAGGAGGCAATCCTCAATTTACAAGCCGGTTTTGTAAGGATGAGTTAGACCTCGATATTCATGACAAGGTATCAGAGCCTATCGGGTTTATCGTTGGGCTTCCTACATCGTTCACGCTTCAGGCCCATTGAGCCACGCTGAAGCGTGAGGGGTGTGTTAGCGGCCAACACTCAGTGGGATTTAGTCCCACATCGGATAGATGGGATTCTTGAGAAGAGTTTATAAAGAGGAGGCAATCCTCAACTTACAAGCCGGTTTTGTAAGGATGAGTTAGGCCTCGATATTCATGACAATTAATTGCATTCATCAGGGCACTTTCTGTCTTGGCCCCAGTCATAATGTAGTTTGAAAATATTAGGGCGTGTTTACTTCGTGAAAACGTTTTTTATTTTCATTTCTTAAAAGTTGTGGTAATTTTAGTTGCTAAGAAGATATTATAGACTCTTGATGTGAACAATCGTGTGCAATTTCTGGAAACAATGAAAATGTCAAAATATTGTTTTCAATGTTTTCAAAAATGCATCATCTTTTACTGATATTTCATCTTCTCTCCATCACAATGGATCATATCAATAGTATCACATTTTCTTCTTAGTAAGTTAAATCGAAAAATACATTTTAGAAAATGAAAATAGAAAATGATTTTACAAAGTAAACAGGGCCTTAGTAAAATTGATTAGAAAATTAACAGGACAAAAGATTTTTTTTTAAACGGCCAAAGTCAGTTATTAGTTGTTAGTATTTTCTCCTTCACCTCAAACCAGTTGAGCCACCCAATCCCTTTAACAGGACAACAGATGGCAAGAAGAGCCAATCTTAAAACCTAAAAGTTTTCACATTTAGTGATTAGCATTCGACTTGAGGTGGTATTTATTTGATCATGTTTTACAATATGAAAAGAAAAAGCACCTGGAGATCATGAATTTCCTCATGAAGTTCCTTGAATGAAACTGTCTCGTAAGTCTTTTGCTTTTCACCATCATCAAATTTTAGGACAGAAGCTGTAAATAAAAACAAACAAAAATTGAAGCAGCTCTAATATTAATAATACCAACCTTACAAACATATACAATAGCCCATAACAAAACAAAATTGCACGATGTGTCATTATTGATAACCATTTTAATATTTTGATCCAGTACTTTTTGCATAGATAGGACTAAGGAGAAAGAATGATAAATTTAAGGACCTTTTAATCAAAATATGAGGACAAAAAATAGATGAATTCTAAGCCAATTAGGGCAACAACCCAAGAGACTCTTCACATAGCAAACCAAATCATTCTAGTACCATAAGATATTTCACACATATTTGAAATCAGAGGAGGTGCTAAAATTAAGATGGAAAGCTCAAAATTTAGCCGAAGATTCAAAATCCTACAACTCGATCAAACACAAATCCAATTCACCTTAAGCAAAATTACATAAGCAACTAAAACAAAAGAAAGAGAAGTGAACAAAGATCTCATTAGTTAAAAGGAAGAAGGAAGAAAGAAACCTTTCTCATAAAACTTCCATATATCATTCCATAATTGAGGTTCCTTAGAACCTGGAATTTCCACATGGTGAAATCTTCGAAGTTGTTTGGCTATTTTAGCAACCAGTTTTGGGTCTCGCATATCTGCCAGGGAGGAAAAGCATTTGTATGCATTAATCAGGTTGTATTTACAGGTCGTCAAAACGTTAAAAGTGCATAATTGAATGAAAGCCAAAATCATAGGATAAGCTCACTCCAAATGATACTTATTTTATTTCAGAAATTTCTAAAAAGCAATATTGTATGTGTGTGAACTGGGAATTGGATTAAAATATAGGGAGGACAAGCTCGTTACAAGCAAAAGCGGCCCTCGGTAAAAACTGGAAATGCAGAAATACAGGAAACAAGATAAAGGGGATTCTGCAGAAGAACAAAATATCACAACCCACCCCAAAACTATTCCACCCTACTCAATTATTGTCTTCCTTCCTTCTCCTTGACACATGACAGTGTCCTTGTTATATCCTCCTTTCCCACTCTCTTCCAGGTTCTAACTAACTCTTCCTTTATGCATTCTATCAGCAGAGGGTATTTTCCCATTTTCTTCGATTCCCCTCTTGCTTCTTCAAACATATGTATCCCCGCACTTCACAGATCACTACTCCCCAATCCAATTTAATTAAAAAATTTCTAGCATAAACATATACTACAGAGCTATCATAATTGTGGAGATTTAATTAAAAAAGTTGGGTTAAATAACATAATGTCATAATGTGTATTAAGTTAGTAACAACGATAACTTCAGCTTAGAGCCTTATCACAGTAAATTGTTAGGAGAAAAGAGTTCAAGGTTGGGGAACACAAGCTCAAAACCAAGAAATCCCGATAAAATACAAATTCATCAAGGAATTTACTTCAGGACTATGGCCTCCTAAGGTTAAAACCTAGTCACCGATTGATGTAAACTGAAATTGATTGAGAAGGTAAGTTTTGGTACATATCTAGTAAGCAGTTTACTGAACTCTACAAGATTATAGTCCCTAATATCATCCCTACATATGCTACATTCAGTAAAAAAATGAAATTTTCATAAATACAAAATGAAATATTAGATACAGAAAAAAGTGGGCAATCTAACAAAATCTAATAACATTTCTCAATTTGGCATTTTTTTTGTGTTCCAATTATGAGGTTTTTAATTTGTACCTGATGGAGTAAGAGTATGCGCATTAATAAAAGATTGCACTATCCCATTTCCAAATATTCCAAGCCACTTAGCACCAAATCCTGCAGCAGTGATGTATTTGATGGCCTAAACACCATTTCACAAGCAATTATGATGTAGAAACATTAAGTAAGCTATTTACTTTATAAATCGATGCAATTAATCTATCCTACTGTCTGATCACCACAGAAATCCTATGTGCATATCTATACAGGAATTTTAATGTATAGTATGGAGTACAAATGCAAAAATGGTTTCTGTTTTGTAATTTTAGTCACATAAACAGATATTTGAACCTCTAAATCCATAAGATATATAACTTTATGAAAAGTTTAATGTTATTGAAAGTTCGGGTTGTTTATACCTATTCATAATCTTTGTTATTGTTGTTATTATTATCATAATTTTTAATTTGACCTAACTCAAGCATATTCAGAATAATGAAATTTACAGAACATGTTAAAGGAATTGATATATATATTTTAAAATTTTGGTACCGAAAAATTAAAAACATATGAAGTCTATATTATGCAGTATCCTCTAACTTACGAGCACTGTAAATCTCATAAGACCGATTTCTGCTACTAAAAAACAAAGGAGAAAGGGTAGTAATAACAACAGCAAAAATAAAGGAAGGAAGGAAGGAATTGTTGTCTTAATAAAGTTGGCTTTTTTAATTTAATTCATATCAACAACAACCAAATTCTTGTTACACTAGGTCGAGTTAGGTCGATGGATCAAAAACACTATAATGTCCTGTTATCAATTTTGTCAAATAATATAAACAGAAGATTGTACACTTCTCACTATTGGTTTGACCAGAATCAGAATATCCTCCATATAGTCTACACTTCTCACTATTGCTTCTACAGGCATAATTCGATTCAGATCAAAATCAAATTCAACTAGCATCCGGAAAAACCCCCCAATAGCAGAAGACAGTACACACAACATCCAGAAAAATATAACCACAAGAAACAAAACAAAATCCAAACAGCAATATCAATATAGTACATTGTCTAACCTGCAATTCTCGATGGCGATCAATGATGTACTCGGTGTTAGGTCCATACAATCTGATGGTTATAATCTCATTAATAGAATCCCCTTTTTTAACTGTGACCTTCAGTACTGACAGATATTGAAAAAATTATCAAATACAAAATACGGCCAATTCTGCGGTGGACCACCTTCATAAGTGGTCCGTCGTGGATCCGTGCTAAAAAATTATTAGAAAACTCTAAGAACAGTCAGCAATACTCTTTAAAAGTAAAAAAATCACGACTCTCTTCGCCTTTACGGCTAAAATAATGACATAATTGGTGTCAGTTCAATCTGGGTTACATATTTATTTTCCGTTGTTTTAATCAAACCGGTATCAATTAAGTCATTATTCTTTCAATCGTAAAAATGATGATGACCATGAACTTATATTTTCAAACAGCGATATCCGCATGGACTAATTGTAGATGTGGTCCATATTAGAATTTTCCTACAAAATACTATTGATGAATGAAAAGTAATTAAGCTAGCCATTTTTATGGATATAGAAAGTAAACCATTATCATAAACCTTCATCACTAATTTTGCTTCCCTTGTTTTAAGGATAAAATGAGAATGATGATGAGAAAATACTCACGCATATTTGTTATGCCTCCAGAAATTTGCTCAACTTTAAAGCAAGAATCATCAAATTTTGACCAGGCCTTGAACATGTCCTTGCACAAATTACTGCATTCAATTGCACAAATCAATTTCTGGAAACAAACATTGAATTGCAAAAAACCTCAATACTCAATAATTCACACAATGCAATTAAAAATCTAAAAGAATTGAATAATTAAAAGATACAGGAACAAATAAAAGATAAAGAAAAGAAAAAAGGTTGAGAATTACGAACATGACGAGAGGTGTCATTTGAGGAAGGGAGAGAGAGGGATCAATGGTGAGAAGAGAGGGAAAAATCTGCGAGGCATAGTCATTACGAGCTTGTTCTGCGATTTCAACAGGATTCCAGATCTTAACCTCTCCACCCATTATTAATCCTATCGATGATTTTTGAATCGAACCAAAAATGAAAGATAATCAATCCAATACAATATAAGAATGCTGCTGAACCTGGTAAAATAAAAAATGCCCCTGCTTAAAAAAATGTCATGTGTCCCAAATGAGGGTATTTGTTGTCCAAAAAAAATATAACTGAACTAAATCAAGTTGAACCAAGCCATATTTTGATAACCAAGCCACATAGTACACATTGTGAGACAAATTTAACTTTATCAATAAGCCACGGTTGGGAACAAAGGGAAAGCTCGAAGTGCACTTCAAGACACTGTAGATCGATAAATTTTTTTATCAACGTGGCTGTTTCATCGTTAGATTTCTAAGCTTCGCACTTGAATTGGCCACGTAGAATTCTTTGTTTTATGTGATGTGTCAATTTGTTGTGGCTTACTTTGCTGCTGTTCTCTGCTTCACCGCCTGCCACCTCTGTTGTAACAATTAATTTTGTTTGTCATGTAGTAATAAAGATGTACAGTACTCAAATAGCTGTAAACTTTTTCCCCAAGTTTCTTTGCTCATATCCATTTATAAATACCACTGGTTGCCAACGTATTTCTTTCACACACCACGTATTTCTTTCACACACCAAATTTTGTTGCCAGGAATTTTTTTATTTTAATTAACTAATGTATCCTAGAGTTCGCCGGAGATGTTGCAGCGGTGTACAAATTGTAGGAACCTGGTGTATCCATAGCATCTTCTTCCCTACATAAGAGAAGATAGAACATGAGTTTAAACAGAAGATAACAATACTAAAATTTTCAATTTATGTTTCAGGATGATTCTCAGATTCAAACAGTAGAAGTAAAAAACACAAAAGAAGCAACCTAAAGAGTTTGGAAATTTGGTTTTGGAGACAAGAAGGAAATGAGGCACAAAATTATCAAATAAAGAGGTAATAGTATAATATATACTCCATTTGGGTTGTTTTCTAAGAAAAGATGCTATTCAAATATTTGATTGATTCAGCATTAGTAATTTCTTTACTTTTTATCTTTTGGCAATAGATAATGGAGTTATTATTCATATGAATTATAAGGAATTTATGCAGGGAAAAATTAATGTTAATAGATTAACATGTCATGCAAGTGTGATTTTTTTGTATTGACTAATTCTGACAAACTAACAAAGAAATGTATTTTTATAGATATAAGGTGAAAGCTCCCATCATATCCAGCAGTAGCAGTACATAATGACTAGAGGGCTGCATGTTTCATTGCAGTTTAAGTATTAATGTATGTATTTGTATAGATACACTTTACTTATTGTTTTATTCAAGATGTAATGCCTTCCTTCCAGGCAGATCTCTAAACAGGGGAGAAAAAATGCCTTATTAAATGAATATTTAATATTTAATTCAATAAGAGTTGTAATTGTGAGTGATTTTTTTTCACTATCTGTTTTATAACCTTATTGGGCATTACCCGTGCATTTTATATTGATAAAGATCACAGGAACACATAAAACTAACCAACCAATGGTGCTTCAATCATATAAATTAATCAAATAATGTGGCAACAATACAATATATTAAAATTAAAGCACAACACAATATATTACAACTAAAAGAACAGAGCCATATACCTGTGGCTACAAAGAAGCATGTTTGATGGTGGCTTGAATTGAAGAAAAATATATCATCTTAAAAGGTCCAAATAGAGCCAGAAGAATGTGGAGTGTGGTTGTTGTAAGTAATTTTTTGGAAATTGATGGGATGGTTTCAGTCGGAACAACTTCAGCGGCCGTATCAATATCATTTAAGTGTAAATAACCACCAGCCCTCAACAACCCAGGAAAAGGCTTCAGTATATAAACTTCACAGGAAATTCATGTTTTATGCATAAATGAGTCCCAAATTTTTGGAAGGAAAGGAGATTAAGGTATCCAAGAAAAACTGGGGCATATTAATTCAAAATTCATCACAAACTAAATTGCAAAACTTCAAGCATGAGCAATGTTTAAAGTAGCTAATAAAATCATTGATACTAAGTACTAACTATAAGCCACATTGGCATGACAATAATGATTTGGTGATACAGAACACACTGAATTGAAAACTGAATCCTAAACACAAATAAGAATCAGTGAATACTGAATCGAAAACTGAATCGAAAAACAATCGGAGAAAGAATAAGATCGATTAGAAATGAAAGAAAAATAGAGAAGCTAGTGGACGCGAGACGGCGATGATTATCATTACCTTTGGCGGCAGATGACGATGATTATAACGCAACCAGGTGAGACTTCGCTTGAAGAGTTTGAATGCAGAGAAGTGTTCGCTTGAAGAAATTGTTCGATTAGGGTTCGTTCAAATTGATTTCAGTTGGTTTGTGAATATTGGGAATTTCGCTGGAAACGGTGAAGAATTTTTGTTGCGGATTTGTGAAGATTGGAGAAGAAATTGATATGGAATAAGAAGAATCGATGGAAGGAATAATCAAGTGTGCGTTTTGTGAATGAATGTGAGATTTTGCATATTTGGCTATAGCGGCAACTCCTGAATCTAAGGCCACTTGGCAATCCAATCCGTTCCAACAATGCAATTTTCGGACCGAGAAAGAAGAACTGCTTGACGTTGCATATTAGAACTCATTAAAGCTCGATTCACATCATTATGTTCGATAAAAGGAATGAGGGAAGCTCCAATAGAAAAATATTGAAAGGGAAAAATACTTCGAAGATGAACTTGTTCTCATGCAATAGTCAGAAATTCTTGACGGTATCGAGCTGGAACTTGAATAAATTTGTCATTTCTTGAAATCCTTCTTCTAATTTAAAATTTTTAACCGTCAAAAGTTCATCCTTCGTAACCCTGTCACATTCTAGATTGGGTGAAATAGGATGAATTGAAACATTATTTTGTAAATATAGAATGATTTTGAATAGATTGAGTGTTTCTTTTCGATCACCTCGAAAGAACAAAAGAAACACCTTCCTCTTTCTTACACTACAGCATTTTTGGCCTTAGGCAACGAAACTTTAGGCAACAGGTGAAAAATGGTTGCCAGAAGTGGTCATAAGTAACGGTTTTCCACGTGTTGCCAGGTTTTTACACTTTGTTCACCGGTTTGTTGAAAACCGTTGCCCATTATATTAGGCTACACTTTCTTACACGTTGGACAAACATAGCCGTTCCCTTTACTCAATCAATAGGCTATGCGTATCGAAAGGTTTAACCCAACCAATACCTAAATATACAATAAAGTGGATTTACATTCCATTCGTAAAACAAACAAGGGAAGGCTTCTTTGCCAACAACGACTTTCGAAATATAAATTTAATTCTCTCAACCGCTATATTAATATCTTGAGCTTTATGATAAAAAATTGTATCATTTCTTGTTTGCCAAACCACCCAAATCACTTTGCATCTCCCTCTTGGTGGTGACCTTTTTCCGGTTGTTTTGGTAGGCTAGTATTACTTATACTTAACTGTTTTTGCTAGGTTGAGTACCACTTATACTTTATTTCAATTATTAATATATACATTATCTTTATTTCAATTATTAAAAACAAAAAAAAAAAACAAAAAGAAATAGTAGAAAAGAAACATGGTTACATTTGAAACAAAGAAAGAGAAGGTTACAAAGACAATTTATTTTTGAAACATTGAATTACACAAAAAAAATAATAATAACGAGTGCTACAATAAAGCTATTAGGTTTGGTCTAGTGGTAAGGGATTTGGGTAGTACGATATAGGTCCTGGATTCAATCCCAAGCTTATTGTAAACAAAAAAAAAAAAGTGCTACAGTAATAATTAATACTCTCTCAAAATATTTAACTAAAAGAGAGTTAGATAGAAGAGTTACATCGCATTAACATAGGATCCACACCTTGATCAGTAGTAATAGTATTACACATTTTAGGTCCATCCATTAAACATGGACTCAACCTAAACATGAGAATGCAAAACTCCATTTGATTTAAAGCACCATCTCCATCCAAATCACCTTCCATTAGCATGCAAACTAGCTCATCATCCCTAACCTCCAAACCAAGTATGGAGCAATTCATCTTCAAGCTCTCAAATGTTATAAGACCTTTGTTCACATCCATAAGCAAACGAAACCCATTGCAAAGTTCACTTATAAACCCTTCTGCTCCAAAACGTGCAATCATGGATGGAAAGTAATCCTCAAATTCCATACCAAAATCTAATTCTATGTGAAAATTTATGAGTGAAACTTCAAGTAAAAGTTGCTAGTAACAATGTGAAAAGGGGTTATAATTGGTAGCTTGTGCTAGAAGGGTGTGTTATGTGCTTCTTATATACCATACAAAAATATAAGTTGTCAAAAAAAAAAAGTATACTATACAAAAATATAATAACATTTTTTTTTTGAATCGTAAATATATTATGTATTAATAAAAAAAACCAAAAAAGTACGAGAATGTTAAAAAAAAAAGTTTTGTAAATTGAGTGGAAAAATAGTTTGGTTGTTGGAAATGTAGTTTTCCTTTTAAAAAAAAAGACAATGTGGTCCACATTTTTGTTTGTTACTCGAAATGTGGTCCATATATATACAGGGAGGGGTCAAATTTTACCTGTGTAACATTTGAGTAATGTTATACCGCTCAATAATGCTTTAACAAATACAAAGAAATTGAATTTTCAAAGAATATTGATTTATCATTATCATGGTAAAAAAGTTTTATATTTTTATATAAGAAAAAATAAATCATTAAAAACAGCAAACCCATCACAAGAGATGTAGAGCTGCTATCAACAACAAAGAAAATTGATGCATTTGTTCCAAACCTTAGACTAAATACATTAATTTTGTTGGACTAATTTTTAATTATATTTTAGAACAAAGTAGTATTAATTTAATTACTAACATACATTTGTAACAAAGAATAACTCATGACAAGATACATGAAAATTCACCCACTACATTACAAGACATACTACCCAATACCCCATTTCTTTTTCAATGAGCTCATAACAGTGCCTATTAGTTGAAATGAAACTTAGCTTCCTGTGCATCTGCATAATAAACTGCCTCTCCATAATAAAACTCTGCACTGATATGAACACATTGTTGTTGATGCATAATAATTTGATATTTTAACATACTTTTGAGACGGCATAATGTTACCGAACCATAACTCAGGACCTCTGCCCATGTCACTAATATGCACCGGAATTTTGAAGGATCTGATACCAAAAGAGACAGCAATCAAAGCTCCTTCACCCGATGTAACAAAGTAATACTATATATAGTGTTAAAATATTTTATGGATATTGCCCTAGGTCCACCCACTCCCCGCCATCTTTTGGGGAGAAAGTTTTTAAATGTAATTATGTAATATAATCATCATGATAATTAGTACTTTTATTTAAAATATATATAGATCGTTGTTTTTGAGTGAAGTGATTAGCTCAACTAGTTTTAGCTAAGGTGCAAAAGGCTTCTGATTCATGTCTAACATGATCGATGTCTCTAAATATCAGCACTAACAACTAATTATTGACTTTAACCGTATATATATCGTGTGTATATATATATATATATTCCAAAAGAAAGTATTTATATGTATCATGTAATGTTGCTTATTTATTTTTTTAGATTATTTGCTATACACCCATGGTAAAAAAAAAATTACACATGCATTCAATAAAATAACGTTATAGTACCACTTTTATAAGTTAGCTTTTAAAATATTTAGGTATATTTTGTCATTCATAAATTTCAATACAAATTTACATAGGGTGAATTACTCGGATGTATGTGTAAAAAAAATAATGTATATAAATTAAATCTTTATTCTTTAGAAATAAAATGATGTTGTTTCTTGAAAAAAAAAATGATTTTGTTTTTATTGTGTCAAATTGATGACAGGCACGTAATAATGATTTTTACTTTGAATGCAAAATGGTGGATCCTATTTTGTGCAAATTGTGTTTTCCCATAAGAACTATTCTTTCAGAATTTGATAATATTCATTCAACAAACAATGAATACAAGTTGATCTTAACTGTTGATCAGAATAGGTGATAGCCAGTTGGCAGTTCATTGAGCAGGTGGTTGATGACGGGTCGAGTAGCTGATCCACGGAGGGGGTTGTACCTGCAGGTGCTCCGATGCCAAAGTTAGAGAGATAAAGAGAGCACTGAGATACAAGAGAGAGAAAGTAAGTGGGTGAATAGTTACATTGCTCTCCTGTATAGGAGAACTTTTATAGCCCTCAGCACTGAGCTAAAGGTCCTCTTAATGGACTGTATTTGTTTGGCCCAAAAAGAGAGACTGTCAGGATATTTTTCTTAGATAGTGGGAAGAGCAGTAATCTGCTCCTATCTTGGTAGAGAATTTCACCATGCTCTGCTGATGTGGGGCACACCGTATTAGGCCAAGTGAGTGTAATGTTGGTCTAATTCTAGTCCAGTCCAGAACACAAGTAATTATGTATACATAAATGATTTCTCTCCCGACCCTCGCATTTCTTTTCTACCCCCTGAATTTCCGTTTTTACCCTTGGTGGTACTGCGGTTTATACGAACCGAATTTTTTTGTCATGCTAAAAAATTTCGGTTAATATAAACCGAAATATTGTGTTCCAAATTTTTTTCCAGATTTCCTGCATAAATTCTGTATGAGACCCTCAACTTCCACAATTTATTTGAAATACTAAACGATGTCCGATTTGAGTAAACGACCACTCTTTGGAAAGTTTAGGGTGTCAAGAATACAAATATAATTTTTTTTGAGGGTTAACTATCCAATTGGTTCAGTTTGACCAAATAATGGGTACTGGTACAGAAACTTAGCAGAAACTTTTCTCAAAATTATAGGTAGATTTTCTCATACTATAATTAATGAAATTTAACAATTTCGGTGTCAATGTTGTAGTAAATTTTGTCTTCTTTACACTAGATTAAAAATCATTAGCATATGACTTATATTCAGAGAGCTATGATAAATTTACCACAGATATCTCTACAACATTTTACAAACATTTTCTCAAACTTGTAGGTAGATTTTCGCATACTATACTTAATGAAATTTAACAATTCCGGTGTTGATCTTGTAGTAAATTTTTTCTTCTGTACACTAGATTAAAAATCATTAGCATACGACTTATATTCAGAGAGCTATGATAAATTTACCACAGGTATCTCTACAACATTTTGCAGAAACTTTTCTCAAACTTGTAGGTAGATTTTCTCATACTATACTTAATGAAATTTAACAATTCCGGTGTCAATCTTGTAGTAAATTTTGTCTTCTTTACACTAGATTAAAAATCATTAGCATACAACTTATATTCAGAGAGATATGTTAAATTTACCACGGGTAGCTCTACACGAATTTTCACATAAATTTTTCTTCTTTTTAGGGTGTAAATTTATGTTAAATATTTCAAATTATCATAATTCATAAAAGAGGAGGGATCCGTTGACTACAGGAGTAAGTCTCCATTGACTTACTCCGCTTAATAACTTGAAATCAACATTATATATTTCTTCAATTCAACCGTTGAATTCAAAGTTCTCATTGAGTAGATCAACTCTACAAATTTTTATAAAAATTCATAACTGTTTGATACTTTTTCTGATATCTTCAATTGAACGTACGACAAACTTTAAAAAAAAACCGTTGAATTTCAATAGTCTAAATACATAACTACATTTTTTGAATTTTTATAAAAATTTGTGGAGTTGATCTACTCAATGAGAACTTTGAATTCAATGGTTGGATTGAAAAAATATAATGTCGATATCGAGTTATTAAACAGAGTAAATCAGTGAAAATTTACTCGTGGAGTCAATGTATCCCTTCTCATCATAAAATACAGTAAGTCTCACCAATTAAATATTCATTCATGATTATAGTATACTAGCTAGTGCTACCCTAGATTACAACATACGTATGAAGTGCCATATGCATGAATTGTAATCTAGTCTAGCTATTTACTGAGAAAGTTCCATGTCTTTGTCTTTTCGATATGACCATGCACGTTCACATGAGACACATGCAAATTATTGGTCATTGGCTCATTGCATTGCATGATTCTTTTAGATGAAAATATAGGATAACTGTTTCTACTTTTGTTCTTTTTTTACTAAACTTTTCTACTTTTAAATGAGGAAGGTACGGTTATTCTTACGTGGTCATGCGACAAAAAAATTAAATTTGATCACACACTCAAACACAACAAATAATTTAATTATTTAAAAAATTATATATTATTTTATTATTACTTTTTCTACATTTATAAGAAAAGAATATTGTCGGCAAATTTAGCCATTTATAAGGTGTCTGCTTTTTGTTGGCTTTTTCCTTTCCCTTTTTTGGTGGCTGCTTTAAATACTTAATTTTGGTGGTTTGTTGGCTTTTTCCTTTCCCATTTATGAGGCACATGTTAACTTGTGACTTTGTACTCGAGGGAAATTATTTAAGGGTCTTGTTAACATGTGTCCCACATGTTAAGATATACCAAAATAGAAATTCAACATTTAATAATACAAGAAATTTAATGCTTCAAAAGTCAAAATGCACAAATTAGCATTTAATAATTTCTATTTTTGCTTCCTTAACATGTGCCTTAAGAGCACAAGTTAACATTCTCCATTATTTAAATCTCACGTGAAAAAGTTGTAGAATATTTGTAACACATTTTTGACGCATTGTTTACTATCTACGGAGTACTCCGTATCTACGTACTAACAATAAGTAACACAGAATATGTCTGTCGGGTGCTTAATTACTGTCTGGTGACATTAAATGGAGCACAAAGTGTGTCGGTCACATTGTGTTAGTATTTTATAATCAAAATACTAAAAAAAAGTTAATAATGAATGAAATGAAAATCATAAAGAAATAAAGAGGATCCTTAGTCATACTCTCTCCGGCCTTATTTATAAACAAAAGTAATTTTTTAGATTCATTAAACAATTGATGTATCTAGTTTAAATATAGGCTAGATATATATATCAGTTGTTCAACGAATCTAAAAACTATTTTTTGCTTATAAATAAGGCCGGAATGAATATATAGCTAGCATTACCCTAAATAATGTGATGTAAGAAAATTAATTATCATTGGGTCTAATTTGAAATATAAATTATATTTCCGTTAACCAATTTTTTTTATTTGATTCGAGTTAATGAGTGAATTTGTGTCTATTTGGGCCTTTATTCATTTTAATGTTTGCTTTCAAAATTAAAATTTTGTTCATATTAGAGGTGAGGCTAATCAAATTAACTGTGAATTATTTAACTAAAGGATCTTGATATTATGTATTATAAGGACACATCTTAAGAAAGTCAAAAGAAGAATTATTACATTGAAAAACACAATAATTTGTGATTTTTAAATACACTATTAATTTATACTTCAGACTATATGTAAGTTGAAGAGACTTCACCTTATATTTATGCAGTTTTAACCTTTTCTAAAAAAAAAAAACTCGATATCCGTCGTAAAGACCGACTTATTCGAGAGAACCAATCACACCGTTCACTAGCGGGGATCTCGTTTAAAGCCAAAGTGTTTTTTACTTTGTATGGACTAGCCACCGAGATTGACATCAAAGATAATCGAACTTGAGACCTTGAGACGAATACACACTCCAAGGTCCCAAGCCATCACACCACAATGCTACCCCAAGTGGATTTATGCGGTGTTAACCTTTAATTTGTTGTCAAATTTTTATTAATGTAAAAAAAGAAAATAGATAGATTACCAATCCATCCAAATGAAAACAGCAACAGCAAATCAAAAGAAGTTGATGCGCACTATCATATATTAACTCTTGTGAGAAATTATTACTTCATTTCCTTGTACTCACTCCTATCACTATTACTCACTCCTATCACTATCAGAGAAATAAGCTACTTCGTACATTGATAATTCTAAGAAAATTTTATAAAAAAAGTTTATTTTAAATATAAGATTTTTTACCAATTTTGAAAAGCAATTATTACTTTTTTTTTTAAATATATCCTTTATTTATATCACAATTAGGCATTAAAATATAAATGGTATATCATTAATAGTCTCACAAAATTCAAAAAAATTATTACTATAACAATTTTTCTCAAGACCCATATTTTGTTTTTAGAGTATTTAGGAACGAAATGAGTACATACTCTTGAAGTCATAACTAGTTCAGTCTCAAAGTCATGCTAACAAATTTAGAGACATAAAACAAATTTTATAATGAGACCTTTGAAAAATTAATACGAACTAAACTTAAAAATTAAATTTATTTAGTATACGGTTTGAACTTAAAGCATAAACGATAAGACTCTCAAGTCATTAGGTTTGGTATAGTGGTGAGGGACTTGTGTAGTATGATATAGGTCCTAGGTTCGATTCTCAGCTCATTGTAAACAAAAAAACGATGAGACTCTCATCTTAACTAAATGTGGTAATTAAATATTTATTAATATATTATCATTTTTTTATTACTAAAACAAGATATTAATTCATTCAAATTGATAGGACAACATACTCCAGCAACCTAGTTAATAACATTAAACGGCATACTCCAGCCTACAAATAATGTGACAAAATAATAGTAATCGAAATACCCATGTCTTCAGATCTTCATGATTAATGACTTTGTAATTGATTGAATCAGTAGTTGATCAAAGTTGATCTGTTAATCTGAACCAAATGAACGCCGCAAAAAAAACAGGAAAGCAAACAAACATCGCACGAAGACGGAAAATCAAACAAACACCGCACGAAGACGGGATGCACCGAGACGAAGAAATCACAAAATAAAACAAGAAAACTCTAATATAATCTATGTGAAAACCACTTATTTGGAATAAAACAAAAGAAAAAAGATGCATAGGTGTAATTTCAGGTCGCAGAACGACGCAAAACCACCTGCTTTTTGGATCAAGAAGAAGAAAACTCTTTAGGAATAAATTAGGATCGGCTCGGTTTCACCTTGCAATGAGAGAAGAAAAAAAAATTGACTCATATTATATATTATCACATCATGATGTGTTTATCTAAACTAAATTTTTAAAAACTTTTTCTTTTTTATCTCAAAATTTTGAAAATAATAAAATTCTCATTTGAGTTATTTGACCCTTGGTCCGATCTTAGCCTTCATTTGGGATGTTGGAGTTGGGACAGACGTACCATTCCGTGAGTTTAACTCAGTTGGTAGGAACATTACATTATATATCTAAGAGGTCGGAGTTCAAATTTTAGTCATCTCACTTATCTACTTTAAGGATATAATATTCTATCCATTAAACTACTTTAAAAAAAAATTGGGACGGACCAAACTCATTATTGCTAAGCTACCAAATTAATGCTTAAAATAGAAAAACACGAAAACGAATATTTTCCCTTTAAAATATATATCCTATAATCAGATCAATAACTCAATATATATGTCATGAGAAGGAAGAACCTAATGGGGACATTGATCATTACATATAATGCTCCAAGCCAACATTATTATATGGTAGGACTAGGATGAGATATTGATTCCTGTACGCGTGTGTGGATACCAAAATTCAGTATCTTCATTAAGAACAAATTAATTTCTAAATGATTTGTACTTTTCGCACCCCCTGCAATGTCTCAGTCACCCTCCCAAAATGACCAAACTATCTCTCTCGCTTTGTAGAGAGCGAGCTGATGATTCGCTTTTCAAGATGCGAGTGTTATAATTTCGGCGACCCTTGATTCGAACCACCCCCCATAGATGGGACATGCTCGCCTTCTCAGATGCGAGATACCTTTTAAAAAAGGTTCGCTCCCTATGCTGCGAACGTTTGTTATATATATTCATCTCCCACCCTCAATCCACCGGTTTTTCTAAATGTCCACAATATTCAAAACCCTTAACAAAATCCAATCTGCGTAAAATTGTTCAAAATCGAAGTATTGTTGCGAGTTTGTGGTCGAAAACAACAAGGAAACATAAGGTAATTCTTCAGTTTAACTATTTTTGCGTTTTTTTTTTGGGTTCGTCTGGTGTTATTCGCTCTTTAGACGGTGAACGTGGTTGATATGTTCGCTATGTAGCCAACGAGTGTGTATTATCCTGTTTTGATTTTTCTGTTTCAATTTATGAATGTCATAATTAATGGTTTTTGTATTAATTAATTTGTTTTAGATATGGAATATTCATGTGACAAGAGGGACAGTGCGAATGCAAATCCTGCGAAAAAGAGGGCATGAAAAGTTGTTACGGGGGGTGAGTCCTCCGAAATTTATCAAATTAACCACATGCCTAATTTTATGCACCGCTATATTGAAGATATTGTTGATGTCAAGGCTGACGATAATTGTGGATACCGTGTCATTGCTTTAGACGATAGGAACAATGAAGATGATTATGAGCTTATTAAAGAGAACATGATTAATGAGTTGAGGCTGCATAGGCATGACTATTTGAAATTATATGGGGGTGAGGAGCGTTTGACTTAAATCACAAAAGCACTCTTACCACCAAAGAGAAAGTCTAGGAGGCATGGTGTTGTACTAATCGAAAAATGGTTGACGTTTGCGGATATGAGACATGATGACAACCAATTATATGATGTTTTTAGTAATATATTAGAGTAGTTTTTATAGTAATTAAAGACCAAAAGCAAGCAAATACCGGAAAAAGTGAAGACACAAGGACCAGAAGCAAGAAAAGTGGAAAAAGCAGCAAAAAAGGGCAAAAATGGAAAAAAGCAGCGCACCATCGTACCCACGATGAGGTTCAACGTGGCGCGATGAGAAGACAGTTAAAATTGAAGAAAATCTGCTGAAAATCTTTACCATCATGGCACGATGGCTTATCATGGTGGCACGATGACGACTTGAAAAATAAGTAGAAAATCCTGATCAAATCTTCCATCGCACCACGATGGGTGCAATGGATGCGTAGAAAAAGCCCAAACCCAAACCCAGGAAAAGTGGAGTTCTGGATCATGGTGTCTAAATAAAGTAAGGGTAACCTTTAACTAGGCTCTGTAAAAGCTTGTAATAGAAATAGGCACAGATAATAAATACATCGCACCTATTTTCAATAGTCTAAATCCTAGAAGAGAGAAATAATTGAGCAACCAAGCAAGAGTAAGGGAGGGATCCGACCACACTTAACCACCCCGTGTGGTCACACACACACCTTTTACTTTCTGCTATTTATTTTCTGTCATTTATTTCCTGTATTTACTAAAGTACCCGTAAAGATACCTTCTTAAACAAACAAAGCGAATGCAACTATTCATATTCCTAAGCGAAACTAGTAACCTTGGCACAATCCTTGTGTAGAACGATAAACTTATCACGTTATTACTTGGTAGCGATTATGTGCACTTGCAGAGCCGACCGTCAAGTTTTTGGCGCCGTTGCCGGGGATTGTGTTTACAAAGTAACTAGCGTAGTTTAGGAATTGTAAATAATTCAGAAAAAGAAAATACCAAAAAAATAAAAAAAAATTTAAAAATCTGTTCTTGCAAAAATTAAACTAACAGACGATTTTGGCTAGGCAAGATATAGTACTTAAGCGATCCTAGTGATCCACCTCTCTTACCTGAGAATCACTGTGGTTGAATATTTGCACACAAGAACAAACCAAAAATACATAAAAACTGTGCTGCTAAAGGTATCTTCTTTAATGTATGCAGGAAGCATATCCTGAAATCATCGAATACGATCCTGAGCCAGAAAGAACCTACAAGCAAAGAAACAAAGAGCAGCTATGGCAGCCGAACCTAGAGTTACGATGAGAGACTACTGCAAGAGATATGACACGGAGCAAGTATCTCTTGGTTTCCAACCAGCCGAGCCGGTCAACTTTGACATCAAAGGAAATGTCTTAGCAGCATTGAAAGAGAACCAATTTGATGGGAGAGCTAACAAAGACCCATGGCTAATGCAGAAAGTACCTAATGGAATAAATGAAGGACATAAGAAGCTACGGTTATTCACCTTCTCTTTAACAGGTACTGCGAAAGAATGGCTACAATGCTTACCCAGCGGAACCATCCAGGCGTGGAAGGAGCTGGAGGACAAGTTTATATGGAGAGATTCTTCACTCATGACCAGTTCTAGAAAAGAAAGGCGGACATTATGAACTTCAAGCAGCATGACAACGAAACACTAGGAGAGGCCTACGAGCGCTTCAACCTACTAAAAAGAAAGTGCCCTAACCATAGTCTAGACACTATGGAGTTGATGCAAATCTTCATCGGAGGAATGCGCATACAACACAAGATGCACCTTGACGCCTCAACGCGAGAAGACCGCAACGGAAGTTAAAGAACATGAGCAACGGAAGAACTTCTAAGCCTGCTGGAATGCTACAACTAGACACGGAAACTGCCTATCAGAAGGAGATAGACCTACTGATAAAGAAGCTTGAAAAGGCCACCCTAGGGGCCGAAGTGAAGAAGATCCAAGAGACGTGCGATTTTTGTCACGAGAAGCATCCTAACAGACACTGTATTCCCGAAGGAATCTCTGATGAAGAGTACGCCAAATACATGGGACGACCAAGTCCATACTCAGGCTGGGGTAATCAAAACCCTTGATGGAATCAAAACTCTGCTCAAGGAGCACAACATGCCTAACAACCACGAAGACCTTCACATTTCGAAGAGGCGTTCAACTAGTTTGTTCAGATAAGCCAGACAAACTTCGAGAATATGCACACAATAGTAGTAAATCAAGGAGCCTCCATTAAAAACCTGGAGACTCGGATAAGACAACTAACCAAGCTCATAACAAATTTCTCGAAGGACTATGCTAGAAACACAGTTGGTAACCCTACAAAGGAAGAGTGTAAAGCTCTCAGAGAGAGAACTGAAACGGCGGAAGAAAAACAAAAGAGGGATGAGAAGGAGCTAAGGCAGCTGCAAAAGTGGTTCAAACAGCTAGGACTAACTTTGGAAGAAGCATACGACGAATTCATGGAAGAGTTAGATAAGTACTACGAGGAGACTCTCGCTGAAAGATTAAACATAGTAAGCCAACTCCCGATTAAGCGAAAGGACCCCGGAACATTCGTCATACCTTGCTACTTGGGAAAGGTGCAAGAAAAAGCCCTTTGTGAATTAGGCTTCAACATCAACTTAATGCCGCTGAAGTTCGCAAGGAAATGGGAGATCGAGGAGCTCAACATTCACTATGAAAAAGAGATCGTGTTAGCAGATCAGTCAATCATACGCCCAAGTGGAATCATGAAAGACGTGATAGTAAAAGTCAATAATATGCTTTTTCCAGTTGATTTCACAGTAGTTGATATAGAAGAGGATGCTGATGTCCCGATCATTCTCGGAAGACCTTTTCTAGCTACCAGTCGTGCTGTTATTGACATGGAAAAAGAAGTGCTAAAGCTAAGAATGAGGGATGAAGAGCAACTGATCTACATTCGAGGTGAAAATGACTGGTGCTGCTGGATAGAATCCAGAGAACCCAAGAACCCAGGATGAAGGATGAAGGTGACAATGGAAGAACTCGAAGATGGGATAGCAGAGCTAGAACTGGATAAGAAATCATATCCTCCCGCATATATAGCAGATGTGAAGAAGGAAGACCTGTGGGTTAGACGATGGGGAAGATTCCGCAAGGTTACTGTAAGATCTGAACCAAGAATAAATACAACCCCAATCAAGAAACTGCCTCGACCAAACATGAAGTTCAGATTCAAAAAGATAATTGATCATTCTAAACAGCCTGCAGAGGTAAAATGGGTCAGCGTTCCAAGGAAACCAAAGGTCGAGGTAAGAGTTGTGTAAAAGGAGATATATCTGACATATGCTATGGCTTTTACAAAGAAGAACCGATGGCAGATGAAAATGCTACAGCTCTAATAAAAGCTCGCAAAGAGACAAGGCGAACATATCCTCACGAATAGAGGAAATGCGTCAAGGTAGCGACGCTAAACAAGCGCTGCTTGGGAGGCAACCCAAGGATTATTTCATTCACAAGTATTTTTCAATTTAGTACCTTTTAATATTTCAAAAACAATCATGTAATAATGTCATTTGCTGACAACCTCCAAAATAAAAAAATGAAATATTTGTTTGCTTGTTTATTATTGAGTACATGTTTTAAAGCTATAGGAAAAGTTCCAGTGCGACAACAGAAACAACTTCTATGATGACAGTTCACACCTTGATACAAAGAAACTTGATCGGTGCATTTTAATGCACATTCTTCTACTATTGTACTTAATTATTCCTATGATTTATTTTATTACTTTCACTATTTTAATGTGTTTTTATATTTAAGTTTATTTCTAGCTAATTTATTTTATTTTCGTCACTTATTTTCTGAAACCTTGTGAGATTTTGAACTTCCAACAGTTCTTTATTTCTTGTGTGATTCACTCATAATGTTAGTAACTTCTAGAACTTCTTGACTCTTGAAGCACTTGTTCACATGCATATACATGAAATGATCTAGACAATTTTGTTTCTTTTATAAACTACTTTTAGCCAAATAAGCCTACCCTGATATATTGTTCCTTTGTTAAGCCCCTTTGAGCCTATTTATCTCATTCTTTTGTTTATAAACTCATTACAAGCCTAATAAGCATTTGTTTTATCCATTCTTTCTATGTCCCAATCTTAGGTATGGGGGAGTTGAATTTTAAATTTTGAATAAGTGTGGGGGGTGCTCATTATGATTCTGATTTTGATTTGTTAAGGGAAATATTATGTTGGCTGGGCAAGAAAGAAACGAAAAAAAAATAGAAAAGAAAAAAAAAGTTAAGAAAAAAAATTGCAAAAAAAGGAAAAAAAGGTTGTATTATGGGTCAATTTGTTGATTTGAAGGTGTGTGGAAAGGAAGTTGTTTTAGGATGTGAAGAAGTGATTTTGTGGGTTCAATATCTCGGTTTGAGTTGCAATATCTTGTTGAGACCTATAATTTGTTGAGCTAAATTGAGCCTCATGCTTAATATTCAAATGAATTTCATGCTTCTTCATATTCTTTGATTTTATAGCCTAGTATCCCTTAGGTTTATCACACTTGTACCTTGACCCGTTACAACCATAATAAAGACATTTTGATCTGTACATGTATGTGTTTCATTGTGTGGATGTCCTCCATCTTTGGAGACGGAAGAGGCTTGTCAAGCTTATGGCAGTGCTGACTTTGATGATGTGCTTTGAGCGTAAACACTGTCACTGACACTCCATTTTTGAGTGATTGAGTGATTGAGTGCACTTTATACAAATACTCCACGAGGTTCTATCATTTTTGAATCACTTTTTAGTCTAATAGCCACCTTGTTCATTGCGCTTGTTATAAGATGTTGTTCATGATTGTTATGCTCCTTGAATCCTAAAATGTGCTAATTGCTTGCAACTTTGTGTCATGCCTTGCTCTGTTTCTATCTTTAAAATTTTTACTTGGAGTTTTTTTTTTAATCTTGAGTTTTGCTCGGAGTGCAAACGTTCAAGTGTGGGGGAATTTGATCGGTGCATTTTAATGCACATTCTTCTACTATTGTACTTAAGTATTTCTATGGTTTATTTTATTATTTTCACTATTTTAATGTGTTTTTATATTTAAGTTTATTTCTAGCTATATTTTTTTTTCGTCACTTATTTTCTGAATTAATAATAACTTGACACCTTCTCAGTCCGCAGGTCATAACTGGAGCTACGAATATCGGATTGAGGCACTGAAAGATGCGTTGGAAAGATGAGACAGAGAGCTACAAGTTTTGTGTTTAAGCATAAAGCCAATTCGGAGCGCAAATAAGTCAAATAATTATGTTATGTTCCAGGCGTGAATTAAATTATCAACTTTCAGCACAACTTTATGTTTTCTGCCCAATTCTTTTAAGGCCCGTTTCCATGTACTATTTAAATTGAAAAAAAAGCAGCTAGGGCAATTATTCATTCATTCTGAATTCACGCAAAAACATAAAAGACGGCTACAATGTTCATGGAGAACTAATCTCAAGGCAATTTCCGCTGATCATAGGTTCCATCATACTTTGAGGTTACAATAATTTCAATCAAGTTTTTATTCCTTTCAATATTGTTATATGATCATTGTTTGCTTAATTCGATTATCATATAGTAGTATTGATTCAATTCGATTGTTGTATGCTCTTTTACCGTTATCACGTTAGCGTAGCTTCTTCGTTATCGTATTTGATTAATTCGCGTTTGCTTAATTCGCGATGGCTTAAATCTGTTTGCTTAATTCGGACAATAGGAACTTACATCATATAAAACCAATTGCGCTTGTCAGTAAGTTTTATAATTGAATAGGAATAGATAACCTGCTTAGGAGATTGGAATTATAATAATCAGTGATAGGTAGGAACCGAGATCAGTGGATTAGCCGCTTCAGCTTATTTTATAATCACTTATTTATTTCAATTTCAAATTTCGAAACTGAAACCTAAAACCCCCGATATTCTGCTTGTTCTTATTGAATCTAATATTTTCTAATTGATAGAGTCCTTGCGATACGATACTCGAGTGTCGCTTCCAAAACTACACTTTTAAAACTCGTTTTTGACCCGTGTGCGACAGTGGATCAAAACTCTCAAGTGATTGCTTGAAACAACGCAACAGTTCGAGAGACAGCAAGACGAGTAAGAAAGATAGTGTCCATGAGATAGATGTTCGACTTTCTAGATACCAAAGTCAAGTGAGAATTTGAGCCAAATATTTCCACGGTATTACCAATTTCTTTCAATATACTTATGAGAGTATCCGTGTACTTGCTTATTTTTTAGAACTTGCGATAATTCTCTGCTGACTAATTGTTTAACTTATACGCATTGAGACATTTTATTCATATAACTCTGAGCCTTTTTCAAACCACCCAATATTATTATTATCCATTGCTAACCACTTTGAGCCTAAAAATCTCTTTCTTTCGGTGACAAACCATATTATAAACCTAAGACCTGAAAAACAAATATTTTTACCCTCTTTGGAGTTAGGTAGAGATCTAGTTCTCTTATCTTGGCAACATTTTAAGTGTGGGATTGCTCCTGGAATTAGCAACATCTAAGTGTGGGGTGGTATACAAGAGAACTATCACAAAGAAAAAAAAATAATATAAAAAGAGACGGAATACATCAAAAATTCCATAAAAAAAATAGTCTCTTAAAAAAAAATAATAATAATAGAAAAGTGATAGAATAAGGACCACACAAAGACACATCCGGTTTTAAAATAAAATTTTTCTCTTTGTGTTTCATCAAAAAAGTTCTACAAGGTAACATGTTGCACTTAAATAAGCACAAGCAGGGGCAGATTCAAAAGGGGGCAGGCAGTGGCCAAGGCCCCCCCTCCCCCTCATATATGTATATAATAATATATATTATCAAGTCTCAACTCAACTATCTATTTACAACACTTTAGTTTAGTATTATACATACATAAAATAATATTATAATATGATATAAATACACGCATAAAAAATAGTATATATATATATGGGGAGAGCAAACAGTGATTTCTTCTTTAAATATATGAGATGTTGTCAATACAGTGTATTGAAATAATAAAAATATTTTCAAATCTGTCTATTATTAGTAATGTTTTGGACAAACCGACTAATACAAAACATATTTGAGGGCAAACTAACAAACAAAAGATAAATTTGAGGGTGGATTCTAGGGTGAGGGCTTAATTAAGTCCCTCACCGGTGTACCACTAATCTTAACCATCGGATTAAATTGTCCCACATGATTTCAATATTCTTTGCCACATTAAATTTTGGTCTCCCCTTCTCTCTCCATACGTCCATTTTCATAACTTCCTTTCAGAGTTTAACCTTAATTTTGCCATTCTTCACACTTGAAATTAAGAAGATGGAATGTTTTATTTATTTTGAATTAATTTATGAATTGGATTAAACCAAAAGAGTGATGTTGATGAATGGAATCTTTTAGAGAGGGGAAATTGTTTTGTACGAAGAGCAAATGTGATTCTTTGAAAGCACCATTTACCACTATTAATAATAATACTAATTTTTTTTTGAAACTGCTAATAATAAGAACAATGGTGAAAATTAATGTTCTGTTATGCAAAAGAAAATTCATGAGTGTTTTTAGAGAATTTTCTTTGTCAAGCACTTGATGGACATGTTATTTGGATCAGCAACAATAATGATGTTTATCACACACTTTCAAGTTTGAAAACAATTTGCTAAATCTAAAATTCATCTTGTTCTTTAGATGATTATATATTTTGGCCCAAATTGAAAGTTCTGTGGTTTTAGATGTAGAATTTGCAGTTTTTTTTTTTTTTTTGTGATGATATATAGTGATTCTGGTGCTGTTCAAAAAAAATAAAATAGTGAATTCTGGTATGGAGAGAAAAATATGGAGTGGAAACTAAAATTCAGCGTGGGAACGAATATTGAAATCATGTGAGGTGATTTAATCTGATGGTTAATGTTAGTGGTACACCGGTGAGGGATTTAATTGAGCCCTCACCTTAGAATTCACCAAATTTGAGGGTTTGAGAATCAAAATAACTAAAAAAAAAATATATGTTTAAGAGTCAAAATAATTGTTCTTATTTTCAGTCCCCCGTATAGTAAGTTTCTGGATCCGTCCCTGAGCACAAGTAGTCACACTTAACTCCAATTTTAAACCTACTTTCCCAACAATAACTATAAGTGATAGTAGTTTGTTTAGATTTTTGCTCTGTAGCCGTGTCTTCTTCGGCTACTATTTTATTTTTTTGCTTTTCAGTTCCTAGGGGATGTTTTTAGTTTTTTGAGGGGTGTGTTTTTTACTGTTCTGGAAGTTTGGGTTGTTTTCTTTGTTTTTTTTTTTTTTTTTTTTTAATTCTATATGTGTGAACATTTGGGCTTGGTCTTTGTAAATATAGTTTGTTTTTTGTATTATTTATGTACTTTTAGAAGGAATTGGACACCTTGTACTTCTCCTTTATTAAAGAAAAAAGGACCAATTGATTGAAACAACAAAAATAATCCCTTTTTTCTTAATTAATTGCTCATTTTAGACAAACTAATGATTGGTATTTTGAATGCAAAATTTAAAGATGGTAACTATGCCTTTGCTTTTTTTGAAAAGGAAAAATTTTAGTGCCAGACAAAATTTGTCGCTAGAAGTCAATTCTATGTATAGGTAATGACATGAGAACCACATCGAATATGTTTTTGACTTATACCTACGAATAATTTATGTAGCTAAAATTCACGACTATTTGTTTTTGGAAAGTTTACGTTTTAACTATGAATGAATGAGTGACTTACCGAGACCAATTTTATCTATCAATAAATTCAATTTCTATTCTTTTTAAAAAAGCAAAGTCGTGTTGTCGTCCATAATTTTACTTAAAGCAAAAGGGTAAGTCGTTGATGACATGTATGACTTATCTCATTTTGATAATATTTTTGAAAATTATACTTGTTTGGTAATTTAATTAAAAAATTTTACTACTTTGCTAAAAGAATCCCAAACGAGTTCTCAAATAATCATTAATACTAACATGTAACAATATAGAACCTAATGTAAATGTACAATTTTACTGATTAATGTTTTATCATCAACTTCAAATTGGTTTTTATTTTTTATTTTAATAAGGGATTTATTTTGCTCTCATCCATAGGATATATTTAAGGGTGTATATATAGTGTTGAGAGACATGTAGGAAATTGTGTGGTGCTCCCAAGTAAACTTGTCAATATCGCATAGAATATAAAGTACATAAGCTTTAGGTGTAGTAATAATAATACAAAAGAAAACAAGGAAAACCAGAAGAAATGTAATCAATGAATTTTGTCTATGTTCAGAGACTTGTACAATAGTAGAAGGTGACGTGAGAGAAGAGAAGATTGAGAGAAAGAAATGTACGGAATTTCGAAATGTACATATGCATAATAATTTCATTGGAAAAAAAAAACTACAAACCGATTAAAGTATCCAAATCAAACTGAACCGATTAGTAGTTTGGTTCAGTTTCATTTTTGAAAAACACAAAAAATCGAACTAAACCGAATCAACCGTCAGTTCATTGGTTCGGACATTAGATTCACCAAAAACCGATTCAAACCGGTTCAATTACACCCCTATCTACCGATGCACCCAATGCAATTTTAAAAAATTTAACCATTATTCTTATACTTTTGCATTTTGAACCTCCTAATTTTTTTGTTTTGCACCACTTATCCAGTTTGCCACTTTATTTCTTTTCCTTTTTTAAGGCACCGGCTTGTGTGATAAAAGAATTGGTTTGTATTCAACGACAATTTTTGTGGAGTGGTGGTTTGGATAGTAACAAAATGTGTTGGGTTAGTTGGGACCAAATATGCCAGCCAAAAGAGAATGGAGGTTTGGGAATAAAAAACTTAGAGTTGTTCAATTCATCACTTTTATGTAAGTGAAAGTGGAGATGCTTGAATGATACCGAGTCGCCATGGTATGATTTATTGAGGTTTCGGTACGGCTCCCTTGTAGCTAATTTCTTGTATGGTGAAGGAAGGGACAATCTTAAACATGCTTCAATTTGGTGGCGGGATTTATGGTGTCTGGGAGGTATGGATAATGCTAACTGGTTTGGTAATAATGTTAGTAGTATTTTGGGTGACGGCAACGATATCAGTTTTTGGAAAGACCAATGGATAGGTACGGCATCGCTGAGAGTAATGTTTCCTTCTCTTTATGTGAAATCCACACTACCAGATGGTCATTTTTCAACCATGGGCATGTGGGAGCGAGATACTTGGAAGTGGAAGTTTGAATGGACAACCGAACTATCCGATATTGAATCAGAAATAGTTCACGATTTGTTGTTAATTCTGGATCAGGTTAGACCGTCAAGGGAGACACGGGATCGGCGTAGGTGGAAACCTCATAAAGATGGTTTTTTCACTGTCAATACAGCTTATACAGCGCTGCTGCCCAGGACTGGAGAGTGCAACATTGAGGCAATCACGGCGAATGCATTGAAACTTCTATGGTTAAATAATGTACCCTCGAAAGTTAGTATTTTTGGTTGGAGGTTGTTGCTCGGAAAATTACCAACTAGGGAAGCTTTATACAATAAAGGTGTCATTACAAACAATCACGAGAGAAGCTGTGTTTTTTGTTTCAATGTAGCTGAAGACATTCCACATATGTTTTTCAATTGCAATGTTACAAAGCAAATTTGGTGCAAAATATTCAAATGGATGGGCACACGTTTTTGTTCGGCGACTGATGTTCCCAATCATTTGATTCAATTTGGAGTCTTAATAACAGGAAGCAACAACGAACGATTCCGTCACATTATTTGGTTGGCCACAACTTGGAGTATTTGGCGTATGCAAAATAATATTATATTTAGAGGAGATTTTGTTAATGTTTCATCTTTAGTAGATCAAATTATTTATATTGCTTGGTTATGGTTCATCGGTAGATCAAGGAACATTGATAATGTAGCTTTCCTTGACTGGTGTAACAACCCTTTAGCTTGTTTTCGTTGTATTTAAGGTGATTGTTTTTGGATTGTAAGGGTTGAGTACCCCTTGTACTCATTCTAATCCAAATATTGCTTATCAAAAAAAAAAAAACTCAAAAGTCCAAAATATTTTTCAATACTCTCATTCTTTCCTTCCAACTTCTCTCTAAACTTCAATCCTCTCAAACAAAACATCAAACCAAATACGAACAATAGTGGTAAACCCTCTAACAACCTTGAAACAACGTTAAGATAATCAACAGAAAAATTTACGGTTTAGGGTTTTAAAATTTGGATTTTTTTTTTTACAATTTCTAGCTATGGATTTTTTAAAAAATTTACGGTTAAGGAAAAAAAAATAATAGACTCAAACAAGGTATATACATAAAACTGAAGAAAGATACAAAGTTACATAAAGTTAGTAGTATACAAATAGATCCTAACACCCAAATGAAAATAAGGTCGACCAAGATTTTCTGTTACTGACAACACTCCACTCAACACAAACTCAAAAAATATCAATGATCTTGCTATAGACTAATCAAAAGTTACGACAAATATCCACAGACAAATGGCCAAGCAATTCCTTCTACTGCTAGCTCCATGTGATACTGTCAAAACTCAGTCTGTATCGATCGAATTTCAGGCCATGCAAGCCACATAAATAAAAGTACGTTGAAAAACAGCATGACATAGTACACTGCATAAAACATATGCATGGTTAACATGTTGAAGACCCCCAACCATAGGTACTGCAACATGTTTCTTAACTTAAATTCAGGTAAAAAAAATATGCAACATATATTCATTTTTTATATTTCATCTATATTTTCATATGATTTTTTTTTAAGTTTTTATATGATTTTTTTTTGTCCTTCATCTAGGTTTCTGGCGGTTCCAGGCCACCGCTAACTTTTTTTTCTTTCCCTTGCCATTTCCGATGACTTTAAGCAACCGCTAAGTACCATTGACATTTCCTGCGGTTTCTAGTTGCCGCTAACGTATAACACAACAACCAAAAAAAATTAAATTTTCGGCAGATTAAAACAGCCGGTAAAGACCGCCGCAACAAGTTTCAACAAGCAATTATCTGGCGGATTAAATACAGGTTTTATACTTTAAGTTTTACGTTTGCAACAGATAGATCTTTTAAGTTTTACGTTAGTAATAGAGGATAAAACTTAAAAGACCTATTTGTTACTAAAAAAAGTTAATAAACCTAACTGTTTCAAATGTAAGATTAAAGAACCTCCGGATACATTTTGAGTTTAAAGATCAAGTTTATAGTAATTCGGAAGTATATACATATTTGAAAAGCAAAAATCTCATAGATAAGCAATTTGGTGTAGTGGTCTAATGCATTATTTTGCTCCTCAAGGTCACCTGTTCAAACCCTCATGGTGCTTGTTAGAAATTGATTTTCTTTTAAAATTAAAACAGAAACAAATTAAAATGTTTTTGATGGCAGGGTGTCACACACAAATCTAATAAATTAAAAGAAAAATAATATAATCACATCAATCAATATTATTTTAATTTTTTATCTTTAATTTTTTTCTTCTTTATGTGAGTGTGTCTAACAATGAGGTGTTAGGTTTGTGCGACTTTTTCGTATTGAACCCACAACCCTTCCAGATCATAAGTTATTTGTGCAAATATTAAACATTGACACAAACTAATATACAGGGTATATAAATTTAATTTTATTAAAAAATCAAGGGTATTTTAATAATTTTCAATGTTTTGGGGTGGGTTGTGGCCTAGCCAGGCCACCCTGCCTCCGTCTTTGTTCATAAGTCTTCTCTCCATTTTTCTTATTCCTTTGAGATTTTGACTTATCATGATTTTGACTTCCACTGGGGCTACATGTCGTTGATCGATATGCCTCCTATCAATGTCAAAACCTCTACTTGCTTGGAACTCTCTGAACTTTCTTCCTTATTCTTTCATCTGGATTCTTCTTCAAGAATTGTACCGTCAATATTATCATCGTGAAGAGTATTAGATATATTATTGTTTGTAATATTATTATTGATGATGATATGATCAGACAAAACCAAGGGTATTTTAATAATTTTCAATGTTTTTTGGGTGGGTCGTGGCCTAGCCAGGCCACCCTTCCTCCGCCTTTGTTCATAAGTCTTCTCTCCATTCTTCTTATTCCTTCGAGATTTTGACCTATCATGATTTTGACTTCCACTAGGGCTACATGTCGTTGATCGATATGCCTCCTGTCAATGTCAAAACCTCTTATTGCTTTGAACTCTTTGAACTTTCTTCCTTATTCTTGCGTCTGGATTCTTCTTCAAGAATTGCACCGACGATATTATCATCGTGAAGAGTATTAGATATATTATTGTTTTAAATGTTGAAGATGAGTTGATCAGACGAAACTAACAAACTCTGAAGTAGAAGTTCAACTTATGCCAACACATATCATACTAAGAATTTTCTTACTACCGATATCTAGTTTGCCGCAACAGAACAACGACCACAAACCAAAAACTCTAATACCACTATTTAGCCTCGACTTGGGAATTGGTGGTAAAAACACTTGAAAAAAGGCTATTTTCTTGGAGGAACCGGTATGTAAGCTTGGGTGGGAGAGTGGTACTCATCAACTCGGTCTTGGCCTAAATTACGGTATTCTAATTATCCTTCTTAAAAATTACTTTAAAGATTAGAATGGCTACTGTCCGCATGCAAAGGAACTTCTTATGGGGAGATACCTCAAGTGAAAAGAATAAAATTGCTTGGGTGAGTTAGAAGGACGTTTGTCGGCCGAAGGAAGAAGGAGACCTTGGGGTTCGGGATCTAAAGTGGTTCAATTTGTCTTTGTTGGCAAAGTGGCGGTGGAGATTACTTTTGGAAGAGGGGTCCTTGTGGAAAAATGTCTTGGAAGCAAAATATGGGGGTGTCAGGCGAGCTAACTTGTCTATTGGCCGTGGCAATAAATTCTCATTGTGGTGGAAGGATATTTGGTGGGATTGGGGACAAGAAGTGGAGAGGTGGGTGATTGGACTCAAGAAATTTTTTCCAAGAAGTTGGGGTGTGGTGGCTCGACGTCTTTTTGGTTGAACTGTTAGGTTGGAATAGCTCCCCTTTGTGACTCATTCCCGCGTCTATTCAAAATCTCGCTTCAACCGGCTATTACCATCAAAGATATATGGGGGATTGGGTGAATGAGGGATGGGTTTGGAAGTTCAAGTGGCGAAGAAATTTTTTTATTTGGGAGGAAAATATGCATGTGGAATAGTCCGAATTAATTGCACAGGTACCAATTACAAAGGCGGTTGATTCGTGGTCTCTTGTATACTTTTTTGTATAAAAAATTCCTCCCTCCGTCACATCCTTGGTTGATCGCCGCGGAGATTATTGCTAAAGTTTGGGGTAGTTGGGCGCCGTCTAAAGTGAATGTTTTTTCGTGGCAAACACTTCTTGGTCGAACCTACAAAGGAAAATTTGGTGAAAAGAGGAATCACAATTGAAGGAGCGAATGCAGGTTGTGTATTGTGTGGGGAAGGTAGCGAAACGGAGGATCACTTGTTTGCTTCTTGCTCAACAACTTGGAAGGTTTGGTCCAAAGTTAATTGGTGGTTTGGTACGACTTCGGTAGTCCCGGGTACGATCGGATCCCTATTTCAGTGCTTTCTTTCGCACGTTCGGAACCGAAAGCATGCTTTTAAGGGGATTATTTTGATTTGGCATGCTGTTATTTGGGTGCTCTGGCGGACAAGGAACGAAAGAATTTTTAGGGGGTGGGGCTGGATGAAATTTTTGAGAGAATTCAAGTCGTTTCATGGAAATGGCTACTTTCCAAGAAGGATACCTCGCCTTGTTTATTTTACGAATGGTGTGTTGAGCCCTTTGATTGTATAGTTCGCTAGTTTGGACGAGTATTAGTGTTTTGCCCGATCAAATGTATTCGATTGGAGTGGCTTTTGTTTAGGTAGAGTACTATTTGTACTCCTCCTACTGGTATAGGTATAGTACCTCTTGTACTTTTCCTTTTACTTATATATATAAAAAATTTTGCGGTTCAAAAAAAAAAAATACTACGGCCATCTTTATTTCTTTTGACAATATGCACAAAACAAATCTACTCTATAGATTTGCTACACAAAAGTCAATTAAAGTGGCTTAACATGTTTTGTATGCCTTTGGTTGGTTGTGTTGTTTTTGGCAGTTTGATCTTGCAACGTATACTTAATGTACTTAATGAACTTGAAAAAGGAATGTTTATGTAGCAGCAGGAAACAAACTTGGTAGATATAATGAAATTGGTAAAATAATTGATCTTTAATTGGTATTGCTTACAATATTGGAGCTGTTTTTGAGTAGTCACAGGTGATTCATTTTCAAGCTTGCTAATTGCATGTTAGCTCCCCTTTGAACTGTCTTCTGAAGAGGCCCAAACACATTATTGCATATTCAGCTTTTAGTAATATTTTTCAAGTTACATTTATCAAAAAAATTACCCATTTTCACTAAAGCCAATAGAAATCAGTCAAATTCACACACTAACACTCTATTTCCCATTTCATTAGTGAAACTTGTTACACTTTCCAAACTCCAAATAGAAAGAAATTAGGCGTAAAGAGAAATAAGTTCTAAATCTATTTTCCATTCAGAAAAAACGAAGAATCTAAGAACACCTTTATTTCCGATCTATTCTTCTCAATCATGTTTCGATCTCGTTTCAAATCTCCATAGCAACTGAATCCTCAAACGCTGAAACTCACTGAATCCTCAAACGCTGAAACCCTAAAATGCAGCTGATTCACGAAGTTCAAACTCCCTCTCATGAAGCTCATTCACGAAGGTACGTATTCAATTTCTCAGTTTCTATTTCACAATTTCTAAGCTCAAACATTGGAACTCTGTTTTTAAATATGTACATATTAACAGTTTATGAATTTTTATTTAAATACTATTAATTTAAATGTGTTTTAATAATATAAAAAAAAGATTTTCAATTTCTTTAAAAACAATTATATTTTTTTGAACGATGGATATATTATTATTATTAATAATCAGATCTCTGCATAAGATGAACAAAGACAAAAAAAGATGTCACCACATATATATATATATATATATATATATATATATATATATATATATATATATATATATATATATAGTGGATACTCTGGATAGTACAACTCTATGTAATTTTTTGTTCTTTCCTTAGAATTTCTTGTGTCTTGGACTAAAGTATAGTAATACATTTTTTGGCATTTAAAAAAAGAAGAGAAATTTGTGCACATGACATTGTTTTGCAAGTCTATTCAAGAGAGAGAGTTTTGTGTCAGCTTGATATTAGTGACTGATAATTGTATATGGATGAGATGAAATAGAAGGTGCAAACGTGTTTTTGATTATGCTAAGAGAAGGTGCAGTGTTAGACAATCTGGGTGCAAAACTGTTACATTATTTAAGATCATGGGGGTCCGCCCCTGTCCAGTATAGGTGCTCTTGTAATTATTTGGTTTGCAATAATGTTATTTGCACACAAAAAATATCTTCTTTTTTTTTTACAAACACACAAAAAATATCTTTGTATTGTTGTTAACTTGATTTATACGACGAACATTATTTTATTAATTACAAAAATATATGTTGTTTATCATGTATTTAACATATGCTTCTTTCAAACTTTTATTTTATAAAAGATATTTAATTTATTTTAGATTTATGGAATAATTAATATATCTGATATATAATTATATTATTAATTTTTTTTTTTAAAATTGTGTCAAAAAATGTGTCAAAAGTTTTGTTTCCATATAAGAATTATTCGGCTTTAAGTTGAATTAGATCCAATAACTTATTTTTTTTCAAATAAGTTAGTGGTTGAAATGCAATAATACTCCCTCCGGTCCTTATTATAAGGAACACTTTGAAAAAATCACACAGACCAATGAAGCACATTTAACATAGTTATTTTCATTTAATACTCTTATAAATTTTAATTTATTCCATGTATACCCTTATTTAATTATTCTTTATTCAACTAACTTACTTATTTTTAAATTCTCTCTCATAATAAATAAGGGCATAAGTGAAATTAAACATTTAAAACATTTGAAAATTGGTCAAAGTTTCTTATAAAAAGGACCAAATTTTTTGCCCTAAGTGTTCCTTATAAAAAGGACCGGAGGGAGTACATCCATCAAGCAAACACCTAACAACCTCTAAAAAATACACACAGCTACTAGAAGACACACCAAAAGTTAAACACTTCTAACACACCATCAAAAGAAGGTTGAAGGAACCCTCAAAGAGAGACAAAAGGATCAACCACCAAGAATGACAGACATAAGAGGCCTTCAATCAACCAGACCTCATGAAGACCCAATTAAACACCCCGACGGAGTCTACCTGTTCCAGCAAAAAATAGCGTGCTAGGATTTTTACCTAGGAAACATTTCCAAGATTAAAGTTTCACTCTATCGACCAGACACTCAACAGAAAAAGTTCATTCCAAAAAGAAAACATCATTTCGAGAGTTCTAGATAATCCAGACAATAGTTTGTCAAATTAACATTCACCTTAATCTATTTTTCCTACAGGTACCCATGCCCAAGAAATTCTCATAACACCCTAGGGTACCACAAGGAGACACCCACTCAACACCCAACCACCTAAGGATAGCATACTAGATAGGTGAAATTATGTTGCAAGAACCGAACAAGTAATCAGCTGACTCAGACCCTAAACCACATAAGACACGCATAAAAGAACCCGCAGCCGTAATGATACCCCGTTTCCAGAGATTATGATGAGTCGACAGCCTATCCTGACAAAATTGCCAAGAGAATACTGCCACTTTTTGAGGGGGCCCATGTTTTCCATATTTTTGGAAGCAACCATATTTCACCTTCAGAGAAAAACATATCATCAGTTGTGGACTGACGAAGGATCATATAAGCCAATTTTTCTGAGAAAAAACCACATAGGTGATGCTTCCAACACCAAGAATCAATTTTTACAGAGATTGGTGAGCCGTTCAAAATTTCAAAAGGATTGTCCAATAAATTAAACTCCCAAACAAAGAGTTCCCTTCTCCACCTAAAATTTCAAACTCATTAATCTTCAATCCAACTACCCATCAACCCCCCACCTTACTACCACTCTTGGCTGACACTTGAAAGAATTATATTATTTTATTACTATTATTTTTTGTTATACTTAGAGAATTTTTCTATCGGGAATATAACAACTCTGAGTGTCTGTTTGACGCTGATGTTAGAAAAAATTATTTTAAATGAATTGACTTTGTAAACAATTTATTCCGATTAAAATTGTGTTGGAAGTAAAATGATTTTATTTAGACTTTAAATATATCCTTATAAAAATGAGTTGAACAATAAATTTAAGGGTAAAAATTAATTCTAAAATAAAAAAAGTTAAATTTTTATTAACTATAAGTAGAATTAATTCTAGAGACAAAATTAAAATATACACTAGGTTTAGATTATTAAATGGGTTTGGATCTTATCCAAAAGCTAGTTCAAACTAGCTATGAGAGTGCATGCCCAAACACATTTATCCAATCAACAACCAGATAATTTGAGCAATGTGGACTCCAAATATTTTTAACATTCATAGCGTGGACATAGGTTTAACATTGCAATTTTTAACATTGCAATTTTTAACCCGACTTTTATACTATATTAAATGAGCTTGAAATTCATTCAAAAAGCTAGTTCGGATAAGAATGTCCAAATACATTTATACACTCATGACTAACCCAAGAACATGAGAAATAATATACGACTCCAAACAACTTTAACATATGCATTTTGCCGTTTAAAAAAACTCCGAAGACAAATTTGATAAATGTATTAATTGTAAAGTATGTGTTCTTGTATCTGGAATAGATTTACAAGTTTGTTGATTGGAAATATTCTGCTACAACATTATTGTATGCAAACCTATATAGTCTATTTATTTTATTGTATGCAAACCTACCTAGTCTATATTTCTACTCCTACCTTTTAGAAAAAGGTTGCGAATATCATTTTCTTGACAGCTGGACCGAGAAAATGTAATGCGCATAATGCTTTACACGTTCCTCATTTAGTGAGAACAAATTACACGCCTAATGCTACGGTCGATCACCTTCATAAGAGGTTCATCGTGGATAAGTGATCTACTGAATATGAATTTTACGAAATATACTGTTGGATTGAAAGTTTATATCATATAGATCATCCATAAATTTTTAATTTTTTTTTTGAAAATCATTTGATATGTTATTGAGACTCATTAAGATTTACGTTATTTAATAAACCGTTAATCTTGATGTGTCTCAATAACATATCAAATGATTTTCAATTTTTCTAAATTTTTTTATGGATGATTTATATGATATAAACTTTCAATCCAACGGTGAATTTTGTAAAATTCGTATTCGTTATAATGTTATTCATGACCGGTCCACCATGGACCACTTGATGAAGTGGTCCATGTTAGAATTTACCCAAATTACACCCAATATTTAGCTCTACATTCGAAAAAGTTTAATTATTATATGCAAAGTTAATTTATATATATATATATATATATATATATATATATATATATATGTTTTAAAACATATTATATGATCACCAATTGTTAGTTGGTTCAGTGGTGATTGGCGCTGAACTTGGTAGGGAGGACCGCGGTTCGATCCCCCACAACTGCGATCGGGAGGGGGCTGGAACCACTTGATGCCAGAACTGATCCCCGAACCAGATTAAACTGGTGGTGAAAAAAAAATATGATCGATGTGTCAATGTAATTTTAAATACATGTGTAAAATAATTTTACACTTCGTATAAAATTAAATTCTTATCGAAAACTAGTATATATCTTGATATATATGAACTTGTTACGAAATGGAATTAAGAAAAAAAAGACTTTTAGGGTCCTTTTGGTGCGCAAGATAGCATAGTTACATGATAGGATATAAAACAGGATAAGGATAGGATAGGATAACATCAGGATAACAGTTATACTCAGTTATCATATCCTATGTTTGGTGCACACAGACACAGGATAACAAACATGATAACTATTATATTTTGTTTTTAATACATACTTGCTCATAATAATATGATAAGATATATAACATATTTAATTGACAAAATTACTCTTGTAAAACAATTGTTATTTTTTAAAAATTATTTTGTAATACTTTGAATTTTATAAATAAAAAATATAAATAAGTAATCAAATAACTTTATATAATTTAAAATAAAAATCATGAGAAAATAATCAAGTTTAATTTTTTTATATGAATCATGATCAAATAAATAACTCAATAATTTATACATGTTAGATAAGCCAAATAAATATATGATATATCTCATACGTAAATAATAAAATTACTATTGCAAAAGAATTATATTTAATTTTTTTATAAAATTTAAATTAATATCCGTATTTGTCAATTTTTTAATAATCATTTTACTTTAAAATATTGTAATTTTAGTAAAATTTTGATTTTTTAGAAAATATAAATTACAAAATTACCCCTATGAGAAAATCATATATATTTAAAAATTAATTATTTTATTATTTATATTTTATTAATTTTATTTTACGTATTTTAAAATATATTTTATAAAATAAATCAGTAATTTTTTTTTCTTCTTATCCTATCCTGCTGGTAACCCAGCTCAAATTCAGGATAAGAATTATAACTAGAGAGACATGATAGGATAAGCTTCAGGATTAACTTATCATATCCTGTTGTATCACCAAACACTGGATTGCGGCAGGATATGATACAATTATTCTATCCTGTCTCTTATCCTGTACACCAAACGGGCCCTTACATGATTATAGAGTAGGATTTGCATATATACTCCCTCCGGTCCTTTTTATAAGGAACACTTTGAAAAAATTACACAGACCAATGAAACACATTTAACATAGTTATTTTCATTTAATACACTTATAAATTTAAATTTATTCCATGTATACCCTTATTTAATTACTCTTTATTCAACTAACTTACTTATTTTTAAATTCTCTCTCATAATAAATAAGGGCATAAGTGAAATTGAACATTTAAAACATTTGAAAATTGGTCAAAGTTTCTTATAAAAAGGACCAAATTTTTTGCCCTGAGTGTTCCTTATAAAAAGGACCGGAGGGAGTATGTCTCAACTAAAAACATGACATCAATTAGTTTTGTATATAAGGAAATTATACATCTCAACTGAAAACATGACATCAATTAGTTTGCATAAAAGGAGACAAATCCAATTATTCTAAATATTAATATGAAACTATGTCCAAATGTTCAAAGTTGTCATCCGACAGTGCAACATTGTTTAACAAGTTAAATATCCCTAAAAGTTTTGTACTAAAAATAGAAAACTTAAATAGCACTTTCTCGTTTTGATTATAATTATAAGAAAGTAACCGTAGGTCTAAAATAATTGTAGGTCTAAATATAGTAAAAAATGGCTATCTATATTTATATTAGTTGAATTTAATGTGACACCCTAATTGTATTTCTTTTTTTATAGATAAAATATCTATTATTTATATGTTTAGGAGTTTTTTCTCATGGAAATTTTCATACATGGCATTCTCTTGATCAACCAATTTTTTTCTAATCTTACATAGCATCTTCTAAGACGACATTTGCTTATGTGTCGTTTGGTTAAAACTCCTTAAGGTTTACATTTCCAATTTTGGTTGATTTTGATTTCGATCTTATCTTCTTAATTAATTTGATCTTATATTATTAATCAATCACTACCACCATTCTCACAATTGCCTTAATTATTACACGTTTTCTATTTAATTGTTTTAATACTCTGTTACTAATTATATCATGGTATGAACCAAAATGACAAATTAAGGAATGTTAATTAATATTGTATTCCAGATTTCAGTATAAATATAAACAACTTTTCTGATACATTTTTTCCAACTTTCTCCCATCATTCATTCTTTCTTTTATTCTTCTGTATTTTCTTTCATATTTTTTTCTCATGATCTAATTTTTTTTTCATGTGATTCAGGTGATTTTTTATGCGTTAAATCCATATTGAACCATGATCCTAAGGACATAGTCGTTATTTTAGATGGAACAATTACAAGCATAATTTTTCATGCAACAAGAAATTCGATGCTAGATTTCAATAATTTAATTATGTCTATTATATAGAACGATTTGTAGTTTTAGGTTTAATGATTGTATTTTGTAATTTAGCCAATATTTATAGTTTGGGGTTCAATTTCAAGATCTCACGAGAAAAAACACTAATCATCACTTCTTATATAATTTTTATTCCTCCTCAAAATGATGCGGATGTTCTCTATAAGCATTTGTTGAGATGTCATTTTCTCACAACCTTTTCAATTAGCATTAATTCATGTACTATATTAATTTTTATAAAGTCAATTATTTGGCAATATGACGATTATCATTATAAATCAAATTCTAAAGTTGGACTTCATCTACTTTATTTGGCAAAAATCGTTATTTCCAATTTAGAATTTTTTAAATTATTTATTGTCGGTTAATTTACATTATTGTGCTCCACCAAAAAATAGATATTCATGCACATTATTGTAAATTTCATAAAAAAAATCAAATATAGAATAAATCAAATAATTTATTGACCAGATTATTTTATATGAACAATGTCTATATTCATGTCTTGATTCAACTGAAACATTAAATATGGAAAGTTTTAATTATTAATCCACTAATTTTTGAAATATATTTAATTAAACCAATCCCAATTAATTATTAATATGATTAATTACTATTAAAGTCTGGAAACAAGACTCTAAAAAAAATAAAAAATTGGAAACAAGATCTTTTTGTCCTATAATTTATCAGATAATCATTATTATTATTTTTGACAAACACAGACTTAACTAATCAGATAATTATTATAAAATTAATATTAAATCATATTTACAATTTCGATGTTCTTCCTATTTCGATCTTTATTCTAATTTCTGACAATTTACGGAGAATGAATATTTCACACGATTATTTTACAACATACGGGGAATGAATATTTAATTTACACGAACTTTTGATAGAATTTTACATGATTATATAATTTTATCCTATGTAAATAATAGTTGAGATGATAGTTCAGGAACATAAATTTAACTTCGTAAAATCAAGGAAATTAATTTGTCTTTTTCCCCAATTGTTTTTTAAATATTTTTATGGAAATTTAACACAATAATTATTTTAAATGATTAAATAATAAAAAAAGTTAGAGTTGCGACTGACAAAAAAAATAACATGGGAGTGAAAGATCACTCTCCACCCTGCTTCCCTTTTAAAATCATTAAAAAAGTATTATTTTTTATATTTAAATAAATTACATTAAATAAAAATAATAATTTTATAAATAATTAAAAAATCACAAAATAATAAAATTTTAATAATTTATATTTTCCATTGAACATTAACCCGTGCAATCGCACGGGTAAGTTAAACTAGTTAGTATATTATAAGGGAGTAGAAAAGATACTCAATCCCTTACAAAAAAAATTCTTAAATGTTTTGTAAGCAAATTAAAGAATTATTATACCAATCAGAGAAAGAAAAATTTACATGACTACCCGACCTCCCACTAAACCACAACCAAGATATGCTTCTAATTTACACCCTAATTGTATGTATTCTAATTTAAACATATTAGCATGGGAATAGGATCGATGTGACATTTCACAACTGGACTAAATCTAATGGATTAAATTTTATTTATATATGAAGGAATTAGGACTCGAATCTTGTACATTCAACGTATTCACCTTTAAGATAAAAAATTTAGTTACTAGGCTATTTGACAATACTAGAAAAGTGATTTTGGTTAGTTGCGTAGTATCTATTTGTTATTATTTTCACATCTAACGACTGTTTTGGGTATACAAATTAGTATTTTTTTATTTTTATAAAGTAGTTTAGTGTTTAAAAATTTCACTCTTCAGATAGATAAATGGGGTGTTTGTAGTTCGAATTCCGTCCTCTGCATATATTATATAATATTTGTATAAATATGAACTAAAAAACATATTATAATAAGAGATATTAATATGACTTGTACATATGTTCATGAATAGTAAGGGTTGAGTACCCCTTGTACTCCTTATAATTCAAATATTGCCTATCAAAAAAAAATATGACTTGTACATATAAAAATCTTCTTATAGTTTGAATAATGTTTTAAAGGGATTTGGATTCTCCAATTTTTTCTTTCATGTTATTTATCTTTTTCTTAATTCAATGACTGATAATCACAAAGAGAAAAAAAAAATACTTAAGAAGAATTTTTTTTTGAATGAATGGCACCAACATAAAGGATAAAATTAAAGAGGATCCAAATCTATTTTAAAAGGCGTTTAATTATAATTCGTTCTTCTTCCGTCAAAAGTAAAATTCGTCTAAAAGTGAACCTTATTATATCAATAAAATTTAATAAAAGAGTATATTTGATCTCTATTGTTTTATTATTATTATTATTATAAAATTAATTTTTTTATTGAAAATGGTAAAGACACACATTTATACTATTTTTTAAAAGTCCACAGACACATGTTTTAAATTGTTTCCAAATTTCCATTAATAAATATTGGATAATTACATATGAATGAAAGACAAACAGACAACAAGCGGTATCGTTAATTCTCGTTGAATGGCAAAATCAATTCTCTTAGAAACAACATTCATAGCTCTAAGAGACATAACATTGTTATTCATAAGCCTTTGAACTCTTTGCAGAAGAATCACAGCCTCTGGTGCTAGGAAGACAAAAGTGTCAAATGCAAATGATATAAAAACATGTTGATTGTCAGAACATCATTTTTCATGTTTTAAATATTACTCCCTCCGTTCCAAATTATAAGGAAAACAAAAACAAAAATCACACTTATTAAGAAAAGGTAAAACATAATAATTTGAAATATAGTATGTTTTGAGAAATTCTTAGGTGAGTCATCACCTAAGCATTAATGATTAGGCACGATCAATTAAATAATTACAACTCATTAATATATTAAATAATTATAAATAATTAATAGAGTAGTAATTAAAACCAAATCTCAATAAATAATGAAAAAAAAAAAGAGTTATCAAGAAACATGTGATGTGCACTTTATCAATTTTTTTTCTTTCTAATTGCACATATATATTTTTTGTTCCAACTAAGCTCTCTCTTTTTGTTTTTTATTTGTAATTTCTTTGTATAAATTATTTTTATATGAACACTTTGATATTTAATATACTGTTGAATACGTGCTAAGTATAATGTCATATCATATTTTGATACTAATTTATATTTACATAATTCATATTTCAAATAATTTTGCATATGGAATAGCGGTGCCCAACAATATAAGTTGGGTACCAAAGAATTTACCTTATTTTTATTCATTATTATTTTTGTACTTTTTGGAAACTTAGGGATTATCCAAACTATTATTATGAATTTGTTTGATAAAGAAATAGTGAATAATAGATAAACAAACTTATATTGTATAAATTATAATGTAGCTTATAGCCGATAGGCTAGATAATTCGATTTGCATTATTTAGTAAAATTATTCATTGAATTATCTTATTAATATAAAGTGCCATAAAAAATATTTAACTAATATTTAATTATTTTAAAGTAAGATAATAGGAATAAAATGAGAGAAAGTAATGATAAAATGTAAATTATTTTTTAGGTCAAATATAAAATATAAATTATAAACTAATTGAATTAGCTTATTAGTAAGAAAAATAAAAAATAAAAAGAAAACTTAGTATGGAAAAAAATATATAAATAATATGATTAGCGTATGAGCTTTCCTAATAATTCACCTATAAATAAATCTTTATAAAAATACAAAGTGCACTTCTAATTTTTTTTTCCTTTCCTTATTTATAAAGATTTAATTTTGTTAATTTTTTTTTAAAGAGATTTGGTTTTATTAATTACTACACTATTAATTATTTGTAATTTTTTAAATATTTTAATTATTTTAATTATTTCTAATTATATGATTGGTTGTGCCTAATCATTAATGCTTTGGTGAGGACTCAACTAAGAATTTCTCGTATGTTTTTATGGGTTTTTCTTGGAATAAGTTGCATGAGAAGATCTAAAACCAATTTTATTGCTTGTTGTTTATTGAGAAAATAGGAGAGAGAGAAAATTAAACGCAATTTGCATTTAATTTTTTGAGATTAAGGAAAAAAATATTCTTGAAAATGATTTTTCCCTTATAATTTGGGGAAAAAAATCGGAATTTTTCTCTAATAATTTGGGACGGAGGGAGTATTTTATTAACGTTAAAGAGGTTTTTGACAATAACATTAAATAAGGTTGATCTCATGAATCATGATATGATCTAATATATTTTCTCACACATTTAAATTTTGCTGAACTAGGATCAAAGAGATTTCTCATCTTCTTATCTAAACTTTATTGGATGGGGTTGTGATGGTCTATAGTTCTTCTACACTCTAACTAATTACTCCCTCCGGTCCTTTTTATAAGGAACACTTAGGGCAAAAAATTTGGTCCTTTTTATAAGAAACTTTGACCAATTTTCAAATGTTTTAAATGTTTAATTTCACTTATGCCCTTATTTATTATGAGAGAGAATTTAAAAATAAGTAAGTTAGTTGAATAAAGAGTAATTAAATAAGGGTATACATGGAATAAATTAAAATTTATAAGAGTATTAAATGAAAATAACTATGTTAAATGTGCTTCATTGGTCTGTGTGATTTTTTCAAAGTGTTCCTTATAATAAGGACCGGAGGGAGTAATATCTAAACGCATGGTAAGAATTTTAAATTCAAAGTTGTGTATTTATATATTTTTAAAGGTTTAAAAATTATCATTTTAAACACAAATTTTAAGATAAAATTTTAAACTTTAATTTCTTAACTTATGCTTTTTTTAACGACAAAATAATATTATATAAAAGCGACAAAAGTATAATAAAATAATCATAATACAAGATACTCCCTCTAGTCTTAATATAAGAGAGAGTTTGCTTTATAGATTCATAGAATATTGAATGTATTTGGTCTATTTTTTAGTCCAAATACATCAATCATTCCATTAATCTAAAAAATTATTTTTTTCTTATATTAAGGATCGGAGGGAGTATATCAAAAATACATTCCACCAGTATCTATTTTGAAGACTATTTTTTTAGAACGGGGACTCATATTTGAATTATTTATGATCTATGAACATTGATTTTGTTTGTGAATTTAAGATACACGTTTCCCTTTTGCTGAATGAGGTGCTCTGTCACATTCGAGAAAAAAAACAAGGATGAGGGTACAAAAACAAAAATCCCAAATTGACGTCCCACCAATAGTTTGCAAAGTCATCATTAGAATAATAGTACACATGAAATATATGTCCAAATATAATACAATTAAAATAATAATAAAGCAATTATTGAACATGATTAGTGATTACAATTTTTATTCTTAAAAAAGAAACATGGTTACATTTGAAACAAAGAAAGAGGTTACAAAGACATTTATTTTTGGAACATAGACTAATTAATTACGAGTGCTACAATAATAACTAATATTCTCTTAATTAATTAACATCTTTTAGCTAACTCTCAATTCTCTTGACAAAAGTTATGTTACTAAATAAGAGAAATAGATGATAATTTAATTTTTATACACCATCAGTATTAAAAATGTTACACTGTTGATAAATCACAAACAATTATTTGTCTGACCATAAAATAATCAAACGAATATGATTTATTGACAGTGTAAAATATCTCTTAACTTACGGTGTATATAAATTAAATCATAAACATCTAATGAAATGAGAGTTAGATAGAAGAGTTACATCGCATTAACATAGGATCCGCACCTTGATGAGTAGTAATAGTATTGCACATTTTAGGTCCATCCATTAAACATGGACTCAACCTAAACATGAGAATGCAAAACTCCATTTGATTTAAAGCACCATCTCCATCCAAATCACCTTCCATTAGCATGCAAACTAGCTCATCATCCCTAACCTCCAAACCAAGCATGGAACAATTCATCTTCAAGCTCTCAAATGTTATAAGACCTTTGTTCACATCCATAAGCAAACGAAAACCATTGCAAAGTTCACTTATAAACCCTTCTGCTCCAAAACGTGCAATCATGGATGGAAAGTAATCCTCAAAATCCATACCAAAATCCAATTCCATATGTGGAAAGTTTATGAGTGAAACTTTATGGATAGAAGTTGCTAGTAACAATGTGAAAAGGGTTATTGGTAGCTTGAGCTAGAAGGGTGTTATGTGCTTCTTATATACCATACAAAAATATAGGGTTTTGTAAATTGAGTGAAAGAATAGTTTGGTTGTTGGAAATGTAGGTTTCCTTCACACACAAAAAAATGTGGTCCACAAATTTTGTTTTTGAGTCAAAATGTGGTCCATATATATGAAAAGTAATAAATTGATTATTCAAAGAATGATTTATCATTATCATTGTAAAAAAGTTTTACATTTTTTTATAAGAAAAAAAAATCATAGAATTATCATTATCATTGTAACAAAGCGATACTATAGTGTTAAATTTTTTTAAGGATATTGCCCTAGGTCCCCCCTCTCCCCCATGTTGTGGGGAGAAAATTTTCAAAAGAAAGTAATATAATCATCACAAAATAACTAGTACTTTTATTTAAAATATATAGAGATTGTTTTTGGCAAAAGATAGTATCTATGTGTATTTTTTGAGATTTTTTGTCATACAAAGTAAAATATTTTTACACATACATCCAATCAAATAATACTATTTTATAAATTTGCTCCTAAAATATTTAAATATATTTTTCATTAAAAAGAAAAATTCCTAAAATATCTCAACAAAAATTTATCTAACGTGATTTGATTGGATGCATGTGTAAAAAAAAATAGTAGTGTATATAAATCAAAGATGAGGTATACTCTACCCTTTAATAATTTAGAGATATTTGTTTAACAACCAATCATAACAAGCCACGTAAGTAAATTTATATGTGGTGTCCACAACTAACTTGTAATCATGTACCACATGCATATAAATGTCACGGGTAAATTAAAAAAAAACAAATTTAATTCTTAATTTTTGTAGAAGTAAAATGATTTTGTTTTGATTTTGTGTGAAATTGGTGACACTACGTAATTATGATTTTAATTTTGAATACAAAATTGTGGACCCATATTTCGTGGAAGTTGCGTTTGCCCGTTTGTATCAATCAAATATTCATCATTCATTTTATAATCGACCGTAACATATACGATGTATACTATAGTACTACTCTTGATTACAATATATGTTTAAAGTGCCATGCATGAATTGTAATCTAGTCTAGCTATTTATTTAATGAGAAAGTTCCATGCCTTGTCTTCTTCGATGTGACCATGCACGTTATCATGAAACACATGCAAATTATTGCCATTACATTGCCAAGATTCTTTTAGATGAAAATATAAAGCATAACTGTTTCTACTTTTAAATATGAGTCATATATGTTACGGACTCACATCATATGACGTTATTTGTTCACTTATGCGATCAACCAATTATATAAAAGAAAGATAAAAGAATTGTGTGTTACAAGTAAAATGGTCCAAGCCCACATGTGGCCACACAAAAAAGGGTTTCAATTGCTAATTGAGGATTGCACAGTGCGTGAGGCCAGCAAATTTAGCCATTTTTGCTAACTATTAGTATATTGTTTGTTTTTATATAGTAACAATTTTAGTAGTATATTGTCCTTACCACCGAGTCAGGGTGTTAATTTGGTGTGCTGATGTGTAATGATCTATAATTTTTTAGAGAGGAATTATTTTTTGTCGACTCATTAGTTAAAAAGGTGAAAGTATTATCTTGGAAGTGCTACCTAATTAAAAATCCTAATAATTCCTGCTCCTTCTACGAGTGGGAGAAAGTGCAACTTGTCTTGCGCTCGAGCCAAATAAAGATTGGTGGGGGTTGGTGTTGGGTTCCGTTGACTATGGTTGATGGGTGGCCTGATCTTTCCTTTCTTCTTTCCTTCTTATCTTCTCTGTAATCAGATATTTGTGGTGCATGTTTTGATAGTCAGGTGTGGTGTTTGGTCGCTTTTTATTGGTGGTAGTTTGATGGGTGGCCGTTATATGTATATATATATATACTCCATTAAAGAAAAATTAATTTTTTTTTGTTACTTTTATTGAGCAAAACAATTTATAATTAAGAACAACCCATAGCATAGCACAAGAAATGCAAGGAGGCAAGAAGCATACACACCTGCAAAGCAGGAACTGAAAACAACAGCAAAAAAATGCAGCAAACCAAAAAACACAGTCAGAGCATGTGCTTCAAAAACGAACGCAGGCGCGGCAGGCCTAAAGGATAGCAACAACACCAAACAGCATATACAGCATTCAAAAAGATACAATCATACAACAAAAAGGATAACAACAAGCAAAACAAATAATTTAATATTGATATATTTTATCAATTGTTTTATAGGATTAGTCTCGACTATTTAGAGGTCCGACATCAATTTTTATATTTTTTGTTACAAGAGAGAATATAAAGAAAAAACAAGCAAAAAGTAAAGAAATTACTCCCTAACAAAAACTACTCTCCAAGCATCAGCCCCAAGGGAACTAGATAGTTGTGGAAGAGGTGTCTCTAAACCATCGTAGGAGAGTTCGAAGAAGCTCCTAACTTGGCCAAAACATTTGTACATGTGTTCCCCTCCCTAATCGGCATATAACACACTCAATAGTGACGCCACACCATAGAGAAGCCTTTCAGAAAAGCTCCGGAACTGTTGCGAATGACCCTCCAAGGCCAGCTGTTTGTAACGAACCCAACATACTCTCCCATCAACATTTAAACAAATTGTGCCTTCAGCCGGTCGAGTCCAAGATACCAGGCGCTGCTCAGAGCTCCCTAACATATCAATCTCAAAAGCAATAGTGCAGAAGTAGGGATGACAACTTGACTCTTACCCAGAGGATACCCACAAAAAATACCACCAACGGGTAGGGTAAAAACCCGCATTTTGAGTATAGGCACGGGTATGAGTAATTACCCGTAAAAATGAACGGGCACGGGTACCTTAGTACCAACCCTGCCCCATACCCGCATAATATATAATTATTTATTTTATTTATATTACTATATAATAATATATGTATATCAATTTAAAAATATACAACACTATTAAACTATGAGTTTAAGTTGTATGCACCGTCAGTGTAAAAAATTTTCACACATGCATCCAATGATATGTTGTCACATAATTTAATAAATGTGACTCATCATGTGTTTTTAAACACCATACATGATGTATTATTGAATGCATTTGTAAAATAACTTTACACTGACAGTGTATATAAATTAAATTCTTAAACTATTACACATTTTTAATAAAAATGTTTATTTATAACATAATGCAAACACAATGTGAACTGTAGTATGTGGTTAGTAATACGTTTGCTTATAAATTTCACGAATCAACATTAAAATCATTGAATTTTTTTAATTCTATGAAAATAATATAATATTTTATAATTGTTCGATTTTTTTTAACAAAAAAGCGGGTAACGACTACGAGTATGGGTATTTAGGTACCCCTAGGGTGTGAGTACAAAGATTGTTACCCACGCGGATTTGGGGATGAATACTGGTATTTTTTTCAAACCGCGGGTATGGCGATGGGTACCATAATATCCTACCCATTGTCATCCCTATGCAGAAGGTGTCTGACACCGAATATTAAAACTAAATCTCTTAATAAAATAATAAAAAGAATAATTCTTGTTTAAATTATTTTTTTGATTAAAAAATAAAATAAAAAAAATAAGAATTAATAATATAAAAAATAGTCATCATTATAATTAACATACAAAATAATCATTTTAATCGATAACAATAAAATATTTTTTAACTACTTAAAAAAAGCCTCGCCTGGCCACTTTAGATTAGACCTTTCAAATTATTTTTTAACAAAGACATATTCAAAAAACAATTAACTTTTATTTTTTAAAATCAGTCTTTTCATATTTTTTTTTAAGATCTACTACCATATAATTTTTATTTAGACTTTAAAAAGTAGAAATCATAACGCATCTTGCACATCTAAGCCCGCCCATGGTTTTAGTTGATCTTTAAATTGTTTTAATAATTTTTGTGGAGTTGTTGTCATACAGCTTTTACTTTTATAGTGGGTTAAAAAAGTTTCAGCTCAATGATAAAAACGTGACTTAATGTGTCCAAATTGTACTCAAGGGAAATGATTTAAATTTTGCTTGATGGTTACTACTACTAACAGTAAGTTACACATGGAATGTGTCAGTCACCAAAATAGCAATAATCATTTAGTGCTTAATTACTGTCTGATGATAAATGGTAATGGAGCACAAAGTGTGTCTAGTACATTGCATTATTATTATATGGTCCAAACTGATGAATGAAAATTGAAGAACTTAGTCAAAAAAAGAGTATTTTTTCCTTAAATGTACAAGATGTTATTTTCATATCATCTTTGATGAGAGAGTTTGTATGATGTATCGTCAGCATCACTAAATTATATTCTCTTTGAGAATGAATGTATTGAAATTAATTATTTGTATATTCTTGGTAAGAGTTATCATCTATTTTTTGCCAAGTAGTGTTCGATAGTGAAGTCTATATATATGTACGTGTTATGCTTATGATTTGTATATATTTTTTCAATGGTATGTATCGTATATACGAAATAAAAACGGGAGAGTTTAAAATACAAATGGATAGACATCGAGAGAATCTTTGTATATATTATAATTTTATCATACTTTTATTTAGAATCATATTCTTTTTATAACTATGCTTGATGGGTAACCTCACTATGATATTTTTAACTACAAAGAACAGGTCAAAAAGTGGGGCCAAAACTCAAAAAAGCGTAGCTCAAAGTTTAGGTCATGGGTTGGCCATAATTTATGAAGTGTGCTTATGGTGTATGTGGTCGTCGCCTTTTTCCTAAAGCCACGGTTTTTTTACTTTCGCCCATACAAAAATAAAAACTGTGGCTTATGACAAGCAAAAAAGCCGCGATCGTTCATTTGATTCAGATTAACAAGTCAAACTTCTATCAACTATTCATTCAACTAGTAACTATCTTCATAAAAGATGTAGAACCAAAGACTATATATGTCATTTTGATTTTTTCACATTATTTGTAATCATGGATATGTTGTTTTTTCACATTATTATTAGTAGTACACACCTTTTCATTTGGACAAGATACTCCTCCTACTAATCTAGTAAATTTACAAAATGAGGGGCAATCAAGTCATTTTGCAAATTTCAACTTTTTTGTGGATATATTCATGTAAAACATAATTGTCTTGTCTTTTAGGTTAATTCTTGTAATAGTTTTTGGAATATCATTGTAACTATATCACCTCTAGACATAAGTTGCTAGACATAAGTTGCTGGCCTAAACTCATCAAACTTTTCATATGATTCTTAACACTATTGCATGTTCAAAGTAGGAATCAAAATCAAGACTTTGATTAAGTTAAAAGAAACGACTCATGTTGCCGCACATCTCATCTAACTCTCATTGGGTAGAGAATATATATATTATTGATAAAAAAAATTAATGAAAATCATTATATAGTTAGCCTTCAAGTGATTTCAAGCAACGACTCTATGGCAGTGCCGGTGGATTCAAGGTGGCACGTGTACTTTCTGTCCATACTCCATAGCAAATTGGTGATAAATGATAATGAACATCCAAAAAAATGGCACTTCCAAAAATTTGAAGAAAAAGCAAAACATACGAAAGAAGGGAAATGCTTAATGAGAGAGATAATATGTTTTTAATTAATAATTTAATTTTGGCTTTTTTTTATAAAAAAAAAAAATCAAATGTATCTTCTGCACATAACTGTATAGACTAATTTTAACTGTATAATATATTACACATGTTAAAGCAATTAAAAGTAATAACCTTTTATTAAAAAATAGTTATTATATATTTTTTTTACACAAAAATAGTTATTATTTATTAATTAAAAATTTATACATCTATATATATATATATATATATATATATATATATATATATATAAATCCTAAATAGTTCTCCTACCACTAATCCTAACCCTAATTGTATTAATCAATCATAGCTTTTAAATCATTTTCTTTAAAAAATAAATATTACTTCAAGCATTCATATGCCTTTTCATTTCATTTTATTCATACACCATTATCCTTTTCATATGCCCAATTTAATTACCAAGAAATCTAATAGTTTCTAATGAAAAGTTTTTTTTTTGAAGCAATTGAAAGTTGTACAAATTTAATTTCATATAAGCACCTATATTTCCCGTGGGCATTATAAATATTTTTCTATTTCTTTGTTTATTTTTCAATTCCACCACCCGAGTCATTTGGAAAGAATTGATTTTCTTCTTTACCTATGCTTTTTTTCTTATCTTCCATTCACATTCACCTCTTCATCTTCTTATTTTTTCATTTTGTTCCTTTTTAACGTGCTTTGCACATGGTTTTAGGTAATAGTTCATCATTTTAACTATTTTTGTTTCCTCCTTTAATTCCTTGCATTCAACATTTTTGCAGCAGTTGGTTTAATTCATATGCTTTGAATATCTATAAAATCTTTTGTTTTGTAGATATACTAATTTACATTGGTTGATCTAACAAATACTTTATTTTAATTTTTGTCCAGGTAGATGTTGTTATCATCATGGAAGTAGGATTTTGTGTGATTGCTTATATATTTATAATGTAATACTACTATTATGCAATTGCCTTTATATATGCTACTATTTATTTTAGGTTATTATTACGGGAGTATTGTTTTTTATTTATCTATACTTTTTTATGTTTGCATTATATATATTTTGATTTCAATTTAGAGATTGATATACTTGATCTATATGTATACAAGATTTATATTATAATTGTGTTTCTTCAAACAATTGACACTGTTTATGCTTAATAATTGATTTGTTTGTTTGATTTTTTGTTACAAAATTGGAAGAACTTGAAAAACTATGTTTGTACCAAAAAAACAACTTATAAACTATGTATGTCCTTGCCTAAAAAAAAAATATTGTTCATGATTTTTTTTTATTTCAAGTTGTCCTCCTTCAATTATTTAAATTTTTTAGTTGACATTATATTATAAACAACAAATAACACCCGTGCATCGCACGGATAAGGGTCTAGTTTAATATAAAATGCACAAATTTCAATACAAACTTACCACATCGAACTTTTTACCATGTACAAATTACACATGATATATAAAAAAACTGTTTTTATAAGCAAGATATCATTTTATGAGTATATATTTTCTCCCGCAAGAATCCAACAAGAAAATATGAGTGAATTTGTGTCTTTTTGAGCCTCTAACAATGTTTTTGAAAAAGTTGAAAGTTTCTCTCATCATCCTCATGTTGAAAGAATTGAAAAAAGGTGTTGAATAATTAAAAATATACTAAATTTTATATATATATATATATATATATTGTCCCCTAAAATTTTGTGTTTATTCAATTAAATTTTCAGATGTACGTACCGGAATCTTCACTTTATATTTTTCGATAGGTTCATATTATGTTCAAAAATAATAAAAATCCGTCAAAATTATGTCTATTATATATGGATCAAAAACAAAATATAAAATTTTAAGAGAATAAAAAAACCTCATTTTATATTCTTAAAAATTCCCAAATTTCAATCTCAACATCCTCGTGTAGACAGACGAATACCACATGTCACCCCCATCCAAATGAAAACGGCAAATCAAAAGAAGTTGATAAGCACTATCATATACTAACTCTAGTGTGAGAATTATTATTTAATTTCCTTGTACGCACTCACTCCCATCACTATCAGAGAAATAAGAAGCTATATACATACTTTTGAATTCATAACTAGTCCAATCCTAGCCTTATTTTAAAATGCTAGAGTTGGGACGAACCAAACATCATTATTAATAAAACAAATCCTATATAATCATTCAATAACTTGATATTTTATTGGCGTTGATTATCAAGTCATATATTACTTAATTTCTTAAATAAAAATTGACGTTAAAACTTAAATATTGGAGAAGTCTCATATTGTTTAGTATGGTGAAACAAGAGGAAGATCAATATTATATATTTGAACTATCTAATTTTTTATTTTCAGATGCACCAGCTAGTAACATTTTATTTGAACTATCTAGTTTTATATCTGATTTAATTTAAATATTTATTTTGTGAGAGTGTGTAGTTGTTTTGGGGTATTGAGTGAGAGTCAGAGAAGCCTACGTGTTGTTAAAAATTGACGTTAAAACTTAAATATCGGAGAAGTTTCACATTGTTTAGTGTGGTGAAGTAAGAGGAAGATCAATACTATATATTTCAATTATCTAGTTTTTTATTTTCAGATGCACCAGCCAATAACATTTTAAGCTTATATCTGATTTAATTTAAATATTTGTTTTGTGAAAGTGTGTGGTTGTCTTGGGGTATTGGAGTGAGAGTCAGAGAAGTCTACGTCTTGTAAAAAATTTCACATAGTAATAATTTTTTGCTTGCCGGTTTTGACAACCGTTATGATTTTTCTTTGGTTTTGGATTTTCTAATATATATTTTTGTGTTCTGATTGTGCTTATTTTCTTCTTTAGCTCTGTTATTTACAAATAGTTGTATCAAGAGTTTCGGTTCAATGGGATATCACAATTTTTAGTATGCTCAATGGTTGCAGCAGTAATTGTTTGATCTTTCGCATCAGAAACAAAGTATGATATTGTGAAGGTGTTAAAGAATGGGTGGTACTATAAAAGTGTTGTTTAGGGAGGTTCTGTTTAAGAAAAAACTTGGTATTTAAGCATGTTTGTTGTGACTCGCCTCTCTTTTCTGGAAATCCCATTAGTGCATAGTTTACAATTTGTGCACAACTGCTATGTTTTATTCAAGCTCTATGAAGTTTGACATAGAGAAGTTTGATGGAAGAATCAACTTTAGCTTGTGGAAAGTGGGTATGTAAATAAAAATTGTCCGGGTGGATCAATATCTGAAAATGAGTCTAAGGCAAGTGCTAGCAACGTCTCTCTTATTTTAGGAGATGATAGTGATCTTATTTAGAAGATAAAGTATGTTCTTATGTTATTTTTCGCTATATATACACCATGCAAAATGAAAAGTTTTTCTAGCAAATTCAAAACAAGACACGGACATTTATTAGCATTGATGCAAGGTGAGATGTGTCGATCCGAAGAGCTTTCTAAAAGCCAACATGAGAGTTGCACCATTATCTTTCATCAAAGTTTTGGCATGGAAAATTCTTTGAATGTTTCAGATCCAATGAAGTGTATACTCTTTATGATGGAGTATGATTGTCGGTTTAGACAATTGAAACGGAAGATGAAACTTTTATAATCAATGTGGAGTTTGTTGTAGTTGATTGTCAAGTCACACATTGTCCAATCTCTTCAATAAAAAAAGGTAAAAAATTAGCTAGTAGAGAAGTCCTAGTAACAAATAATGTTCCCAACCAACATTATTATTACATGGTAGGACGTGATATTGATTCCCGACATTTTACCTAACAGAGCTACTGTGTACGTATGTGTCGATACGAAATTTCAGTATGTTGATTAAGGACAAATTAGTTTCTAAATTGGTTCGGACCCAACATTATAAAATACAGGCTGATCTAACAGTGGCAAAACAAATGAAAAACACGAGAATACAACAAGCATAACAAAAAAATAACATAAAAAAAATACCTTAAGAAAAGATACATACAATATAGGAACCACCCAAGCAAGGCCACGACCAACTATAATTGACAATTATTTTTGTGCCACAAATTTTTGTATATTTTTTTTTTGTCTAAAACCAAATTTGTTGCACAAATGTTTGTATATATAAAAATATTTTCTTTATTTTATTTTATTTTATTTTATTTTATATATATATATATATATATATATACACACCTTCCATTAAATTTATTGAAATGCTAATATATCCTACATTAAAGAGGGTATATAATGTTAAAATGTTCAATATCGGTTGCGAGATGTCCTAAATATGTGTTGATAAAGTAGAGACAGTCCTCACCTTACAAGTCGATTTTGTAGGATTGAGTTAGACTCAACTCCAAAAGTTCTACATCGATTGCGAGTTAGCCTAAATATATGTTTATAAAGTAGAGGCAGTCCTTACCTTACAAGTCAGATTTGTAAGGTTAAGTTAGGTCCAACTTTTAATTCTAAGATGGTATCAAAATCTCTCCACAATCCGTTGGGTCGCATGCTATATATCTTATTTCTGATCGAGTCATCCGCCATTTATATTGGCGCCCAAGCCCAATAACGCTGTGCGCGAGGGGGTATGCTAATAAGTCACGTCGATTGCGAGATGACCTGAATATGTGTTTATAAAGTGAGTCAGTCATCACCTTACAAGTAGATTTTGTAGAGTTGAGTTAGGCTAAACTCTCAATTCTAAGTCATAATATAAAAATTTTGTCTTAAAATTATACATTTAATTTTTTAAACATTTAGAATTTATTTTTTTCAAAATAAAAATTTCACCTTTAGTTTCATATCTTTAGAATACATGTTAATACAAGCCTTAAAATTATTAGATGAAATATATATTAAATAGTTTTTATTAGAAAGTTTGGGGGAGCACCACTAAATTTTTTTTTTTTTTTAAATAGCACCACTAAATTTTTGTAAAGGCAAAATATCACTGAAAAAACACTATGCTTACATAGAAAGAGCATCACAATTAAAACCTGCTACAGATAACAGAGAGACATAGAAACCTCTAAAAGAAACAAAACACTACTATAAGACAAACATCAAAAACCAACATTTTACTCTTTTACAAAAGGATACGTCATATCTCCATTTAAAAGATACTTCTCTTATATATTTTACTCTAGATTCATACGTCATTTCTCCAATTAATTGTGATATACCTAATATCCTATTTTGAGTAATTTTGAGTAAAAATGTGATGTTAAAGTCTTTTAAGGTATTGAACCATTAGTCCATTACTACTTACTAAGAGTCTCACATTGGTTGCGATCACTTGAATGTGTGTTTATAAGCAAGAGGCAATCCTCATCTTACAAGCCGGTTTTGTAAGGATGAGTTAGACCCAATACCCAAATCTAATATAGTATCAGAGCCTCTCCACTCTGAACTCTCAGACTATTTTGAAATTTAATAAAAGTTCATGCTAAACTAGTGTCCTAAGACACTAATTAAAGTTAAAAGAAGTAAATTTCACATTAGAACAAACATTTTTTTTATATTTTTAAAAGAGTAATACACAATTTTAAAGATTTATTTATTATATTCAATTCCTTAATTAACTAGTAGCTCAGAGACACAATTAAAGGATTTTCCTGTTATAAAATTTATAGATTGATCAACTCATTTTAATACTTTTAATTCAGCGGTTTTTAGAAAGCTAGAACTCATTGTTTTTTATTTTTATTTTTGTAAAATTCAAAACTCTTCACTTTTTTTTTTGTCAAGTAGTTTAGTGGCTAGAAATTTCAACTTAAATGTACATAAGTGAAAAAACTCTTCACTTTTTTATTTGTCTAATATGAAGAAGTGAAAAATTCATAGTTCAAAGTCCTTTCGATAAAACCTATAGTAACAATTGAACTATCCATGTAGGAACCTTCCTTTCTTTTTTTATAACTCAACCTTTTAGTCACATAAACTATAAAAAAAAAAAAAAAATAGGTTGATATGTTAATTATATTAATACTACCACGTTTTCTATGCTAGCTATCTTGTTTTACTTCCATGGGAATTTCCTTTTTTTTAGATTGAGAGTCAGGAAGACAAAGTGTACATATTGCACACAAAGCATTATATGGGCTTAAGCAACTCCCAAGAGCATGGAACAAGAAGATTGATAGCTTCCTAAGTTGATATAAGATTCATGAAGTGTTTAGAACACGGTGTGTATGTCACGAGAACAAGCAATAATGAATTGATAATTTTGTGTTTGTATTTTGATAATTTGCTGATCACAGGCAGAGAAAGAGATAAGTGACTTTAAGCTTGAACTTAATTATGAGAGAATTTGAAATGACTGGACCGACCTTGATCATATTTCATATTTCCTTGGGATTGAGTTTTATAAGTGTACTATTGTAGGTTTTTAAGGTTTAATACTCCTATTTACTTATATGTATATATCTATATATCACCTTGATAGGGAGGGGACCTTCAATCTGTCCTTGTTAATCACCTTGATATGTCAAGAATACAAGAACTTAATACAAGCAACAAAGGATATAATATATTGTTCACATCAACATTAAGGGTATTTGTTTGTAGGATGGAGGAATCAGAAAAAGTGATTTGGCTTTGTTGAGAGAAGATATCTGCGAAGCCCCGATATTCTAAAAATGACGAAGTATCGTGTCCGATACATACTCAATACCGATACTTTCCGATACACGTATCGGAGAAGTATCGGCAATTAATATTATTTTTTTAAAAAAATAATATAACCGATACGTGTCGGATACTTTTTCGATACGCGTATCGAAAAAGTATCTGACAATTAAGATGTACTGGTGATCATTATTTTTTGGATAGTATTAATGAAGCTCAAATACTTAACTTAGTATTAATGATATTAATTTATTTGTCTCTGTCACTGTTCTGGTGAATTGTGATGCCAACTGTTATGCCTCAAACTGTTTTGTTCTAATGCAAGCTTATTGGCTTGTTTGTACTCCTCGTGCAATGAGTTGTTTATAATAATAATAATAATAATAATAATAATAATAATAATAATAATAATAATAATAATAATAATAATAATAATAATAATAATAATAATAATTTTTTTGCCTTTCAAAAATAATTATCATTATTAATAATATTGATTTTAGTCATCTTTATATATTGTGCATTTATATATTTAATTTTAAATTTAAGTTTTAAATAACGTATAGCGGCAGTATCGTATCGGAAATTTTAAAAAAAATCTCGTATCTACGTATCGATATCGTATCGGTATTGTGTTACGTATCAGGGCTTCAAATATATGCTTATCAAAGGTAGAGGGGGTCTAGTAGTACAAAATCTAGAAGTATTCAATATTGTTAATTAGCTCATAATGGAAATAGCATACATATATGGACAAGAAGGACTGAAGGAGTGCTCTTTTGTTTTCTCTTCTTCTATGAGTAGCAATGGGATGGGGGTATTATAAGGTACTACTACTATATTACAGTTTTATATTAGCAATTTAAAAAATATATATACTTGTATTTAAATTGGTATTTATGTGGGTAACAACTTTAATATGCACCTATATGTTTATACTCATACCATTTATATAAAATTTCACCCTTAAGATAAATAAATGGGTTGTTCGGGGTATTGAACTTTGACTCCTGCATATATAATTCAATGTCCCTATTAACTGAACTAAGCTCACGAGAACTTACCTTCATCTTTTATATTGTTGCTATTTATTATTTAAGCATATGATTGAATTAAGTTTATTTTATTGTAAAAAAAAACTCTAATTAAAAAAGTTATATTATTAGAAAAAGAAAATTCTACTTGTTATCCTTCATCTAGTCCCTGTACCCCTCATTTTATCCTAAATTCTGCATTTATTTCTCTCACATTTTTCACAATAAATATCTGAGACAATAAACATATTTTAGTAATTTCACAATTAATATATGTGTATAAAAATATTTGTTAAAAAAAAAATCAACAATTTAAATAGATCTCAGGTCTTGCGAAAGGTTAATATCTACAAACACACACGAATCATACTTTTGTTTTACTTAAAAAAAAAAAAACTAAAAATCGGAATAAAAAGTTGAATTTTTAAAATAAAGAAAAAAAACAAGAAGAAATGTTAATGTTGAGAATACCTAAGTTATGACGGACGCTAAATATAAAATTCAATATAACATTAATAATAGATCAAAATAATATACGAACTCATTGTTTAAAATAAGGAGTGTTTGTAATTTCACTATTGTGGGGGTATAGGGGACCAACTAAGGGTACCCAATATATTTTTTTTAGTAAAAAAGTTGAAACTTGAAACTACATTTTTCTTTTGCCAACTAGTAGTCCAGATAGCCTAGTGAGACTCTTTTAATTTCTTAAATTTTGGTCCCCATTCTATACCCCTACAAACTATAAAACTTAGGATATGTCTTTTTCTCTTTAATTGGACAAAATATATAATTATAGTTGATGGAACTTGGGACTTGGGAGTATATATGATGACTTGAGCCGTACCTGAATAAGACTATTCTTTAAAAGAGAATTAGTTGTTTGACTGGTTAAATGATGATCTGGGTAAGATGTTAATAATTAACAATTTTTTAAAATGATGTTGAAGAAGATTATGAAGAAGACTTGTTGCTTGATGAACTACGTAAAGGATTAAACAACATTGGAGTGAATGAAAGGGAAATGGATTAGGAGCAGTCAGATTTGCTGTAGTAAAGGTGTAGTTAATGTATCATATATATATAGCCGTGTGATTAAATCAGACTGTTCATATTTAAATGCAGATTTAATTTTTTTACATATATAAAATTATGATCTTAAATCTAAGTTGTTCGATCTTGATCAAATTACCATGATTATATATAATGCATGCAATCACAGTTGTTGACTGCACTCAATCTAAGTCCATAAGGAGTGGTTCACATGTTCATTTACAACAGTAATTATGAACTTGTAAAAGAAGCTAAAGATGAAATTAGTATCAATATTATATATTATTAAAGTCGGTGTCTGTGTCGCTAGTTTGAACGATAGGGTGTTGATCTGGATTTAGACTTTCAAATCTAATTTGGTGCTCTCCTCAAACGTCGGTGGCTGGGTTTCTTTATTGGACCCACAACGGTGGCTAGGTTCCCCTCACCCCTTAACAGTTGGATGGTGCAATGTGCATGTTCTGATGTCTCCATCCCGACGTTGGACTCAAATTGTTTGGTTAAAAATGATATATTAGCTTGCTACTTTTTGAGTCGTTGGTTTCCATTTTCATGTTGGCGATCAGATTCACCGCCATTCTTAAAGGCGCAAGTTCGTTTAAACTCGTCTATAGTTCTTTCTGGATTTGTTCGTATATCAATTTTTTTTTTTTACAATTTAGTTTCGGGTCCGTACGCGAGTCCACTAAATTATGCTCATGGTGTGTGACTGATTGTTTTGATACCTTTTGAGTTTTGGGTTGATTTCATTTCTTACTTTTTTTTTTATTTTACTGGGTCGAACTTTATTTTTGGTTTACCTGGGTCAAACATTATGTCCCCTAATATTTTGTAACTTGTTTATTTTTTTTAGTAGGGATTTTTTTTAGTGGGGAAGTAACTTTTTATTTTAATCTATCTAAAACTTTGCATATGGTAAAGCATCTCCTCCTTGTGCTTAAAAAAAGTGTTATTAAAGTACAAAATGTAAAAAACGAGTTCTACTTCTCGCACCCTCCAGCATACATATGCGCCTCTTGATATTCCTAATTTACCCTTCTCGCTATTTAGGATGTGAGTGCGTAAAACTACAAAAATTGAAGAAACTAGAGTTCACATCTGTTTACGTTGGAATTTGGTAAACAACCGCTAGTTTAAGTGTTTAAACTCGCGAGATCAACTAGTAAATCTCAGGACAATTTTGTGTTTATTCGTTGTAAGAAAACTGTTTGAATGTTCGTTTTAATAGGGAAACAAACACTTAGGAATTAAAATGTTTCAAAGCATACAAGAGAAACTAATTCGAATCGCCTCGAAGTAGCAGTTTCTCAAGCAAGTATCTGAATTTAAACTTGGAGAAGATTACTGGAAACAAATTGCATTGAATGAAAAGCAATTACAAATAAAGATGGTTCACAAAACATACATTTCTCTTCTGAATTCCGTTCGTTCGATCGCTGAGTACTTAGAATTTTAGAGAGAGTGTTTGTATAAAATTTTGTGACCATTGTTCTGAATGAAAAACTACTATAAATACTACTACAAAGTGGTAACTGTTTCTCGATCATCTGGACGCTCCTCCATTTGCCACGTCGACCACGTTCTCCACTTTCATCTTTCATTCCTTCAGCGCGCGCCAAGACCTCTTGGGCCGTTCGTTGTTCCTTCTTTGGGCTTGGCCCAACTCTCCATCGGTTCGATTTCGCGCTTTCGATAGCTTCCTGGCAAAACCAAAATTGGACGCGTTATCCATATCTCTCGAAGCGCTTTTTGGCTTCGACCTAGCTGGCTTTCGACGCCACCTTTGAAAGTTTTATTTTGACAATATCACCTCCAAATAAATATTGGACCCACCAATTATATTTAATTGATAAATACCAAATTTATATCCAACAAATTGCCCCCCAAAAAAGTCATTTTCGACTGTGTCTATCGAAAGAGGAAGTGGCGTTTTTGAAGGTACTAATGGATAACTTTCTTTTCCATTTATCTCTCCTATCGTTTAAGTTGCCATTCAAAACTTTGGATTGGCTCCAAAACTTGTTTTTTATTCCCACCTATCAAGGGGTTTGGACACTTGTCACCACTATCAAGGCTGCCTCTGATGAAGCCCTTGAGCAACTTGTGGCTTGTGAGAACAATATCGCTCAATGGCAGTCTGAAATTGAAGCGCTAAAGGAAAAGGTTCGACAGGAAGAGGCTAAGATGGAAAAGCTAGCTGTAGTGGCTATCGAAGCACAAAAGGTTAAGCTTGATGAGCTAGCACGTGAAGGTATCCAACACTACAGTGAGGGTTTAGCTGTCCAGAAGCGAGTCGAGCACCTTGCTAGTGATAAGGAAATGCTACAACGTAAACTGGCGTCCATTCGAACTCAGTATTACCAATTTCAAGCGGCCAATCGAAAACCTCCTTCGACATCTCAACCACAACCTTGACTTTGTAGTTTTTCCTTTTAGTTTCGAGCTTTTTCTTTCTTTTCTTTTGGATGTCGTATTGTAACTCTCTTAACACTAGCAACTGTCAAACAATTTCGTACATGGCTTTTGAATGTATGCCCGTTTTGGCCTTTTTTTTTTTTTAATGCTGCATGTTCATATATTGGCTGAGTATTTTATTCTTTTGTTATTGTTTGCTTTCCTTCTTTTGGGCCATTCTCCCAAGCCTTATTAATGGCACTTTGTAAGGAATGAAGCGAACATGTTTCCAAAGTAGTCAACACAGTTAACTAGATGGCTTTGAGCATTAATGCCATGGCATTTCCTATGTAAACTGACCGTGGTTAGTTGTAACTGCCTGGTCATTAACGCGTCTTAATTCTTCTATAAATACTCATGCCTTGCAACTCTTTTTGCTCATCACTTTATACAAACTAACGCATCAACACCTCTCCACAAAGAATGGATAACAAGAAAAATCCTCCTTCTCCCATCCCGGGCTCAGGCACGCCACATCCTCCTGGAAGGGGACGAACCAAGGTTCCAGCTTCCAAACCTCCACGCACTAGAATCCTTCGCCCTAGGCTGTCATCGGCTAAGGTAGTAGAAACCATCGTTCTCTCTTCTGACTCCTCAGGCTCTAGTTCAGATGACGAAGATGAAGACTACCTCAAGTTCCTCAGTACCCTAGAGCCTGACGAAGAATACCCAGGAACTCCGACTCCTTCTTCTGAGGATGAAGACTCTCAGATCTCAGAACTTTCCAATTCTGATTCAAAGGATGAGGGAACTCGGGTTCAGAGTAAACCTTAAATGGTTATCTTTCAACATTCAACCATTTCTTGTATTTTCTTGAACATTCTTGAATGATTGGTTGTATTGTTGATTTTATATGAAATAAAACTTGATTCTTGGCATTTCCTTTTACCATTTCGCAAATTTTATTCTTGCGTTATTCATTTTTTATGGTTATTTCTTGCAACATTGGCTTGTATTTCTTTAAATATTTGCCATTCATGTTGACTGAACGTTTCTCAGGGGTTAACTCTTCAATCTCATAAGCTCCATTTGACAAAACTTGAGAAATCTTAAATGGTCCTTCCCAATTGGGTGACCACTTTCCAAAGACTCGATCTCGTCTGTCCATGGGGAGGATGACTTTCCAAACTAAGTCTCCTACGTCAAAGAGTTTGGATTTAACCTTTTTGTTATATGCTCTAGCAGTTCGTTCCTTTTGTCGAATCAAAGCATCTAACGCCTGCAACCTCTCCTCATCCACGTCTGTTAATTCATCTAACATTATGTTCCCATAGTGATCAGGAGGTAGTTCCCATTGCCTTTGCACTCGAATTGACTGCATCATTATTTCAACAGGTAACACAGCATCGTGACCATATGTTAGTCGAAAAGGTGTCGAACCTGTTGACTCTTTAGGAGAGTTCCTACATGCCCATAGGACTTGGTCCAAGGTCTTATGCCAATTCTTTGGCTTTTGAGCAACGTGCTTCTTAATTAAACTAATTATAACCTTGTTGGCTGCTTCAACTTGGCCATTTGCTTGAGCATAATAAGGCGTCGAAGTCATTAGCTTAAAACCTAATTGTTCAGCAAAATCTTGCATCTTTCGACCAACAAACACCGTTCCTTGGTCCGTAGTGATCGTCTCAGGAAGCCCAAACCTATAAATAATATGGTCTTGGATAAAATTGATCACTGTTTCCTGATCCACGTTTGTTAGGGCAACGGCCTCTATCCATTTGGTAAAATAATCAATCCCAACTAGTATATAACGTTGGTTCTTGGATGACGCGGGCCTAATCTCACCAATTAAATCTAAAGCCCAGCCTCTAAAAGGCCAAGCATGGAAGGCCAATACAAACCTTGTCGAAACAAAAGCCATTTCATTTTGTGGCCTACTTGATGGGCACCACAGGCTCCACTATGGGCATTTGAAACTGCTACATACGCTTCATTTTCATTTAGGCATTTCAACAAAACCCCTTCAGGAGTCTTCTTAAATAGCTCATTTCCCATGATTGTGTAATTCAAGGCTCTATACTTAATCTTCCTATCGGCTATACCTGTTGGATTTTCTATGTATTTAACAATGGGTTGTCTCCAATCCTTGTCAGCCAAATTGTCGATCACGAAGACTTCAGTCATTACTTCATCAAGGTGTGCATCAGCCATTTCGGACTCCCTTTCGACATTTAGCTCATTTGCCCCCAGTTGATGGGGTATTACCTCACATGAGATTAGTTTTTCTTTGATTTCAACTATCTCATCTAATTTTTTCCCTGTTACCTTATAACCAGAAGCAATTTGGGCTAAGTCATTTGCTTCTTGGTTTTCGATCCGAGGTACGTGTTGAATGTCACACGAATCAAATCGTTTTAGTAACGAGAAGGCAATGACAAAGTATTTCATCAAATGTTCTTGAATGCATTTGTACTCCTTTGCCAATTGTTTTATTACTAACTCAGAATCTCCTCTGATTTTAATATGTTTTGCCCCCAAGTCTAAAATAATCCTTAGACCTGCAATTAAAGCCTCGTACTCGGCTTCATTATTAGAGCATGTTCCATTAATCTTATACTTAAATTTTGTTGGAATCTTTAAAGGAGAAATGATTAAGATTCCAATTCCTGTACCACGTTTGTGCTTCGAGCCATCAAAGTACAACATCCAAGGTTCATGTTCTACATATGTTATTGGGGTCTCAGCCACCGAGTGGTCAACAAGAAAGTCAGCCACTACTTGACCTTTTACAGCCCTCAGGGGTTGGTAAGTCAATGAATATTCAGTTAAAGCTAAAGCCCATTTCCCAATTCGACTATGCAAAATTGGTTTTAATAACATATGCTTAATGATGTCAAAATGAGAATAAACATAAACATGAACTGGTTTGATATATTGCTTAAGTTTGGTACAAGAGAAATACAAACATAGACAAAGCTTTTCAATTGGACTATATCTAGTCTCAGCATCATTCAAGATTCTACTTAGATAGTAAATAGCCTTTTCTACGCCATTTTCATCCTCTTGTGCGAACATGCTTCCAATAGTCGAATCTGATGCTGCGATGTACAACTTCATTTCTTTGTTTCGAATAGGAGGCATTAAAGTTGGAGGCTTCGACAAGTATGCCTTGATATCATCAAATGCCTTTTGTTGTTCCGTTCCCCATTCAAATACATCACCTTTCTTGAGCCTTAGCAGTGGAGAAAAAGGTTGAGCTTTGCCACTTAGGTTTGATATAAACCTTCTCAAGAAATTGACCTTTCCTAGCAAAGATTGAAGCTGTTTCTTCGTTCCTGGAGGTTTTGTCTCCATGATAGCCTTTGTCTTATTTTGGTTAATTTCTATGCCCTTCTTATGCACAACAAAGCCAAGGAAATCTCCTGCATGTACACAAAAAGCACATTTCAGTGGATTCATTTTTAATCCACATTTTCTCATTCTTTCGAACGATTTTTTAAGATGTTCGATATGTTCATCCTGGGAGGAGGATTTCACAACAATATCATCAATATAAACCTGCATAAATATTTCGATAAAATCATGAAAAATTAAGTTCATGGCTCTTTGGTACGTTGCTCCAGCATTTTTTAATCCAAAAGGCATCACCACCCACTCATAGGTGCCTAAAGCACCAGGGCAACGAAATGCGGTTTTTGGCACATCATCTTCATCAATAAAGATTTGATTATAGCCTGAATAACCATCTAACATACTCAAATATTCATGCCCTGCTGCTGAGTCAACTAACATTTCGGCTACAGGCATGGAATATTCATCCTTAGGTGTAGCATTATTCAAATCTCTAAAGTCTATGCAAACCCTAAGTGATCCATTTTTCTTAATAACAGGAACAATATTAGCTAACCATTCCACATACCTGGTTGTTCGAATGAACTTGCATTTGAGCAACCTTTCAATTTCTGCTTTGATCTTTGTCATGATTTCCGGTGCAAACCTCCTTGGAAGCTGCTTTACAGGTTTCTTATCTGGTCGAAGGGGTAGCCTATGCTCCACAAGATTTCTGCTTAACCCAGGCATTTCGTTATAGTCCCATGCAAAGCAGTCTCTGTATTTCTTAAGCAACTCGACCATTTTTTCTTTTAGGGTTGGGTCTATATTGGCACTAATGTAAGTTGGCCTTTTAACAAAGCCATCCCCAATATCAACTTCCTGCAAAGGATCTTGGGCTTGCATTCTCTGAATTGAACTATGTGGATCTTTCTCAAAACCCAAAGGCTCATCATCATAGATGCAATCTAACCTTTGCTTTTTTCCATCATTTACTTCACTAGCCTCCAAGGCCAGTTTGTCCCTTAAGTCATCGTTGGCTTCGACAGCCATATTTTCTTGAACATTGATGGCCTCAAGAGCCATTTTGATTCTATTCTCGGCTGCGTAAGCCGTAATTCGATCCCATGCTGGGGACTCAATCATCAAACTCATCATGGTTGACCCATCCAGACACTGGTGGGTATGCATCCTCACACAAGGGTTCCTCTATGTCTTCCCTTTCCCAACAAAAGCCATGGGTTGGATGCAACTTAACTGAGTGGTATACATTTTTTGATACCACTTCCTTTGGATCGAAGGCAGCATCTTGCTCACCACAAGGAGCAATCAAAGCCAAGTTTTTGTCGAAGTTCTGTAAAGTCACAGTGCCTGTCTCTGAAACATATGCACTTTGGTCTGCTTCTACATTCTCGACTAAACCATCTTCTCTCCAGATGATTAATCTTTGGTGCATGGTTGAGGGAATAGCTCCAACACCGTGTATCCATTCTCTGCCTAATAACAGATTGTAATTAGGTTTGGCAGCTATAACCATGAACAAGGTCTTTCGAACTGTACTACCAACACAAACTTCCAATTGCACTGCCCCCAGGGAATGGCCAGTTTTTCCTTCATAGTTGGCCAACACCACATTGTGGGAATGAAGGTCTGTGTCATAGAGACCTAATTTCTTCAACATGAAGTGTGGCATGATATTCACCACAGCTCCTCCATCCACTAAGACTTTATTGATTCCCACATTATTGACTTTTGCCCTAATGAACAAAGCCTTCAAATGGTTCTGCATTCCCAGATCTGGCTTTTCGAAGACAGCTTTTTGCTCTTCGACACAACCATTTTGCATAACATAATAACACATTGGCTTATGATCAGCCAAATTAAGGGCTTCGAAGTCCTCTTCCAACTCATTGACTTCAGTAGGCACATCATATTCTAGTGGCAGTGTCATACCCTAATTTTGTCCTACCCTTTTCATAAGTTATTTTTCATCATATTTTCACATATTCTCCCATTTTCTCTTTATGTTTAATATTCAAAATCAAAAAAAATATGTTTTTTATAAAAATAAAAAATAAAAAAAACACAACAACAGCAAAAGCTGTTGCTGGCGTCCCCCACCCCTTTTCTTTTTGTTGTTATTATCATGATCATCTAAGTATTGAAAAAAATAAAAATAGAGGCAATAAAACAAAGAAGAAGAGGACAAACACAGAGCAGCACGTTGTTGCTGCTGCCGCTTCCATCTCATCCCCTTCTTTGAGCTCTAATCTTGCCCTCTTTCTTCATTGACCTTTTCTCTTTGCCATTCTTGTGTTTTAGTGTAAAACTGAACCACTGCAACACCTGCACAGCCAACTCAAAGGATTGTCCTCTTTCCCATTCGGACCATTACTTCCAACAAGAAAAAATTTGAAAGTCAACTTTTTCCCTTTTCCATCAAACATAAACCCTAATTTTTGGGTATAAATAAAGCAATCGAAACTCAGAAAACAGGAGGCGATTTTTGGGAGGAACAGAGAGAAGAGAAAAAATCAAAAAAATCTCATTTTTTCATCACTTTTCCAAAATCCGAAATTGACTCAAACACCTTCCAAACTTCAATCTTCTTCACCCAAAAGCTTCTAACACATACCAGTAGCGAAACACACAAGAAAAAACGAAGGAAAACCGTTGAGAGAAGCTTACTCAAAGTTCAAAATAGCAAAGAAAAGAGTAGGTGTTAACCCACCAAAACAGGGCTCGAAACCAGTAAGATTCTAAACGATTTTTACTCCTGAACATCATCTGAAGCTTTTCCAACCCTTGATTTTGCTTAAATCGTACAAATGTGAAAATTAAAGTTTTTTTGGGTTTTAAAGTTTCGAACTTTTTTTGAGATATAAACATATATTGAAAAATCTAAGTTTATATTCATGATCTATGTGAAATTTCGAGCAAAATCATATACTCATTTGTAATTTTTGGTGTTGTTTTGACGTGTGTTGTTGTTGGCCGCGAGCTCCTTTAAGCTCTTCCATGGCCGTTCCTTGTTACTGCTTCACGAGGAAGAAGAAGATGTATGGTGGGGTGGCTACGTGTCACCCCTGTATTGGTTGTTTATTTATTTTAAAACATGACTGTTAGATTAATCCAGCGACTGAGATCTGTTTTTGTGATTTTTAAATCACAGCCACATGATTTAATCAAAAGGCTCAGATCCATGACGTCTACTGCGTGCCTCTGCTTTCATACCACACTGGATTACCTCCTTCTTGACTTTACTGTTGGGCCTTGACTTGTTAAGCCCAGTCCCCAAAACCCATTTTCGCACCCCCAGTTACGTTTTGCTTATTTTTTAGTGCTTATTTATATAAGTGCTTATTCAAATAAGAGCTTATTCACATAAGTGCTTATTTAGATAAGTGCTTATCATTTGGAAATGATTATTTGAGTTGTTGATTAATTAGTCAATTAATTAAACACCTGATTAAGTGAGTAACCATTTAAGTTGTTTGATTAAAAGTGCTTAAGTTACTAAGTGCTTAAATGGTTAAACACTTAAATAAGTGATTATTAATTAGGTGAGTAATTAATCAAAACCTCTCAAGCTTATTTTAATAAGTTCATATGCAGTGTTTGGATTGTTTACTTGACTTAATACTTTTATTTCAAGTTTGTTTCTCAAAAGCATTTCTTTACTTGAAAAACCCCACAATTAAAATAAATGGAATGAAAAAGGGTTAGTCTGACATATGGCTTTCTTCCCCGAATAATTCGAGACCCTGACGTATGGCTCGTGACTCGAATTATTCTCATTCTTATTTTTTCCTAGACAATCACGATTAAGCAAAATTGACCGGTTGGCAAAGGCTTCAGTCCACGCATATATTTATTGTTATATTATGTCTGCTTGGCTAGTTTTTTGTTTATCTTGCTTAAACTTATCAAATCAAATCATAATTGGAATGAAAAAGGGTTAGTCTGACGTATGGCTTTCTCTCCCCGAATGATTCGAGACCCTGACGTATGGCTCGTGACTTGAATCATTCTCATTCCCCAACGCTAAAAAACATTAAAACACTTCATCATCCGCTTTATCTTTCCTTTTGATTTTCTTAAATCAAATAAAAGAACTTAAGCATAATTAGAGTGAAAAGGGGTTAGTCTGACGTATGGCTTTCTTCCCCGGATAATTCGAGGCCCTGACGTATGGCTCGTGACTCGGATTATCCTCATTCTCGGACGTTTTCATTAAAACTCCTAAAATCAACTTAACACAGTCAAACCTTTTCTCTGCCCACGCGTGCAGTAAAAGTAAAATTCTTTTCATAAAACGGGTGACGTTTTCGTCCTTTCTCCGTAATACAAACCACGCTTAAGCCTCCAAAGTGCGAGCATACAAGCAGCGTTTAAATGCGAGAATGCGACTTAGGCGTCATGCGTCTAAAAACAACCCACCCACAAACATTTTTTACCCTGAACTACGAAACCCTGATTTTCCCATTGCACCTGGGAATACGTAGGAGCGAGATTCAACATCTTGTCGGGCATAATAAAAAACAAAACCTTTTTCCCCGCATTCATAATAACATAAATAATAATAAAAACAAACTTTTTCTATCGATGAAGCAAGAAACGAGTAATCAAGCAAACATTAAAAAACACATTAAAGCAAACAAACATTTCCCTCTAAAAGGTTCCCGTTGAGTACAACGGATGTGAGGGGTGCTAATACCTTCCCCTCGCATAACCAACTCCCGAACCCTTTTTTCTCTACCCCAAGGTTTTCTCGATATTTTCCTTTCCCTTTTTTGGGATAAATAAAATTCGGTGGCGACTCTGTTTCTTTTCGAGTGTTCACACTCGAGGGTATTTTTCGCGCCGCGACAGCTGGCGACTCTGCTGGGGACTAAAACCTTTTGAGAGTTAAGCCTAATTTAGGGGGGTTTTTGTTTGTTTGCCTTAATGTGTATGTTATTTACATATTTGCTTTTTGCTTTACTGCTTTTAATATTGCATACTTGCTTGGATATTATCTGCTGTATCTGCTCTTCTGCTTCATCTCCTTTCTTTTTCCTTTTGCCCACTTGGGCCGGTTACTGGCTACTGAGTGAAAAGTCTTATACCCGGACTTGAGGAAAACTTAGGACATAACGGTGGATCATTGTTGACCTTCCTGACGTATGGCTCGTAAGGTTGGCATGATACCCCACCTAGAGTAGATTCCCTTGACGATGTCGGTTCTCCTGACGTATGGCTCGTAGTACCGATGTTTTCTTGTGGGGTCCGTGACTCTAGGAACCTTCTTAATTAACCTAGAACCCAAAACGTGTTACTAGGAACTTTTGTAGATGAGATTTATCTATGATTCTAGAACCCGTGTTAAACCTAGAACAAACATGTGAGAATGGGATGGGTTGCAGGTAACTCTGAGCCGTTGGCCTTCCAAATTTACACCTAATATGTTCTGGTTCGCCCGATCTACTACGTGACATAATATTTTCATCCATGCATTCATGACAATAGTCATACATATACATTTTGATTTTCAAGGAACTAAATAGACACTAGTTACATAAGCATAAGGTTTTTAAATCATGGGAAGTAAAAGTTTGAATTTTTCTTATATCCCGAAACACTTATGATAACTATGTGTCTACGATTCCGTTAAACTAAAGTGGCTAAAAAAAAGAAATAAAGAATTTTGCATGCATTTTCATTCATAATTTGCATCTCATTCCATTCGTTCTATAACCAGTCATATTCCCGGCGCCGGTATTGGACAAGAAACGTCACCAAACAAGTCATGGAGAATTGGCAAGACCAGCACGATGCGTTGAAGGGCGAGGTAGCACAATTGACTGAAAAGTTGGACAAGGCTCTTGAGTTGTTGATTAATATGAATAAACCAGCACAACCAGTTGTGGTTGAAACATCGGTTCCTGCACCCCAAGGAGGAACTTCAGCAGTGAACACAGTTTGTCCAACTTTTGGTTTACCCGTTGGGCATACTCCACAGAATCAGGCTGAAATTCAACAGTCTCCTCAGAATACCCAGACTAGGGTCCCTCTGATCCAACAAGGTTTTGTTTCACAACAAGAGAATCTGGATGATCCCAGAAATGCTTATCAGAGTCCAGGGTTATTTGATGATGTGCCAAAGGTTAATTCTAATGTTGCTCAGCTGGAGGAAGCTCATCAGAAATTCAAGGCTATTGAAGACCGTCTAAGTATGATGGAAGGAGGTGATTCCCTAGACTTTGCCAATATGTGTCTAGTTCCAGACTTGGTGCTCCCGCCAAAATTTAAGGTCCCTGATTTTGAGAAGTATAAAGGCCTCAGCTGTCCAAAGAATCATCTGATTATGTATAGCCGGAAGATGGCCTCCTTTGCTAGTGACGACAAGCTCATGATGCATTGTTTCCAAGATAGCCTCACCGGGGCATCACTCAACTGGTACATGCAGCTGGAAGGGAACCGAATCCTGTCATGGCGAGATTTGGCAAATGCTTTCATTAAACAGTACCAATACAACATTGACATGGCTCTGGATCGTACTCAGTTACAAAACATGTCCCAAAAGGAGGGTGAACCGTTCAGAGTTTATGCTCAACGTTGGAGAGAATTGGCGGCGCAAGTACGTCCTCCACTCTTAGAAGCTGAACTAGTGGATATATTCACTAACACTCTGCAAGGGGCATATTTTGAAAGAATGGTTGGTAGTGTTTCATCTGGTTTTTCGGATCTGGTGAAGATAGGAGAAAGGATTGAAAATGGAATCAAAAGTGGTAAGATCCAAGCCAATGTGGGCAGCCAAAATACCTCGAAGGAGCCTGCAAACAGTGTCGCCAAGAAAGAAGAGGGGGAAACCAATGTTGTTACTCCCAAGGGGAGGGTTCTTGAGCCAATCCCAATGCCTTACAGCCAGCTCTTATCATATTTGGTGCACAATGGGATGGTAACCCCAAGGGCCACAAAGCCAAGAACTGCGCCATTCCCTGCGTGGTACAATCCTCAAGCCAAGTGCGAATATCATGCTGGGACAGAAGGTCATTCGGTAGATAACTGTCAGTCCTTCAAGAACAAGGTTCAAGATCTGGTGACTAAGAAATTGTTGACCTTCAAAGAGGGAGGGCCAAACATACAAGACAATCCGTTGCCCGGCCATGCGGACCCATCTATGGATGCCAGTTGACAAGCTTAAGGGCTAATTATCGTTAGACTGTTCTCATGTTTGTAATTCTCCTATTTGCAAGAGTTTGATTTGTGTTTAAACTTGTTTATTCGCAATAGTAATCAAAAATGGAATAATAATGCATGTTTTGAATTAATCTTTTCATGTTCATTCACTTTTCTCTTCTTCTCCACAAAAGCAATAATTATATATTTCACTCATTTCATTTCTTTCATTATCAAATCTGTTTGAATAAAGATTGGAGGGAGGATGATGAAATGACCAAAATTGCTACAGTATGCTTTCGGATAAAACTTTGCTGATGATGTAAGGCATTGTTTCAATCCTCAAACACCGGAGAAATAAGGAAGATAATCCGTAGTCACCCCTGTTGAGCCTAGAAGTTGGTGTTTCTTTTCTATACGAAAAAACCCGCATTTTTAACCCGGGGCAGGGTAGTGTTCAGTTAATTCGACCATGCGTTCGAGTTTCAAGAGAAGAATATCGCATTTGAGGATCAATCACATTTTCTTCCTTGAGCACATCACATGATGTCAAGGAAATAAGAAAGAGTCAAAAAGGGAACTTGTTTTCATCGACCTTTGTCGAGGCAGCCACAATTTTCAAACAAAAAAAAGAAGAAAAAAAGCCCGCTAAGTCAAAACTCAAAATGACTTAGGCAAAAATTAGGGCATCCCGGTGGACTAAAGAATTAAAAAAATAGTTCAGGCAAAAATTAGGGATTACAAAAAAAAAAGCGTCACCAATGAAATCAAAGTCATATGACCAAAACAAAAAGTAAGTGACTGTCAGGTCAAAGAAGCATCATTGACCTCTAAGCCATCGTATCCTCACCATCAAATCTCTTGGAACTTGAGAGCATGAGTTGAGTTAATTGAACGTAGGACTGAAGAACATCAAGGAGAATGGGTTGGGTTTAAAATACAATTTTGAGCCTTATATCCTTTTATTCAGAAACCGTGAACCAGGCCACGTTACAACCCTCAAAAGACCTAATTGAAGCAAGGTTTATTTTGAAAGCATACAGTAGCAAGGTTGCGTTAACCTGACTCCCAATATCTTTTTGTTGATCATCAGTGTTGATATCATATTCTCACACCCTCTTTCACAACATTTATCAATCTCATCTCAATCTTAATTTCAAAACTAGCATGCACATTGCATTAGAATTACAATTTTGAATAAACAGGTTTATCTGCAAATCAGCACTTAACAAAAAGGGAGTTTCAGCTATGAGCAGTCACCAAGTGATCAGCAAGAAGTTCGATCCAATCTGGGGCAACTATCTCGGAACTTCAATTAACCAAGAGGGACATTCCCTAGAAGGGTCATTCAGTACGGGAAAAATGCTCAAGACCATATCATGGAAGCTGCATCAAAACCCAGGTGTTCAAGACCTATCAAACTAGCTCGAGATGTTCCTAATTAGGGGCAAACCACCTTGGGATCCTGACAATCAAGAGTGAACCCTTGTGACTAGGGGCACCTGAAGATCTCGTTGGTCCGGCCAAAACATTTCAAGAATGGGGCAATTAGGGTTGCACTTCCAAACACCTGTTTAATCAAGGACATAACTCCCAGAAAAGGGGCACCAATATCAGTGAGTTGGTTAATCATTTCAAAGATCAAACAGAATGGGGCAAGACAGGATACACAGGGGCAGTTCCTCCTCATACCTTCAAGGCAGTCAATAGCATACATTTACAACTGTTGAGTCCGGAATAGGCGTCGGGAATTATGTTAACACAACATCACCATATTTCCACAAAAAAGCCTTGTCACCGAAAAGCATTTACCGGTTCTAAACCAATCCTCACCCACTACAGGGGCATTCATAGTAACATGCAAATCATCACATCAATCATCATCATGTATTAGTCATGTCATTTCATCATAGCAAATCGACATCACGCATTAATCATGTCATTTCATTCATCCGGTATGCCACATACCACAAACCCAATGACCTCTTGACTAAACAGCAAAATCAAATATCCGCAAGCAAAGTCCAATCGTTATTGGCACCCAAAATCCAATCGTTATTGGCACACACTCAAAAGCCCAACCTCGCTTGGCACCACCCGCAGCCTAATCACCATTGGCAATGTTTAAGCCCAATTGTCATTAGCACCCACTTTGCAGCCTAGTCACCATTGGCACCTGTTTAAGCCCAATTGTCGTTAGCACCTACTTCGCAGCCTAATCACCATTGGCAATGTTTAAGCCCAATTGTCATTAGCACCCACTTTGCAGCCTAATCACCATTGGCACCTGTTTAAGCCCAATTGTCATTAGCACCCACTTTGCAACCTAATCACCATTTACACCTGTCAAAGCCCAATCGTTATTGGCACCCACTCAAAAGTCCAATCGTCATTGGCACACCCAAAACCCAATTGTTATTGGCACCAGCTCAAAATCCAATCGTTATTGGTACCCAGCAAATATCCAATTGTTATTGGCATCCACTAAAAATCCAATTGTCATTGGTATCCCATCAAAAGTCCAATTGTTATTGGCACACCCTCAAAGCTCAATCGTCATTGGCACCCACTCTAAGTCCAATCGTTATTGGCACCCATCAAAATCCCATATTTACTAGCACTCCAAATATCGACTTTGCTGAACCTACTCAACCAATATGATCATCACATGCACTAGTCATGCATTCCACTTCATGCATTCATGCATCAACAATATGCCCAACAAACAAAGACATATCATGCATATCATGAATCAACAAATTCATTTGCAATAGCTTTGCATCTTTAGGCATTAAGACATGCATAAACAATCATTGCAACATCCAAGATATGCATGCAACAGATTCAAAGGTTTCTCCCCACAAAGTATAACTTTCAGCCTTCAAGCACGAGCAAGGTGGAGTCACCTTTTCCCCAGCAAGTCTGAATTGAAAGATGTTCAGCTTTCTCCCCAGCGAATCTTTTGAAGAATCCTTAGACAGGACATCTTAAAAGCACATCCCCAGCAGAATCTCCTAGAAGAGCATCACCTCATCAGTAAGGATCAACCTTCAGCGAAAGTGGCTGAACAAGATTGTCTTATCCCCAATGGGATCTCAAGATCACTTTACTTGCAAAACTCTCAAGGCGGAGTATCCAAGTTGTAAAACTCTCAAAGCGGAGTATTCAAGTTGCAAAACTATCAAAGCGGAGCATCCCGGTTTCAAAACTTTCAAAGCGAAGTGGAGAGCCACTGTTGAGTTCAAAACTTTCAAAGCGAAGTGGAGAACAAGTGTTAGGTTTCGAAACTTACAAAGTGAAGTGGCGAACAAATTCAAAAGTTGATTGACCTTCAGCGTGGGCGGCTGAATAAAATCAAACAGAAGATTGACCTTCAGTGTGGGCGGCTGGATAAGATCAAAAGTGGATCGACCTTCAGTGTGGGCGGCTGAATAAGATCTAAAGAAGATTGACCTTCATCGTGGGCGGCTGAATAAGATCAAAAGGAATTGACCTTCAGTGTGGGCGGCTGGATAAAATCACTTTCAAAGATTGACCTTCAGTGTGGGCGGCTGAATAAAATCAAACAGAAGATTGACCTTCAGTGTGGGCGGCTGAATAAAATCAAACAGAAGATTGACCTTCAGTGTGGGCGGCTGGATAAGATCAAAAGAAGATTGACCTTCAGTGAGGGCGGCTGAATAAGATCAAACCAAGGATTGACCTTCAGTGTGGACGGCTGAATAAGATCGAATCATGGATCAAGGGATTTACCTTCAGTGTGGGCGGCTGAATAAAATCAAAACAGAAGATTGACTTTCAGTGAGGGCGGCTGAATAAGATCAAACCAAGGATTGACCTTCAGTGTGGGCGGCTGAATAAAATCAAAACAGAAGATTGACTTTCAGTGAGGGCGGCTGAATAAGATCAAACCAAGGATTGACCTTCAGTGTGGGCGGCTGAATAAGATCGAATCATGGATCAAGGGATTGACCTTCAGTGTGGGCGGCTGAATAAAATCATAATCATCTCTACCTTAAGTATCCGACTTTTCCAGGAAAGTGAATCTCATTCTTTATCATCATCAAATTCACTTTTCTCCTTGGAACAAAATTAGGGCATTGGTATTTAATTACCTTGCACCACAAGAATATGAAGACAAAGGTCATACATATTCATGGGTCCAAGATAATTAAATAGGGGCAGCTGTCATACCCTAATTTTGTCCTACCCTTTTCATAAGTTATTTTTCATCATATTTTCACATATTCTCCCATTTTCTCTTTATGTTTAATATTCAAAATCAAAAAAAATATGTTTTTTATAAAAATAAAAAATAAAAAAAACACAACAACAGCAAAAGCTGTTGCTGGCGTCCCCCACCCCTTTTCTTTTTGTTGTTATTATCATGATCATCTAAGTATTGAAAAAAATAAAAATAGAGGCAATAAAACAAAGAAGAAGAGGACAAACACAGAGCAGCACGTTGTTGCTGCTGCCGCTTCCATCTCATCCCCTTCTTTGAGCTCTAATCTTGCCCTCTTTCTTCATTGACCTTTTCTCTTTGCCATTCTTGTGTTTTAGTGTAAAACTGAACCACTGCAACACCTGCACAGCCAACTCAAAGGATTGTCCTCTTTCCCATTCGGACCATTACTTCCAACAAGAAAAAATTTGAAAGTCAACTTTTTCCCTTTTCCATCAAACATAAACCCTAATTTTTGGGTATAAATAAAGCAATCGAAACTCAGAAAACAGGAGGCGATTTTTGGGAGGAACAGAGAGAAGAGAAAAAATCAAAAAAATCTCATTTTTTCATCACTTTTCCAAAATCCGAAATTGACTCAAACACCTTCCAAACTTCAATCTTCTTCACCCAAAAGCTTCTAACACATACCAGTAGCGAAACACACAAGAAAAAACGAAGGAAAACCGTTGAGAGAAGCTTACTCAAAGTTCAAAATAGCAAAGAAAAGAGTAGGTGTTAACCCACCAAAACAGGGCTCGAAACCAGTAAGATTCTAAACGATTTTTACTCCTGAACATCATCTGAAGCTTTTCCAACCCTTGATTTTGCTTAAATCGTACAAATGTGAAAATTAAAGTTTTTTTGGGTTTTAAAGTTTCGAACTTTTTTTGAGATATAAACATATATTGAAAAATCTAAGTTTATATTCATGATCTATGTGAAATTTCGAGCAAAATCATATACTCATTTGTAATTTTTGGTGTTGTTTTGACGTGTGTTGTTGTTGGCCGCGAGCTCCTTTAAGCTCTTCCATGGCCGTTCCTTGTTACTGCTTCACGAGGAAGAAGAAGATGTATGGTGGGGTGGCTACGTGTCACCCCTGTATTGGTTGTTTATTTATTTTAAAACATGACTGTTAGATTAATCCAGCGACTGAGATCTGTTTTTGTGATTTTTAAATCACAGCCACATGATTTAATCAAAAGGCTCAGATCCATGACGTCTACTGCGTGCCTCTGCTTTCATACCACACTGGATTACCTCCTTCTTGACTTTACTGTTGGGCCTTGACTTGTTAAGCCCAGTCCCCAAAACCCATTTTCGCACCCCCAGTTACGTTTTGCTTATTTTTTAGTGCTTATTTATATAAGTGCTTATTCAAATAAGAGCTTATTCACATAAGTGCTTATTTAGATAAGTGCTTATCATTTGGAAATGATTATTTGAGTTGTTGATTAATTAGTCAATTAATTAAACACCTGATTAAGTGAGTAACCATTTAAGTTGTTTGATTAAAAGTGCTTAAGTTACTAAGTGCTTAAATGGTTAAACACTTAAATAAGTGATTATTAATTAGGTGAGTAATTAATCAAAACCTCTCAAGCTTATTTTAATAAGTTCATATGCAGTGTTTGGATTGTTTACTTGACTTAATACTTTTATTTCAAGTTTGTTTCTCAAAAGCATTTCTTTACTTGAAAAACCCCACAATTAAAATAAATGGAATGAAAAAGGGTTAGTCTGACATATGGCTTTCTTCCCCGAATAATTCGAGACCCTGACGTATGGCTCGTGACTCGAATTATTCTCATTCTTATTTTTTCCTAGACAATCACGATTAAGCAAAATTGACCGGTTGGCAAAGGCTTCAGTCCACGCATATATTTATTGTTATATTATGTCTGCTTGGCTAGTTTTTTGTTTATCTTGCTTAAACTTATCAAATCAAATCATAATTGGAATGAAAAAGGGTTAGTCTGACGTATGGCTTTCTCTCCCCGAATGATTCGAGACCCTGACGTATGGCTCGTGACTTGAATCATTCTCATTCCCCAACGCTAAAAAACATTAAAACACTTCATCATCCGCTTTATCTTTCCTTTTGATTTTCTTAAATCAAATAAAAGAACTTAAGCATAATTAGAGTGAAAAGGGGTTAGTCTGACGTATGGCTTTCTTCCCCGGATAATTCGAGGCCCTGACGTATGGCTCGTGACTCGGATTATCCTCATTCTCGGACGTTTTCATTAAAACTCCTAAAATCAACTTAACACAGTCAAACCTTTTCTCTGCCCACGCGTGCAGTAAAAGTAAAATTCTTTTCATAAAACGGGTGACGTTTTCGTCCTTTCTCCGTAATACAAACCACGCTTAAGCCTCCAAAGTGCGAGCATACAAGCAGCGTTTAAATGCGAGAATGCGACTTAGGCGTCATGCGTCTAAAAACAACCCACCCACAAACATTTTTTACCCTGAACTACGAAACCCTGATTTTCCCATTGCACCTGGGAATACGTAGGAGCGAGATTCAACATCTTGTCGGGCATAATAAAAAACAAAACCTTTTTCCCCGCATTCATAATAACATAAATAATAATAAAAACAAACTTTTTCTATCGATGAAGCAAGAAACGAGTAATCAAGCAAACATTAAAAAACACATTAAAGCAAACAAACATTTCCCTCTAAAAGGTTCCCGTTGAGTACAACGGATGTGAGGGGTGCTAATACCTTCCCCTCGCATAACCAACTCCCGAACCCTTTTTTCTCTACCCCAAGGTTTTCTCGATATTTTCCTTTCCCTTTTTTGGGATAAATAAAATTCGGTGGCGACTCTGTTTCTTTTCGAGTGTTCACACTCGAGGGTATTTTTCGCGCCGCGACAGGCAGAATAGACACCACATTGACCATGACATCAAAATCAGACCCCTCATCTAGGAGATCATCATCCTCCATGTCATCCTCATCTTCTGCCCTTCCTTGGGCATTTTCAGCTATTGGCTCTTCCAATATTATGGAAAGCCTCTCCTTTACTGGCCTCTTGGCCATTTCAACCTTTTCAGCCTTCTGGGTTGCAATAACCTTGCCCCCAGCCTCAGCCTCTTTGGCTGTCAACTTTTGTTTCCTCTGGAACCTTCGCCACTGAGTGCGGGTCATAGGATTTTTCCCTTTATAGTTATTCCTATAAGAGTATTTGTTGACTTCAGTGGCAGCATTCACTGTTTCCTTCCCAGCTACCACTTTTGAACCTTTGGGTTCAGCTACAATGTTCACGTTAACATTACTAGAGCTTCCATTTTCCATCATCCTTCGATTAAAAGTGACGTACTGTCCACTCACCCATTGGTTAACAGGTGCTCTCCCAGATGGTTTGAAAGTGTTTTGGGGGCCTAGCCTTTGCTGGATCGAAAGGCCGTTGATAATAGGTTTTCCCCAATTGGCCCCTTTGTAAGGCCAAGCTTTTTGATTTGGCCTAGATTTTGGCCATCTTCTCTTGTTTTCAGCATACGGTACAACACTTTGAAGGCCTGCAGTAGCCTCTTTGTCACACACAGCACTGCATCTAGGGCAAAGCATCACTTCAGCATTCTTCAGCTTGCACCTATTTAGGAAGTCCACCAATTCTTCCTCAGCATTGGGGTATACCTCCCGTACCCTCTTTTCATACTCCTCTTCAGGCACAACCTTGATTGGAGCAGCAGCATCTATCACTTCAACCATGTTGCAGTCATAGACTTCGACATAGGTAGCGTCTGCAGGTGGCAAGGGGTCTGAATCTACCTTCATTGGAGGCTTTGCCTTATCAGCATACTTCAGCCTTCCTTCATTCAGCGCTTTTTGCACCAAATCCCTGAAAACAACACATTGATAAGTTTTATGTCCCAAATAATTATGAAACTTACAATAACCTCTTTTCTTTCTTTGTTCTATTGGTGGTATTTTCATATCTTTTGGCACAATAATTTGGCCGTCAGTTACCAATAAATCAAAAATCTCATCACATTTAGTAATGTCGAAAGTATAAGTTTTCGTAACAAACTTATCATTTTTTGGTTCGATAGGATTTTTTCCATTCGACGGCCTCAACAATTTGCAAGTGTAAGGAGGCCCGGGCTTTAATTCCGCCACATTAATATCACTACCATCGAAATCTAAGTATTCATCACTCATTTCATAATCAATTTCATTATCATAGGAATCAACAAAACCTATTTCTTTCTTTTTCTGAAACTTAGAATTTCTAACTTTTTCAGCTTTTAACCTTTCGATTTGTCTCACTCTGTCAGCCAACTGTGACATGTCTCGAAGGTATTGGGTATCCAATTTCTTTCGAATTGAATAATCTAACCCACCAGCAGCCATTTCCACTAGCTCGTGTTCAGGCACTTGAGTAAAGCACCTGGACTTCAGCAAACGAAACCTATTTAGATAGTCATCAATTGACTCTTGGTTTTTTCTTTTTACACTGGCTAACTCTTTCAGACTTATCTTGGTTTGGCCCATATAAAATTGCTCATGGAAAGTTCTTTCCAATTGGGCCCAACTATGAATCGAATTGGGAGGCAAAGTTGTAAACCAAGTAAATGCATTCTTGGTAAGCGAATTAGGAAAATATTTCATTCGCAAATTTTCATTATTCGCCAAATTCCCAGACTCAGCTAGATACCTAGCAATATGTTCTACGGTTGACTCATTAGTGTCCCCAGCAAACTTAGTGTATTTTGGGACTTTCCAACCTCTTGGTAACTCGGTTTGCAGCGCATATTCAGTGAAGGCAGAGACAAAGTTTGGCCTTCGACAACCCGTGTTTAGGCCGTTTTGGGCCAAAATCGTTTCGACCATGTTAGCCAAATTGTGTTGGCCAAGCAAATTATTGTTTTGCACCTCTCGCACTACCTCGTCAGGATCCTGGTTCCTCCTAACCATTACCACTGGGGGGTTCTGATGTACCACTTGTGGATTTGGGTTCATAACAGGAGGGTTTTGATTTACTACTTGAGGCATTTGATTAACCTCGTGAGGATAATAGGTTTCCTCTTGTACGACTGGCGTAGGTGTTGGGTTAGGAACTGTTTCAGTAGCCACATAAGTTGGCCTTTGCTGCACTGGAGTCGAAGACATTGCAGGTAATATTACTTGTGGAGTAATGGGATTTACTCTAGGAGGTGGTGGGGGTGTCCCAAAAAAATCTGCAATTCGACTCATTTGAAATGCCAACATTTGATAACTCTCGTTGGTATTCTGAATTAATGGATTAAACACAGTACCAATTTGTTGTGTTAAGAGATTAACCATTTCATGGTTGCTCTCGTCCATTTGCTGTCTCAAAGACAACACAGACGCAGTCGTTAAGGGTGTGGCAGTTGCCCTTGGCGAAGTATACCTATCAGATTCGAAACTTGGCATCCCTAAGCCAAGTGTAGGGGGAGGCCCATACATAAAACCCTGACCTGATGGTGGTTTCGAACGTCCAAAACCAGCAGTCACGGACGGAATTGCCATAGTTGGTATTGGCAAAGTTGGAATAACATCATGCACAGTCGAAATGGTTGGACTGGAGAATATTGGAACATTCACCAACTCAGATGTTACCAAACTTTGTGGAGGTGGATCGACTCCACCACTCGAACTTGCTTCGCTACTCATCGCACTAGAATTTGGAGTTTTACTAGGATTAGATCTCTCAGTAGTTTTAACCATAACCTAACTTATCATCAGTTATATGCAAGTAACAAGTTTTTATTCCACAACATAAAAATAAACACAACTTTAATAAACACAAAACCCGTCCCACTGGGTGTGCCAATTTGTTTACGTTGGAATTTGGTAAACAACCGCTAGTTTAAGTGTTTAAACTCGCGAGATCAACTAGTAAATCTCAGGACAATTTTGTGTTTATTCGTTGTAAGAAAACTGTTTGAATGTTCGTTTTAATAGGGAAACAAACACTTAGGAATTAAAATGTTTCAAAGCATACAAGAGAAACTAATTCGAATCGCCTCGAAGTAGCAGTTTCTCAAGCAAGTATCTGAATTTAAACTTGGAGAAGATTACTGGAAACAAATTGCATTGAATGAAAAGCAATTACAAATAAAGATGGTTCACAAAACATACATTTCTCTTCTGAATTCCGTTCGTTCGATCGCTGAGTACTTAGAATTTTAGAGAGAGTGTTTGTATAAAATTTTGTGACCATTGTTCTGAATGAAAAACTACTATAAATACTACTACAAAGTGGTAACTGTTTCTCGATCATCTGGACGCTCCTCCATTTGCCACGTCGACCACGTTCTCCACTTTCATCTTTCATTCCTTCAGCGCGCGCCAAGACCTCTTGGGCCGTTCGTTGTTCCTTCTTTGGGCTTGGCCCAACTCTCCATCGGTTCGATTTCGCGCTTTCGATAGCTTCCTGGCAAAACCAAAATTGGACGCGTTATCCATATCTCTCGAAGCGCTTTTTGGCTTCGACCTAGCTGGCTTTCGACGCCACCTTTGAAAGTTTTATTTTGACAATATCACCTCCAAATAAATATTGGACCCACCAATTATATTTAATTGATAAATACCAAATTTATATCCAACAACATCCTAGGATGCGAACTAATTCACCATGTAAAAATCAATTTTTTTGTCCCCTTCATCTTATAAGGCAGCAATACTATGAATTAAATTGTATTAATATTAAGAGATTACATCTACATATATAGTAAAACTATTAATTAGAATTATCACACTACCAAAAAAAAAATTATCTATGTAAATATATCTATCTACGTTATTAAACTTTATTATGAAAGATTAATCTTAAGGAGAATGTCAACATGTGCTTTTGGTGTACATGTTAACATGACCCTAATCTTAATTATATGAGAATCATTAGGAAATCTTAGGATACAATTGTTGTATATATGTGAATGGTCAAAGCAATAATAGGCACGACAACTAATTCTTCCATGCCATTACAAATCATATAATGAGTAATCATTCATAATAAAGTTTAATAATATACATAGAGATATTTACAGTGATATAATTTTAATAAAAATTAATGCACCAAATAAGAAAATATATATATGTCAACGTGTTTAATGCTATGACCTTAATATGTCACAATAGTTCGTACTCTAAATGGCAAATTGTGTTTCGATTCGCACTCTACGTAGCGAACTGGATTTCAGTTCGTATTTTAAGTAGCGAATGACAATATTTTTTACTCCCCCCTCCCTTGATGGAAAAAATCATGAAAAAATGAGTTCGCTACTTAGAGTGCGAAAAGTGCGCTTGCATCCTATAAAGTGAGAGGGCTAATTTTGTCATTTCATGGGGTGACTGAGGAATTCCATGGGGTGCTAAAAGTACAACTCGTAAAAAACTATAATTGGGCTTGCATTTTCGTGGCCCAATTTCATTAATTAAACATATAAATAGAACTTTTTTTTTGGAAGAATCCATGTCCCAAAAAGTTAATAACCAGTTGCAAAAGTTTAACTCTTTGTCACTATGCCACAAAAATAAAAATAAAAGGTATGGATGAGAGTGATTAGTTGGTACATTTTAAATTTCTTTCAGCTTAAAAAATATTTTATTTTTATTTTTTTGAGATTCCCAGAGTTATGTTTCTTGTTCTTTTGAAAAAAAACTACCGTATTAAAATTAGTGTTTTATTTTAAAAAAATTTTGGTACAATTTTATTTTAAGGTTAAAAATGATATTTTGAACAAGATACTAATTTTTTTAAAAAAATTATAACAAACACTATTTTTTTTTGTTGAACAAGCCATTATAACAAACACTATTAAAATAATAAAAGTGATTTAAAAAAATATATCTACAATTTGCATGCATAAACTCACTATTTTTGTTTTTTTTTTGTCAAAAAAAGAGGGCAGAGCCCATATTTACATGAAAAGTTAATATCCCCTTTATATATATCGAATGAAAAATTCAATTATTTACCTCTGAATGTTTGAAAGTATTCCCTCGGTCTCAAATCTTTGGTCCTTTTTATCTTTCTTGTGTTGTCCTAAATCTTTAGTCATTTTAAGAAATCAATGCACAATTAGTGACATTTTACCATTTGTTCCTTTACTAAAGTTAAAACATTAATTAAATATATTTTCTCTTTCTTAATTAATAAAGTAAGGGTAAAAATAACTTAACTTATCATTTTTTATTATTTCTTAATCTCCGTGTAAAACTTCAAAATGACTAAAGTTTTGCGACAGAGGGAGTAGCACTTTGGTCTCCAAGTTTCACAATTTTCACAATCCGACAGTTTTAACCCCTCAATTTTCAAAATTACAATTTTGATCTCCATGTTTTTTTTTTGAACTGCAAACAAATATTATAAAGCACAAACACAGTACAAGTAGTACTATGAGGCTAAAAAAGAAAGGTAAAGCATACAAGAGCCAAGTTTCTGGCAAATTACAAAAAGCATAATCTTAGGTGCACTAACAACCCAAAGCAAAAAGGAAGTAGCAGATGTCACAGCAGGCTAAAAAAATAAAACAAACAAAGAGCTACTTCTAACCATAACAAATCAAAAAACCTGAAGGGTCCTTTGGATTAGAGCAACAATAAAATCTCACCTTAGCATACAATCTCCCGGGTTCCAAATCCATTCATACAATAAGAAGGGTCCTTTTGCCGTATTACATGCAAACCACTGCCAAGACAATCTTTGTATCAACATCACCACATTTTCAACCACGGCAGCCACATTATTAAATATCAAATCGTTTCGACTCCTCCATGTTTGTAAACAGGAATTACTCACTTGCTGATATGATTATTGCTGATATGATTACTCACTTAATCAATGGTTATTTGTATTAATAACCATAATTTGCATCTAATACTTACAAAGACATGTCCACATAAGTATTCATCGAGACAAATTCAAGGGCGACATTTCTTTTGTAATTGGGGATGAAGCTAAGGGGCTAAAATCGTCAAATTTTAATAAATCCGTTTAAATGAATGGTAAAATCAGAAGAAAAAAAACTATACTAAAAATTGGTATCCCCTCTCTAAATACAAAAATATATTAATTCCTATACATAAGATTATTCATTTTTCATATACACTATCTTGCTTGTAACAATGTCATGGAAACTTCATTATTTGAATACACTTCATTATTTGAATGCAGCTTACTAGTTCCTGATGAAGATCCTAATTGGTGTGGATAAAAGGCCGGTTCCTTTGGATTAGGCAATGATTTTTCACCATTCAACATTAGAACTGCAGCTGACATATCTGGCCTATCATCAGCTCTCTCTTGAACACATAAAAGTCCTATCTGAATACATCTCGATATTTCAGGTTCGGCTTCAACAAATGAATCGCGTAGAGTTTCGTCAATTAGCTTCAATGGTGTTTGTTCTGACCACATCCGCCATGCCTAGAGGACATAAAAATTTAAGATTATTAGTTGAGTATCAAATAGCAGATATATGCGATTTAGTACAAAGTGTTGTCAAATAATGTTGTTATAGATAGCACTATATCGTATTGAAATTTGAACAAACCACAATTTTATGCGATCGTCAACACTTTTTTGAATATGCCTATATGTTATTGTAAATGGACTATATTCTGAGACTTACAAATCCAAGAAGGTCAAGATCGTCATAGTCAACATATTCTCGATTCTTTTTTCCACTAATTGTCTCTAATATAATAACGCCGAAACTAAAGACATCAGATTTCACTGAGAAAAATCCACGGATTGCGAACTCTGGAGATATGTAACCACTGAAACACAGAACAAGGAAAAAACATACGAAGCTTAGAAAAAGAGGTAGTGAATATCAATGTTTTTTTTTCCTTCATAAAGTGACAAATTAAAGTCAGTTAAGCAAGCTTACTAAGTTCCTACTACTCTTCGTGTTTCGCCTTCACCTTCATCTCCCCATAATGTTCTAGCGAGACCAAAGTCTGATATTTTAGGAATCATATTTTCGTCTAGAAGAATATTGCTGGTCTTGAGATCTCTGTGGATAATCCTTAATCTTGAATCTTCGTGAAGATAAAGAAGTCCTCGAGCAATTCCACATATTATTTGGAATCGTTGAGTCCAATGCAGTAAACTTTTTCTAGTTTCATCTGATAGAAGTTTTCAGTTTAGTTAGAAAAGAATTGTACAAAAAATCGGAAAAAAAGTGATAGATATAGGATAAGATTTCAAACCAAAAATGAAGTAGTCCAAGCTTCTGTTGATCATGAATTCATATATCAAGAGTTTCTCATCATTTTGAATGCAACAGCCAAGTAGTTTCACAAGATTTCTGTGCTGAAGATTTGCAATTAACTTAACTTCATTTATGAACTCTTTTGGTCCTTGTCCTGAAGTATTGCAAAGCCTCTTCACAGCTATGTCTTGTCCATTTTCCAATTTACCCTGATAAAATCATTATTTGGAATGTTAGAGAAGCTAATGAAACTCAATTAAGAATAGATTTTAAGTTCTAGCTTTTACAAATTTTTCATATTTAGTTCTTAAAGTCATAAAAAAACTCTTAAAAGCTTATAGCTGTTATGAAAAATTTAAGTGAAATAGCTTATCAAAAAATTGAGGTACACATATAGTCATGCCATCTCGCATCCGATGACCTCGTCGCGCCCAACACTATTGGGCTTGAGGAGCGGATATAAATGGTGGCTGACCTGATCAGAAACCTGATAGCAGGCGGCCCAGCAGGTGGAGCAGAAGGCTCTGATACCGTCTTCGAATTGAGAGTTGGGCTTAGCTCAACCCTACAAAACCAGTTTGTAAGGAGAGGATTGTCTCTACTTTTTAAACATATATCAATGTCATCTCGCAACCGATGTGAGACTTCTTAACACTAGAAATTTTATAAAATTATAGCAAGATTAGATTACGTTGCTCCGAGTGGAACTGGACTCGGATCTATAAGCAAGGTCTCCAGTTGGAGCCTTGTGGAAGGACAAATACGTGGTTGGGAGAGGAGACCTCACTTAAGGTGGTCAATCAACCAGATTCTCTGACAGAAATTAGTCATCGACAAAGTTGTTGGATACTTTGCACCAATGATATGGTTACCAAAAAAAAGAACTAGCTCTATTATACCTTGTAAACTGGTCCAAATCCTCCTTGCCCCAATTTGTTATCAATGGAAAAGTTATTGGTTGCATTAGCTATGGTTGGTAGATCAAATATTGGTATGTCAATATCATCATTTTCTTTGCTTTCAGTTTGATTCTTGGAGCTAAATATTGGAATCACCCCTGAAAAAGGATAGAAGAATGATTGTTAATGCCTAGTTACAATTGTTGAACAATCATTTTGACATAAACACAATAAATCAGTTTCAATTAACTAAAAGTTTACCTGGTTTTTCTAGTTTCTTTCTCCGACGATGCAATAAGAATCCTAATACTATCAGGATCACAATAAACACAATACATCCGACTAGAATTCCAGCGAGCTTCTTCTTCTTCGAGCCTGTGTTATGGTCTGATATATTGGTCAAAAGCACTGTTATTAGTCACAACAAAATTTTGAGCAGTTCAGAAATCCAAAAGTTAAGGTATATAATGCACTTCACAATAAAAAAGGCTTAGAATGAGTTCAATGAATAGGGAAGTTGGTCGCGAAATTGTGAGTCAGTCAAAATCATCTCCGAATATTGCAAATTAACAGTTACAAGTTACAACCTTAAAATTGTAAAGCATCAGTCAAAATAGTCAATTCACTAATTTCTTACAGTTAGATGCTACAACATGATACGCTAAACGAACAAGTGACGTCTCCCATGGATTCCAAACTAATGCCACATGACCAGAGGAAAAATTGAGTAAGAAATCTACGCGGTAAAAGTTGTTTAACGTTTTCAAATCCCATGTCACAGTTTTAGAGTTGCCATGAAATGCATCAATTTAACACGCCATATAAGTTTTTCGTGATATGACATTGACGTAGGATCCAAGTGATAGACCGCACGTTCATTTAACATGTCATATCATTAGCCTCTAATAGCAAAACTTGACGTGTCTGAATCCCATATCACAGTTTTAGAGTTGCCATGAAATGCATTAACTCAACACGCTATACAAGTTTTTCATGATTTGACATTCGCGTAGGATCGAAGTGTTAGGCCACGTGTTCATTTAACATGTCATATAATTAACCTCTAGCAGCAGAAGTTAACAAAATAACCAATTTGACTGATGCAACTTTAGGGATTTATCTACCTATTTATAAAATTCAAGGACTATTTAGATCGATGCTCACAATTTTAAGGACCAATTTAACTATGCGGCCACTTGAATTCATATATTATACTACTGTATTTAAATGAAAACTAAAAATTAAGGTAGATAAGGTAGAAAGTATTAGCACCTAGTTCTGAAGCTGCAACTCTTATGTAAAGGTCTTGTCCTCCGGAGGGTAATTTTCGGACATCCAAAATGTTATTAAACCAAATCAAGCAACCGCTACCGCCATTTCTGATATCCAAACTTGCATAAGCTGTACAAGAACAATTTCCCAGACAGAATCTCTCACATTCATCAAGGTTCATGCTCTTATTAAACCACGATTTTGATGTATCTGGCAACTTCATTCCCACATGCTTCAAAAAACCATCACTGTTGTTATCACAATCTAATTTCACTTTCCTAACACAACCATCCGACCATTTCTGCGAATCCCAATTTTCTTGAGACTTTGGAATGAAACCTTCAAGACAATCACATACTTTTGGCGAGTTAGCAGCATCACAATTAGCATTTCCACCACATAGAGCATAATTATCACACTGATCTGAAGGGCCAACAAAGAAAATTTGCCAACTATTTAACTGATCCGAAAAAGTGTAACGCGATATTTGCCCGGCTGAAGTTAGTATATACCTCGAAACAACTGACTTGTCCAAAAGATCATATCCATAAGAAACTTCTTTATCAGTAATCACAAATGAAAAATTATAAGCTTTGTAAAGTGTTGTAGAAGCAATTCCAGATAAAATATTTCCATTCCAAGAACCAACTCTAAACAATAATTTATTTCCTTTAGTAATCACTACTTGAGGAAAACCAGTAGAATCTATATGATATGAATATAAACCAGTAGCAGGATCTTCTGTATCTGTCCAAGAAACCAACCCTTTATAATCACCAGTTACTAAATCGGTTCGAAGTCGCATACCTGGAATCAAAGTATCACTAGGAAGATCAAAACTTTGCCATAAAACATCATCTGGGTTGGTCTCATCTTTCACAATAAGGTTTCCACTTTCCAATAATTCCACAATTGGTTTTGTAACTTTTGTAGCTGTTTTTGATGAATTAGTGGACCATATCATAACCCCTTTTGAATCAAGAACAACAAGAGTTCCTTTATCAGTAAGATTCAAAGATCCTGATGAGTTTTGTAATGGAGAATCTTTATTGGCAATCCATATAAGTGTTTTTGGTGAAATATCTTTGTACCATATACCAAAATATTGGAAATTTGATTGTTGAAAGTTGAAAAAACCAGCTTCAAAAGTTTCATTTTTTGAGATTAGTGTTTCATTTTGTTTTAGAGATTGTCCTAAAACAATGGTTTCTAAGGTGTTGAAGGTTGGTATCAAGTTGAAGAGAAGAAAGGTATAAACTAATAGCACCTTGAAGCTTTCCATTCATTTCTCAATTGGTGGATTTGGTCTAAAAATTTTGGTTGTTTTTTTAAGTATAAAATAGATGTAAAATCTTCTAGAGTTGGTGTTGTAATTGAATTTTTCTGACAGATTATTGTGTGGTTTCATTTGATGATTAAAGGAAATGTGTTTAGATTAGGAGTCAAATAAAGTTTCTAATTTGTCAAAATAATATACTTTTCAAAAAAAAAAAAAATGTCAAAATAATACAACAGCAACATTAACTTCTTGCGACCAAGCAAACTCAGAGTTTCACTATCCGTATTTATAACTCTTATCGTATTTTCTTTGTCAAAAAAAAAGTCTTATGGTATTTTTCAATTCAGAAATTAATATGTATTCTTTTATGTATGGATGTGTTTGTTATACTGACTTTTATGTCTCAAGCAGGGGTCAAAATAGGATAAGTGGAGTTAGGTTTTGTAATTCTATATTACTTTCGGTTATTACTATAGGTAAAAAAATCACTTTTCAAATTTATTAAGAAATTGTTGTGACATTTATTTATTTAAGCAAGTTGGCTTTTAGAGCATAAAATGTTTTTTTTATGGCTTGTAGTCATTCATTTTTACCTAAAGATGTTTTTAAAAAACCTTAATTTGCTCTATTTAAGAAAATAGTTTGGCCAAACCTGAAAGAGGAAAGAGGAACTTTGATTTCTAGAAACATCAAATTCATGATGAAATGTAATATTAAAAAGAAACATGTTATAGGGCCATCTTCAATGCTATTGAGTTTGATGTTTTCTCTTCTCATCCCCGTGAATCTTTTATCTCTCTTGAATTTCCAATTTTGTCTTTAAAAACTTCGGCTCGTAGAAACCGAAGTTTTTTTTTTTGCCTTGAAAACAAATTTCGGTTTCTAAAAACTGAAATTTACTCTGAATTTGCACTAGTAAAAATTCGATTTCTGCGAACCGAATCTTTCTGCAAGAGCAAAATTAGAATATTGGGGGTATAAAAAATTCATGGGAGGTGGGGAGACAAAAAATCATTGGGTTTTTGGGTTTTCTAGCTGATAGCAACATGGTGCCTTTTATTAGATGTTGGTTTTTCATTTTTTGGTTTTGCCTCTTTTTCATCAAATTATTGCAAAAAAAAAAAAAACACTTACATGTATCAGTGCCTTGATTTGCTAAAAAAAACATTTTTATTGTTCAATAATTTATCAACACTTTGATAAATCATTGCATATATGATTTCACAAAATAATGCAGTTGGCATAATATGACATCATATAAAGCATTAAGATCTAATATCTTGAACAAAATTATTTTAAATTTTAAAATAAATAAAGTGCATAAGTTTTAATATAAAATTTCTATGTATAATACACTAACAAGTGTTCTAAAAACATGTTAACATTTCTATCAATGAAATACATCAAATTTGATTTGTCAAATAATACATCAACAGCAACGACAATCTTTGAACTAAAATAATGAGACCTATAAAGTATAAAAATCAAGGCATAATTACATCTACTATTTTTTAATTTTATTATTGATTGGTCTTTTAAATTAAGTTGCTATATAACACAAGTGGTAAAATATTGACAAGTCATAAAATATTGCGTATAAAAAAATTAAAAAAAAAAAAAAAAAAGTGGCAAAATATTGCAAAGTCATAATATCCATGTCACCTTATTTTCTTCATTCTTCCATAACTCAAATTTAAAAACTCTAGAACCTCACAAAAACCCACAAAATATAAATTGACATTCCTATATGAATTGTTAATGGTTAGAAGGAGAACCAAAATTGTGTTTTTTTCCCAAAATGTTGTATTACTTATGAACATTCAAAGTTCAAACATGGGTCCAACATCAATCTCATCAATTCGACCTAAATGTGTACATAGCTATTTTATTCAAAACATGTGTTACGTACAAAATAATCAATTATTTCAACTTGGATCTTTTTTGCAAAATTGAAATAATCAAAACATTGAAAACATCTTTTTTTTTGGTTGATTGACGAAATGACAAAGTCATTAAAAACTCACACACATAAAGTGGAGTGACTGAGGTTCGAACCCCGATCCTGACATCCAACACTAGCAATTTTGGCATTTCTGCCGGTTGAGCTAGGATTTGTGGACACATTGAAAACATCTTTATGTTGACTAAATAAAAACATTATTTGCATAAAAGTTTGGTTACCCCATCAATATCTTATTCCCACTAAATTAAAAGAAATTATTAGGTAAGAGTAAGACTTGGCTCTTTGTGGCTAGAAATTAATGCTGTTATATTATATTCATAAATCATAAATATGAAAAATCTTTTTGACTTTACAAGTCTTGGTTGGTTCCACTTGAAATCTTTTTGACATTTTCTTTGATCCTATAGCCAAAGCACAAAATCATCAACTTTCAAATAATTCAAATATGACACAAACTCTTTAAAGTTGTAACAAATTTTTTGAGGAGTTATGAATGGAAAGCTTCAAGGTGCTTCTAGCTTATTGCTTTCTATTCTTCAACTTCATACCAACCTTTAACACCTTAGAAACCATTGTTCTAGGACAATCTCTCAAACATAATGAGACACTAATCTCAGAAAATGGAACTTTTGAAGCTGGTTTCTTCAACTTTGGAGATTCAAATAACCAATATTTTGGTATATGGTATAAGGATATTTCACCACAAACTATTGTGTGGATAGCAAATAGAGATGATCCATTAGGAAACTCAGCAGGAACTTTGAATGTCACAGATAAAGGAACTCTTATTGTTCTTGATTCAAAAGGGGTTATATGGTCTTCTGATTCATCAAAAACAGCAACAAATGTTACAAAACCAATTGTTCAACTCTTGGAAAATGGAAACCTTATTGTGAAAGATGAAACCAACCCAGATGATATTTTGTGGCAAAGTTTCGATACTCCTGGTGATACTTTACTACCTGGTATGAAAGTTAGAAGCAGTTTAGTAAATAGTGATAAAAAGGGTTTGGTTTCTTGGAGAGATACACAAGATCCTGCAACTGGTTTATATTCGTATCGTATAGATACTAATGGTTTACCTCAAGTAGCGATTGAACAAGGAAACTCATTTTATGTCAGAATAGGATCATGGAATGGAAATATGTTAGCCGGAATTCCTGCTATGATACTTTACGATTTCCTTAATTTTACATTAGTGACTACTGATAAGGAAGTTTCTTATGGATATCAACTTTTGGACAAGTCAATTGTTTCAAGATACAAGCTCACTTCATCCGGTCAAATAGCACGTTACGTGTTGGATGAGCAGACAAAGAATTGGAGTCTTTCATTTCTTGGCCCTTCAGATAGTTGTGATCATTATGTTACCTGTGGTGCAAATTCTAATTGTGATCCTAATAACACACCATCAAAAATATGTGAATGTCTTGAAGGTTTCATTCCAAAGTCTCAAGAAAAGTGGAATTTGCAGAAATGGTCGGATGGTTGTGTTAGGAGAGTTAAGTTAGATTGTGACAACAGGGATAAATTTTATAAGATTGTGGGAATGAAGTTGCCAGATACATCAAAATCTTGGTTTAATAAGAGCATGAACCTTGATGAATGTGAGAGATTCTGTAAGAGAAACTGTAATTGCACAGCATATGCAAATTTAGATGTCAGAAATGGTGGAAGTGGTTGCTTGCTTTGGTTTAATAGCATTATGGATGTCAAAAAACTAAGCTCTGGAGGACAAGACATTTACATCAGAGTTGCAGCTTCAGAACTAGGTGCTAATACTTTGTTTTCATCTGTTATGTGTTTATATATTGGATTGTAACTAACTCATCCTTAAGAAAACTAATTTGTACCGGCTTGTAAGGTGAAGATTGTCTCTACTTATAAACCCCATGTTCAGGCAATCTCATATCTGATGTGAGACTCTTAACCCATCCCTCACACCCAGCACTATCGGTGTGTGTGAATATAAATGGCTCTCATACCATCTTAGATTTGGGTTGGGCCTAACTCAACCCTACAAAACAGGCTTTTAAGGTGAAGATTGCCTCTACTTATAAACTCATGTTCAGGACCATCTCACATCCGATGTGAGACTCTTAACAATGTGTTATATGGCGGAATTTTGGCATTCTGCCATCTGCCAAGGACAATAGTGATGAATAGGCTCTAATATCATATTAGGTTTATATCGGACATAACTCACCCTTATAAAATAAGCTTGCTAGGTGATGCGTCTCACCGTTTATAAACACTTTTCACATCTTATCTTCAAAATAGGACTTTTCCCAATACCATCTAGCTTCCTTAATTATTTTTTTCCCATTAAAATGCAGAAATAAAATATATAAAATCTTAGCCTTACTAAGCTGCAGATAATTTTTCATAGCAGACAGTTTTGAGGATGCATGTTATATATAGATTTCAGATTTCATCCTTTAGTTTAAGGTAGAAAACAGAACATGAAAGAATAGGTAGAAAACAGAAAGTGCATTGTTCAATACCTTTAAATGTGACGTTCTTTAAATTCCCTAACTTTGGCAATTCTGAACTGCTCAAAATTTTGGTGCTGACTAACAGTGTTCTTAACCTATATCAGACCATAAAAAAGGCATCAACAAGAAGCTTGCTGGAATTCTAGCAAGCTTAAGTTTGTTTATTATGATCATGATAATTCTTGGAGTCTCCATATATCGGAATCGGAGGAAGAAACTAGAGAATCCAGGTAACCTTTTTTAGTTATTCGAAACTGACTTATTTTGTTTATGTACAAATGATTGTTCAGCAAATGTTAATATGCTTTCACAATCATTCTTCTATCCTTTTTCAGGGCTGGTTCAAGTATTTAGCTTCAATAATCAAACTGATAACAAAGAAAATGAAGATATTGACATACCAATATTTGATCTACCAACCATAGCTAATGCAACCAATAACTTTTCCATTGATAACAAATTGGGGCAAGGAGGATTTGGACCAGTTTACAAGGTATAATAGAGCTAGTTTTTTTTTTTTTTTTTATGTAACCATGTCATTGATGCAAAGTATACACTAGCCTCGGACTCAAGACCTTGCTTAATGGATCTGAGTTGAGTTCTACTTGAACCGACTTAATGTTAGTATAGTTCTATAAAGGTATTTGTAGAAAAGAAAAAGTTAGGATAATCTTATAATAACCATGAATATTCTAATTCTAACTAATAATTTGTAAGAGCTTATTAAAGAGTTAAGAACAAGATATGATAAAATTGTATCAGCTAATCTGAATTGGGTGTCAATAGCTTATCTAAATTTCAAAATAATGATTGTCAGGGTAAATTGGAAAATGGACAAGATATAGCTGTGAAGAGGCTTTCCAATACTTCAGCACAAGGACCAAAAGAATTCATAAATGAAGTTAAACTAATTGCAAATCTTCAGCACAGAAATCTTGTGAAACTACTTGGCTGTTGCATTCATCATGATGAGAGACTCTTGATATATGAATTCATGATCAATAGAAGCTTGGACTACTTCATTTTTGGTTTGAAATTTTATCCTATATATCACTTGTTTTGATTTTATGTACCTTGATCAACAAGTTGTCTTCTTCTAACTAAGCTGAAACTTTTATATTATCAGATCAAACTAGAAAAAAATTACTCGGTTGGACTCGACGATTTCAAATTATTTGTGGGATTGCTCGAGGACTACTTTATCTTCACGAAGATTCAAGATTAAGGATTATCCACAGAGATCTCAAGACCAGTAATATTCTTCTAGGTGAAAATATGAATCCTAAAATATCAGACTTTGGTCTTGCTAGAACATTATGGGGAGATGAGGCAGAAGTGGAAACAAATAAAGTAGTAGGAACTCAGTAAGCATGCTTAGATGACTTGATTTTGTTGCTTTATGAAATATAAATATTCACTACCCATTTTCCTAAGTCCCATATCTTTTCTTTATGTTTCAGCGGTTACATATCTCCAGAGTATGCAGCACGTGGATTTTTCTCAGTGAAATCTGATGTCTTTAGTTTCGGCGTTATTATACTAGAGACGATAAGTGGAAAAAAGAACAGGGAATATAGTGACCATCATAATCTTGACCTTCTTGGATATGTAAGTCTAATGCTTTAGTCCATCAAAACAACATGTTTTGGTCTATTTAAAACACTGTTTTCAAGCGAAGATCACAGAAAATAGATATTTATACAAAGCAATAGCGCTACTATTTGACAATACTTTATACTAAATAGATCATGTATGGTGAAACAATATTAGTTTGTCAAAATTCCGCTACGCTATAGCACGGCTATATATCTGACAATATTAGTTTGCCAACAATGATTGACAAGTAAACTGAAAAACTCACAATCTTAATTTTCATTTCCTCTAGGCATGGAGAATGTGGTGTGAAACAACGCCGTTGAAGCTGATAGACGAAACTCTAAGCGATTCAATTGTTGTAGCTGAAGCTGAAGTATTGAGATGTATTCAGATAGGGCTTTTATGTGTGCAAGAGAGACCTGATGACAGGCCCGACATGTCAGCTGCAGTTCTAATGCTGAATGGTGAAAAAGCATTGCCGAAGCCAAAGGAACCAGCCTTTTATCCACACCAATTAGGATCTTCATCAGGAACTACTGTGCTGCATTCAAATAATGAAGTTTCCATAACATTGTTAGATGCAAGATAGTATATATGAAACCAAAGCCAATTTTCCTGTCAATATTAATTTGGCTTTTGTTTACAAGCACTTAACTACAAAAGAAACTTCTGGTAAAAGATTTTCTTTGTCTTTGTACACCTTTAGCTTTTTACCATTTTTCAGCTTCAATTCATTGAAAGTGTTATTAGATTGATTAGAGGCTTAATTATTTTGGTGCAAGGCATCTTTTTATTTGTATAAAAATTGAGGATGAACAAATATTATTAATTAACCTGGCACAAATGACAATTTTGCAATCATATCCGAGGAGATTTGAATTCCTACCCTTAAGGTTACAAACAAGGTCAGACTCTTATCACTGTGCTAATAGACTCACACTGGCTGAGATATGGTCAGCCAATTGTTTGTAAGATGTGGCCAATTGTTTATAATGATTGAATTAAGTTCAACTCAGATTCTAAAATGGTACCAAAGTCTAAGATCCGTTGGATCACCAGTTATCAAGTCACTGCTATTGGACCACTCGGGTTACGCTTCAGATGTCCAATCATGAGCTTGAGGGACAGACAATTTAACATTATATTTTAGTAATCCCTCCGGTCACTCTTATAAGCAAAAAACAACTTTTTAGGTTCATTGAAAAGTTGATGTCTCATGTATCTCGTGTATATCATAGGTCAGATACATCAGTTTTTTAATGAACTTAACAAGGGGATTTTTTTTGCTTATAATAGTCACCGGAGAGAGTATTTTATGTCAATCAAACATATTACATATACAAGCAAAACAAAGATAAAACAAGTTATCATAGCATTGGTATTTAAGACAGTGTTTGGATGGTTTCATTTGAGTTTTATCATAAAACATAATCATAAATATAAAAAGGATATGTGTATAAGCTATTTTCAGCAAGTTAAGTTATTATCTAAATGTGACCTAATTTTGAAGTATTTACCTGTTATTAGTCTTCTCTATTCCATTTCAGATTCTCTAATTGCTTCGTAGATATGAAAGCAAATTTACCCACTCCACAATCCACATGATTTCTGGAGTATATAAATATAAAAATACCGAGTTTGTGTCTACTTTCAAGAGGAAAAAGATGGTGCTTGCTTTTTTATAATGTGTATATAGTTCAGAGTTCGACCCTGAAAAATGCTACCGGAAGGTGAACAGTGTTTTTTTTAACCACCAAATATACGAATTAAATATACAAATGCACAATATATAATCATAACTAAAATCGACAATGATAATAAATTAACATTCAAAGTACTCAAACTGAACAAACATTTCACAATTACATATCAGTAAGTACTGCCCAAAAAAATAACTAGTACTATCCCAAAAAACATCATCAGTGCCAAAAAAAAAACATAGTTGACAATTCATAAAGAACACCATACTCTAACATTCACTATTTAAGAAGAACTTAAGATTGTATCAGTCTGTTCTCCTCCATTTCTATCATCAAAGAACATTAATTGTCGATACTTCTCTGATATGCGTATCGGAGAAGTATCCGACACGTATCAGTAATTTTTTTTAAAAAAATAATATTAATTTCTCGATACTTCTCCGATACGAGTATCGGACGAGTATCGGTATCGGACACGACACTTCGCCATTTTTGGAGTATTGGCGCTTCATAGCTTTCTTCCCATCTCTCTATTATTTATTTACAAAATCAATAACAAAAAAAAAAAACAACACGCAAAACTTTGTTTCTTCTCTCTTCTCAATCACAAAAATTTCTCTCTTCTCAATCGCAAAACTCAAAACAAATTTTGATGTTCGATTTCGACTGTGAATCAATCATAAGGTTTGTTGTTCGATTTCCACTGTGAATCAATCTCAAGTTTTGTTGTTGGATTTCTCTCTTCCTGCTATTTCGTTATGAACCCTAAAGTGTCTTGATGAAGATGAAGACTGTATGTACTGCACGTGAAGGTGGAGGTTTGAGTAAGACAAAAGAAGATTATATTAGTTTTATTGAAGAGGAATGATGAACTGAAGAACAATGAGGAAAATTTTATGATTGTCGTTGTAATCTTGAGGTTGTTGTTGATGTTATGTTTTACTGTAATTTGCATCATTTATTAATGAATCAAATTGTGTTGTTATATTTCAAATCAATTTGTAATTGTAGAATTGAAATGAAAATGGAGAAAAACTTGTTCTATTTTAATGTCCTGTTATTGGTAGCCTAAACATTGGTCGTCTAGAATTCAATTATTGTGATTAATCAATAAAACAAATTGGTCATCTAAAAATTTGTTGTATATGATATTCCTTCAATATGAGATGTTGTAACAATGATCTTATAAAATGAGACTTATATCAGGTGTTTTAACATGATATATATTGTCTTAACAGTGAATGTATTGTTGAAATAGAACCTATTATGTTTTTTCTTTTACGAAAGATAGTAACGTCTCACGTGAATTCTTCATTTTCTTATTTTTTATTTTAGTTTTTAAAATAATAAGTGACAAAAAAAAGCTGATGTGACAACTGAGTCACTTGACTTGTCACATCAGCGTTAACTTGATCAAAATTGATCTTTTACAAAAGAGAGTAAACATAAGAGGATAGAACTGCTATTTTAAAACGGATGGGCAAAATTGCAAGTTTCTAAAACATAAAGGGTCAAAAGTACAATTTAGCCAATATAATATTAATAGTGGATAATGCCCTAAAAGACAAGGTTAATAGAAGCTCAAGTAAACAACAATCCAACAATTAAATAAGACAAGACAAGATTCCAACTATTATAACTTTAAACTGTAAATAAATAAATAATAAAAAAAAAACCTATTATGACTTTAACTCTCTAAAAAGTTAATCTTACTTAACTTCCTAAACTAATCTTACTTTCTTAAAATATTCTAACTTAACTACCCATCACCCAAATAAAAGTTGCACCTTCCTCCTAGGGTGAGTGACTACTCATCACATCAATTGCTTTCAAGTTTCAAATATGTAAAGACTTGGGTCGGAGCAAATTCCGATTACTCAATTTCTTCATCTAAATTTGTCCGATATATAAATCGTTTAAAATTAAAAATATAAGATTGACGATTCAACAACCTGCAACCACCCTGTCCGACTGATATTTTGGTTCGGATTATTCAGTTTGGACCGGTCCACAGGTTTTCATCCACCTTACTATCGTGTGTTAATATTTGTTTTTTCTTGACAAAACCCGTAAGTCATACTAACTCCAACATTATTAATTCCTAAATATTAAATAGAAAAATCACATTAACATATTTCCTACTTAACAGTTCTACCCTTTAGAGAACCACAGCTTCCACGAAAAAGCTATGTAAGTTCCACTCCAAAATGGAAAATTGAAAAGATGATTAAAGGAGAATTGGAAAACTAAAAGATTATAGGTCTAGCTTAGATAAATTTGAATTTATGTTGTTATGATACTTTTAAATTATAAAATATATTAAATGTAAGTATTTTTTTTATTATTCTCTAAAAAAATGTTCTCTAAATAAGTTTTTGAACAAGTGTTCTCTAAATAAGTTGCAAGATTTTTCTCAGTTTCCTCTCTTTCAATCCTCTTAAAAGCCATTTTTTTCATCTTCATTCAAAACTTCCAAACAAAGTCTAAGTTACATATTCAATTCAGTGAACAATCGGCCTACAAATTTATATCAATGAAAACCCGACAACTAACAAATTCATGGCAAGGGGACTAACTTGATAAACTTTTTATAAAGTAAGATTAACTTAACACTTTATGAATGAATGTGAAAGACCAAATTAAAACATATAATAATAATGCAAGGGGCATAATTAGATCTTTAAGAAAAGGACTAAATTAGACATTTACTTTTTATTTTCTTAACATATTTCTAATTAAGAGTAGTGTTACTAATGGTAAAAAAACTAGTAATATTTTTTTTTGGTTACAAGAAAACTAGTAATCCTAACATCTTACATACTTTGCACATTCTTTAATCTTAGAGGATTCAGATTCTTAAATCTGTTTCAATCTTTCATGATTGAGTTTAGACTGTATGACTCGAAATAGTCTTTGATGATTGTTGTGTTCTATCGTAGGGATTTGTTGATATGTGAATCAATTTGTGTTGGCGATTTAAATCTGTGTGGTTGACTTTCCAATTGATTGGATATCCTTATCATTAGAGGTTGGAATGTTTGACTTGAAAAAGTCGTTTTGCTTGATGTTGTTCGTTGCAGGGTGTTGTTTTGAATCGATTCGTTGTTGATGATTGGTCCATTTGCTAGATTGTAGACTTCTGATTAATGTCTATTATGATTAACTAGAAGTTGGATTTGTTTCAATTGTTTGAGATCGATCTAGATGTCCTACACTTTTGTGTGGGTTGATTCGATTAAGTTTATATCCTCAATTTTGTATATATATATTTTTTATTTTTTTTATTTAATGCATTTAAGTTATATAGGCGAAGGATGAGAGTGAAGTCATCTTTATCCCTTGATGTTTAGATATACTCTTTGCATAGAAAAAAATTGTGCTCACCTTTTATTTAAAAAACTTATTATTTAAATTTTATTATTTCTTTTTTTTTTGGAATTGTTTTATTAATTCTTTATAACTTTACCTTTGAAAAAAAAATAAAAAATACCCACTAACTCAAATCAAAAGCACCTTCCTCCTACTAGGTGTGTTACTATTATAAATTCCAAAATATTTATTTAATAAAAAATATCACATCAAAATATTTTCTAATTGACAATTCTACCCTTTTGAGAACCTTCCACGAAAACACTAGGCAAGTTCACTCCAAAATCCAACTCCAACCTAAACAGTGTTTGTCTCTGACCAAGTTAATTCCTCGTCTGTTTCCTTAGCTGTCTTCAATGTATCTATGTCCACTCACCTTCTCAGAAAAAACCTCTCTCTTTCCTCTTCATCTTTATATATATACACATCTTCAATCTCCTTCATAATCATTCATATTCATAACCCAATAACCAAAAATCTCTCTTTATCTTCTAAACTTCTAAAGTTTCAATTTTTCTATGGCTTCACAAAACACTCAACAAGTTCAATTTCAAGACTCATTACCCTTGATGGCAAATAAGCTTGGTGGGGATGGATTAATTGATGAACTATGCAATGGTTTCAATCTTTTGATGGATTCTAACAAAAGGGTTATTACTTTTGAAAGTCTTAAGAAGAATTCAGCTTTGTTTGGATTACAAGATTTAAGTGATGAAGATCTTCAATCAATGATTGTTGAAGGTGATTTTGATGGTGATGGTGCTCTTAATCAATTGGAGTTTTGTGTTTTGATGTTTAGACTTAGTCCTGAACTTATGGATGGGTCTAAATTATGGTTGGAAGAAATGCTTCAACAAGAAATTAAAGATTTTTTCTAATTTTATTTTTTTTTGGGTAATTTTCCCTTATATTTATGTAAATTCAAGAGATAAATTTAATGATATGAAATGGAAGAAGTGATTCATATGATATGATGATTTTTATTTGTATTATTCTATATTCTTTTGTTCAATTTGATTACTATGCTCAAATGTTGGTTAGTCATGAAACATGGTTTCATTAAAAAAAATAAAAATGAAACATGGTTTTATGTCTTAAAAATTCAATTCATGTTTTTAATTCCAACTTTAAACAAAGTTTATAGTGATGTGAATTGGTTGTGATTTAGAGTTCAAATTAGCGGCTACCTATATTAGTGTTATTCTTAGAACAATTGGCCTAAAATTTAGAATAACTAGAAATAAAAAAATAATAAAAAGTTCATGCGTACCCCATGTATCGTTAAACCCCATGTATTGTTAAGCATATTAAAAATAGAAATAAAAGATAAAATTAATATTGATAAGATAACTTTTTACACTTTTAAATAATGTATTGAATGCATAAGTTTCAAGACAGGATTTTCATATTTATATATGTTTAATTTCATAATTTTTTTTTACATAAGATAAGAAAGTGAAAAAGACTTGGAAGCAAGGTTAATAGAATACCAAAAGTCAAGTGTTTTTCCTCCATTTAGGCTCCGTTTGGATTAGCTTATTTTTGATCTTATGTAAACAGTTTATGTAATTTTTATGCATTATTATAAGTTTGTCAAGGTAGTTTATGATAAAATAGGTTATAAAAATACAGTTTTCACTAGTATGAACTTATAAAATAGCATAAAATCTAATTTTTATTGTATAAGCTGTTTGCATAACCTCAAAAATAAGCTAATCCAAACGGTGCCTATAAGTATCATAAAAAGGGTTTTTCAAAATTATAAGGAAAATAAAATTCATACTTATTAAGAAAATTAAAATATAATAATTTGAAATCGTATGTTTTCCTCTTTTCTTCTCCTCTTCTAAGTTTAACTTTAACCGTCGTTACTTTCATTTTCCTTCTTAGTTTATCAAAAACCTGAAATCACTCCTCTAAATTGTTTTTTCTTTCTCGTTATATTAAATAAGTGTGATTTTCAAATATTTGTTTGTGTGATTTTCACATATTTATTTGTTTTGGGGTATTTTGTTGTCATGTCTTTGTGCGGTGTATTTTGTTTTTCTGTCTTTGTGCGGTGTTCATTTATTTCAGGTTGAAGGATTAGTTCCGATCAAGTGCAAATCATTCAATGTCGAATTTTGTATTATCAACGCTACAGATCTAGAGTCATGGACATTTCAGACATTTCAATATAGTCATATTAGTAGGCTTAAGTAATTTGTTGTTTTTGTTGAAACAAAATGTTGAAGCAAAATCAGATACACACACTCTGTGATTTGAGATAGATGAAGGAGAAGAGAGAAAAATGAATTCTTTATTAATTTGAGAGTAATTGTGAGTTACAATGAAGTGATAATGATCTGATACTGATCCGATACTGATCTAATCCAAAAAACCAGAGTATACATCTGTATTTATAAGCTATACAGTGTATCTTACTCTCTAAGTAACAACCTGTATCCAAAAACCATTCTTCAGGTGTTGAGACAGATGTAGATGCAGTCTCTCTTCAGAAACTGCAGCCATGAATGTGACTTCTCCACTACTTGAACCTTCTTGCACAAGCATTGCTTCATCATCTTCTGAGTCTGTTGCCTTTTCTTTCCCTTTCTTGTACCAGTAATCAGATGCATAATGACCATATTTTTCATAATTATAGCACTTAATGTGGCTCTTATCTTTTTTCTTTGAATTTGATGTTCCTCCTCCTTTCTTGAAGGATTCAGATTTTCCATCAAATTTATTGTGCTTTTGCGAAAAATTCTTTGACTTATCATGATTCTTTCCTTTATTCCCACCATTCTTCTTGAATGTTTCTACTTGCATAGCCTGTACAATTTCTTGAGCATTCTTTCTTTTATTTATCACTAATTCATGTGCCTCCAATGAGCCAACAAGATCTTCCAATTGCATAGTTGGAAAACTACCAGATTCTTGTATAGCAGCAATAATGTGATCATAGTTAGGGATTAAAGTTCTCATTACCTTTTCTATGATCATGCGATCTGTTATGATTTCTCCACAATTCTTCATTGTATGAACCAAACCCTGCACCTTTGAGACATATTCTGCAATTGACTCATTCTTATCCATCTCCAACACTTCATACTGACTCCTCAGAGCCTGTAACTTCATATTCTTTACCTTTTCTTCACCTTCATAGCACTTGACCAAGATATCCCATGCATCCGTTGACGATTAAGCACTTGAAATCTTGTCAAAATTCGCAGAATCTACTGCAGCTTGGGTCGCATACATGGCCTTGCTATCTTTCTTCTTAAGATCTCTATAACTGTTTCTTTGCTCTGGAGTTGCATTTGCTTGCAACTCTTGCACTCCATTAGTCACAACTTCTAGTGTATCTTGAAATCCAAACAAGGATCTCATCTGTTGGGTAATCCATTCCCAGACATAGCTTATGAATGTGATGAGAATTCACCCAAGAATTTGGATCTTTGTGCACTTTACACCGTGAACCAAAAGGCTCTAGATACCAATATGTTGAAACAAAATGTTGAAGCAAAAAATAGATACACACACTCTTTGATTTGAGAGAGAAGAAGGAGAAGAGAGAAAAAAGAATTATTTATTAATTTGAGAGTAATTGTGAGTTACAATGAAGTGATAATGATCTGATACTGATCTGATCCAAAAACCAGAGTATACATCTGTATTTATAAGCTATACAGTGTATCTTACTCTCTAAGTAACAACCTAACAAAATGTGTAACTGCCTAACTAACTAACTAACTGACTCAGCTAGACAGATGTTCATACACTTGTCGCTACACCTTAATATGGACAGATGTAACTACATCTGGCACAACATGATAGGTTTGACAATTACTAAACAACAATTTTATGCTATTATGGATGTTGTGAGCTTGTTCGCATATTCATCATTTTTGTTTTTAGCGAATTTGAATTTGTATTACATCGATGTATTCTATCAATTCAAAGAAATAAATATCGTTTATTTTTAATAAAAAAAATATATAATAATTTGAAGTATGATTTTTTATGTTTTCTTTAAAATAAGTTTTATGAAAAGATATACAAAAGTAAATTTAATTTCATCAGCATAAATAAAAATAATCTTAAAATTGATAAAAGTTTGATTTTTTTTTACCTATAATTTAGAACAAGAAGTCATTCTTTTAACTTATAAATTGAAATAGAGAGAGTACACTATGGTTTGGAGGATTTAAAAAGCTCGTGTGTTGAATATGGCTTCTTAGATGGTGGTTTCTTCATAAATTTTAAATTTTGCATTGTCCAATTGTGGACTTTCAAACAAAGTATACCGTTCAAATCATGCATCTTTAACAAAAGACAAAAGACACGAGTAATTGTGGATATTTCTGATGGTGAAGTTTATGATGGGAATGTCCATTAATTTTCCCATTATGGGAAAATGCTTATCTCACCATTGATACACTATCTATATATATTGGATGGCTTAAATTTAAAAGGATATTTTTATGGAGAGATTATACTATAATCTGTACCAAGTACCAACGTTCACGTTATGTAGGATTATATCGGTCTCAATAACATATCAGATGATTTTAGATGTTTGTAAAATTGAATATGGATGATCTGTATGATATAAACTTTCAATCCAACGGTTAATTTTGTAAAATTTGTATTCGTTGAAGTGTTATTGAGCGATGTAACATTACTCAAATGTTACACCGGTGTAATTTGATCCCTCCCCATATATATATATATATATGGGGAGGGATCAAATTACACTGGTATAACATTTGAGTGATGTTACACCGCTCAATAACGCTTTAATGAATACAAATTTTACAAAAATGTATAAACCATTAATCTTCATCGGTCTCAAGAACATATCAAACGATTTTAGATTTTTGTAAAACTTAACATGGATGATCTATACGATATAAGTATTCAATCCAACGGTGGATTTTGTAAAATTTGTATTTGTTAAAGCGTTATTGAGCGGTGTAACATCACTCAAATGTTATACCAGTGTAATTTGATCCCTCCCCATAAGCAGGGTTATATTGACTCCAAGAGTAACTCAAAAGAGTTACTCCACATCCTAACCCTTTATTTTGTTTTAATCTAATGAACCAATATTAATCATCATTAGTAATTATGTGACCTCATGTTTCTTAATTTATTTCAATTTATGGTTTCCATTTATCACTTTATGTATATTCATTTTTTCCTAAAATATTAATACAAGAATCCAAAATTAATTATTGGTAAAAACAAAAACAGAAAGAAATGGTGCTGTTTTTTCCCACATTTTTTTCTTCTTATTTTTTTTTTTATAAATCGGATATTTTCCTCTTCCAATTTACTTTGATCTTGATCTCTTGCATAAAAAAAAAATTACTTTGATCTTACACTAGGACGTATGGCAATCATTAATTTCTTTTGGTTTTTTTGGTTGATAAATAAGAAGAAATGGTGAATGATTTTATGATAATCAATGGAAAAGAAAATAATGATTTATTTTTTTCAAAAAAAAAAAAAGACTTTTCTTTTTGTTTACGATGACCGTGGATCGAACCCATGATCTATAACGTACTACCCAAATACATCATCAATAGACTAAACCTAGTGACTTTAAAAATTAAATAAATAATACTTTTGATAGAATAAAAGGAAATGTAAATATAGAGTAATTAAAGGAATCCATAAATATTGTGAGAATAGTTAAGAAACATGAGGTCACATGATTAATAATGATGATTAATATTGGTCCATTAGATTAAAACAAAATAAAGGGTTAGGATGTGGAGTAACTCAAAAGAGTTACTTTTGGAGTCAAAATAACCCTCCTCTATATATATATATATATATGAGGAGGGATCGGTTGACTCCATTAACTTACTCCGCATAATAACTCGATATCGGCATTATATTTCTTCAATCCAACCGTTGAATTCAAAGATCTTATTGAGTAGATCAACTCCACAATTGTAGGCTTTGTCGCAGATGTATACATTAGGCTGTTTTATGCTATTAACTCGGATGATGTCAGCATGTTGTCAGATTCATCCTTTTTAGTTTTTAACGAACTTGAATATCTAATGGTTTTGATCGATGTACTCTACCAATTTGAATAAATATTATTTTTAGTAAAAAAAAATGTAATAATTAAAGTGAGAGATGTGACTTTTACTTAATTTCCATTAAAAGGTATTGATGACTTTTCCTTATTTAAGTTAAGAATTGAATAAGTAAATTAAAAATTAATGTGAGTTGTCTCATGAGCTTAACTCAGTTGGTAGGGATATCGTACTATATATGCAGGAGCTCGAGTTTGAACTAGAGACACTCCACTTATTCACCTTCAAGGTGGATTTTCTAACCACTAAACTATTTGCCAAAAAAAAAAATTAAAAATGTGGGCTCAAGCTCAATTTAAAAAATAAAATACACTAACATAAATAACAACTAATATAAAAGCATTTACCCATGAAAATAAAAATTCTACAATGAGGCGCATTCCATTTTCATTAATCATTAACATGATCAAAGTACATCGATCAACAAGATCCACCATGCCTCTTTAGGGAACAACAAATTACACAAACATAGCTCAAGTCCAATTCTATAGCTCTAGCTAGAAATGGTAAGAGCATGACATACATTAATTGCAAAGCAAACAACTTATTTATGTTACACAATCCCTAGAAAAGGTGTGTCTAGCTAGGGATGGATCATTGAGTACTAAACAATATTGGCACCATAAGCATTGTCCACAACTAAGTTGGGCACCCACAAAATAGCTTTATTTCCAAGGAAATGACAAACCGGTTTAGTACCAGGATCAGCTTTCATAAGTTGTTTAAGCATTTCATGATTCATGCCAGAAGTATCGGTGTGACAAACGGCGAGTGCCTGAGTTTTTGTTCCATCGTTAGCCACCAACGGAACCATAAAAGCCTTAGTTCGATGAACTTCATGACAATAAAATACAACCTTTCGAAAATTCAATCTATGACACATCACTGCTTTCTCTCCTAGGTTTTGCACCGACTCAACGGTGTAATGTTCGTTTTTATCTATGAAGGAACTTGAAAGTGCTTGAATATTTTTTCCGAGTTTTGAAATTGCAAATCCAATTAATGTTCCTAAGGATTTTGCACAAAATTTTTGTTCTCCTTTAGCTGCTTCTTTCTTCACACATACCTCATTAAATGTATATCCTTCTTTTTCAATGTCTTTAATTTCACGCATCCATGTATAAACACCATAAGGTTGTGCAAAGGGACGTTTGCTGAATTGCACATTCATTGTGTTTCCTGGATAAAGATCTTGTTCATAGAAAAATGTTCTTGGATATTGTGTGTCATCAACTTCCATAGGGAGGTCATCAATTTCAACACCTGCATCATAATAAAATGGGCTTAAATTATTTCATTCATTTGATTATTTTTTGTCCAGTAACCTAATTGTTAGAAAATTCATTCAATCTTACTTTTATATCATGATGATGATGATAATTTTAAACCAATAGGGAGTAATACTCCCTTCTATCACATTCATTAAATAATTGAGATTTAAATATCACATTAATCCCTGTATATGTACGCGCTTTTTTTATTTTAGTTCATGTATACTTTTTTTTAAAAAAAGTCCCCTAATGTGCAAATCTTGTTGATCGATTTTCGTCCTTCCCGGTTGCATTTGTAGCTAATTGGTAGCTAATTAACTACCAATTAGCTACAAATACAGTCGTTTTTTAAGTGACGGAGGAAAATCAATAAGATTTGCACATTCAGGGACTTTTTTTTCTAAAAAACGATATAGGATACTAAAAGCAAAAAAGCGCGTACATACAGGGACAATATGTTTAATCGAATAATTTATGTACAGTATCTTATTATAAACTATGGACCTCCATCGATATAATATTTCATCAGCATCTCAACATCTCAATATGGTATTTGCAGACAAACATATTAATTAATAAGGTATTTATTTTTTTCTTTCATTAAAATTAATTAATAATTCTTTTTTTTGTTTTGTCAAGTAGTCTGGTAAATAGAAATTCCACGTTAAAGTTGAATAAGTGGAGTATCCAGAGTTCGAACCCCGACTCCTACATATATAATGCGATGTCCCTTACCAACTGAGCAGAGCTCACAGGGATAATTGATTAATAATACTATTTTATGTTAAATATAATTAAATAAATTTTTGAAAGAAATAAACTTAAAAAATACTCCTTCTAGTCTTATATACAAACAAAATTTCTTTTTTCGGGTTCATTGAATATTTGATATATCTAATCTATATATTACGAACTAAATACATCAGTTATTTAATAAACTTGAAAAAAAAATTATTTATATATGAGATCAGAGGGAGTAGTAACGTAATATAGTGATTAAAAACATATTAAACTGTGTTTTTTTGTTCTTTTTCTAGGAGAGTAATTCATGTAACCAATTAACCTTGAGGGCCAGGCTTTAGAAGTTCTCGCACAGAAGTGGGAATGGGAGTGTTAGGCCAAACAGCTTCCCAATATTCTTCTTCAGGAAGTAATGCATTGCTTTCTCCTGCAAGTGCAAGCTGCATATATATATATATATATATATCACATGAGTACAATCACTTACAATGAAAGGTAATGCAAATGAAAGGTTTTAGAGAACACTAAAAGTAACAAACATACAGACAGAACCGAAATGAAAATGAGTAGGTGCTTAAGTTCCATTCTAGCTAGCTAGCAGTCAATACAAGGAAATTAAGTAAGTTCTGAGGTGTGATACTTAAGCTATGGTTGAATGACTTATATAGGCCAGTATGAGGACTGTGTAACCTCTATTTTTTTAATCATATTTTTATCCATCATAATTTTTGACTAATTTTTATCCTTCATAATAATAAAAGTAAAATAATTTAATTAAATAATAGTATTTTGGGTGGAGATGCATGTAACGTATGTTTTCCTCTCTTGTGATCTTGTCTTGGAATAATTAATTTGTTGTTGCTAGCGAGAGTGAGAATCGATTGAACATGTACCTGAATTCCATGGTAAGTAATTCGATTCCCACGAAAGACACAAACTCTACTAGAGAGGGGGTAGAGAAGATCATGGGATATATAATTAATGCCGAGATTGTCTACTAAATACATATAAAAGGGACCCGAGCTGTTATATATAAGATGTTAGAACATATAAGTGAAAATTATTTAAGTGATTAAGTTTCACATATTATATATATATATATGCCTAGCCAGATTTTGAATTTTTAGATGGAGATGAGACGTTGAAGCATTGACCAGTTTTTGCTCGGGCAATCAGTGGTGAAACTAGGGGCTAGTCAAGGTGGGCTACGAACCACCCCGAATTTTTTTAAGACGATTGATTTTTTTTTTATAATACTCTGGTTTCTAGGAGAAAAGAGTCCTAGTAGTTCAGAGTTCGGTCGCGAAGTAAGTAAAGTTTAGTCAAGAAATTATTTCACCCAAAAATTAAACCCGTATTCTCCCGAAATCTGTCCTTTATTCATAATTCCTGCTTTATTCTTCTCCTTTGTGTATTTTTGTTATTTCCCTTATTATCTTATGTAAGTGGATTTCTATATAAAAAAATGTTAGAATATAAACTTTTGTTTATAATTACAAGTTTCAATCTGAGTACATCAAGTTGCAGTTATCCGTATAATATTATTTTAATGTATCTAGTTTAATTTTTAGATGATCAACTTTATATTTATTATAAATTAAATTTTGCTATAATTTTCATATTTAATTTATATATTCCAATTTTAAATGATCCATCCGATTTTTTTTTTTTTTTGTAGTTCCACTACTTTTGCTGACAATTTCCCGGACTCCCAACAATTTGACACACTTATTTTTCTTTTTCTTTTTGTTTTTTTTAAACAAACAATCGACACTTTTGTACTAAAAATCGACCAATTGGATGTAATATTTCCCACCAATTGTCAGTTAGATTAATATTTGGATTAAGTAAATCTTTCGTCTCTACAACATTATTAACTTTCGTTTTTCTTCTCGTATAAAAAAAAAATAGTATATAAAAAATTTCTGCATGCAGTTTTAATATCCTTATTGTTAATTCAAAAAAATTTCATACAAAATAAATTATGTTTCTTAATTCGTGCATCAAGTGATCAAGTAACATTTATATTTTTAATATTTTTAACAAGCTTTAGTTGATAATTGCTTGCATTGCATCCAAGGAAGAAGATTTAAAAATGAATTGAGTGAGGGAGAAAACATTGAAGAAGAAAACATTGAGAGTAATGGATTGTGGAAACTAGAACCCATATGGTGGGAGTCAGGAGTGTCTGTATTTTATTCAACTTTGTGTCAAAAGAGAGTTATCTAGACACGAGGATTACATGCACACCAAAAGTTATCAAGGTTGTTACACGTAAAAGATTCGCCATAAATTATAACCAAAACTGAATTTTATTTTTTCAACATAAAGCATCTTCTGTCATAAATTAAAAGTGTATAAATAGTTAATTAATGATAAGCAAGGAAAGATTGTTGTTTTATATTTTCATTTGTCGTCGGTTGTATTAGCGCAGCCAAACAATCAAGGCAAACAAGCAAGCTCGTGCAGGGTTGCAGGCCTCGTGAGGCTTGGCGGCGCACGATGAGCTTGTGAGCAAGAACACAAACTCAGAAAACTGAAAAAGAATGGAATGTTGTGAAACTAGAGAAGGAAGAAGACGATTATGAGAGCAAAAAGAAAATCTTTATTCATTCACTATTGAGTCATTGAATTATAGTACAATAGGTTTTTTTATACTAGTTAGAACACTTACTTGTGAAGTAAGTAATCTACACTCTAAGTGTATGTTTGGATGTGCGTTTGCATCCTCTAAACACATTTTTACCTTAAAATCACGTTTGCATGTGCTAAAATGGTGTTAATTTATAAATTCTTATTAATGAAAAGTGTATTTTTATAAGTTGTTTTTTCTTAAAGTACTTTGACTAACTTATAAATAATAATAATAAAAACTATTTTTATTTGCATAACCTCAAAAATAAATCAGTCCAAACGGATTCTATGTACATAAATGTAATAGAGATTTCGTAAATATAAAATAATCAGGGTTCAAATTTATAATCACTTTGTATTTCGATTATATATAATATTCAATGTCATATACACGCATGACGCAAATAGTAATACTTAATACATGAAAAATGATATACATATTATTCTTTACAAGATATATTGATTAATTGATATATAGTTGTTGGTGTTATTTGTTATTGAAATGCATTACTGTAGTCATATTTAATTCATGAGAACGAGAGAAAATCAATTGAGTGTGGATATCTAATATTTAAAATTTATGTTTAAATTTAAAATTTAATAAAATTAATAAAATTGTTAATTTCTTTTTTTAATATTTTCTTTAATTAATCTTCATAACATTTAAATTTCTAAATTAAAAATAAAATTCTTAATTTTAGATTTGGTTCAAAAATTAAGTTTGATCTATAATTTAAATAATATTTAATGTAATTGTTTAAGAAAATACTAAACAATGCTTCCGAAACACCGACTAAACATATTAATAAGGAAGTTTTATATTGAAACATGTGTATGCATTTAATATCTTTAAAATATAAAAAGTTACGGTATGTTTCTATCATTAATTTCATGCTTAATTTTTTTAAGGATGCTTAACAAGTGCCCGAAAATACTATTTAGCATGACTTTTTTCTTTATCTCCGGATTGAATTTCATATTGTAACGTGACCATAAAATTTGACATTAAAAAGACTATATTTGTTGCCAATTTGCCATTAACATTTAGGTAAAAGGTATATGTTGGTGTATGCATCATTTCAACTAAAGTTTACACAACAAATAGATACATACAATAAAAATTACATAGCCAAATAAAGTAACTCAAATATAATGTTGCATATGCCTAATATAAATTCATATAGTTTCCATTTGGATAACAGTAGCATCATCAGTTGCATCAGAATTAGAAACCAAAGTAATCAAAAAATCAAATATATCAGTAGCTATAACAGCAGAAGCAATATCTTCTTTATTCAAAGTTCTTCTTTTACCATCAATAGCCATAATCCAAGACCTTCTTGTAAGTTCTTCAATGAAAATTTCACAAGCTTTTGAGAAAACAATTGGTGCTACACCTGATATCATCTTCACATCTTCACTAGAATTCTTCATTATCTTCTTTATTCTTGCTAATGGTAATGAATGTGGACCTGTTCTTCCTGATATTCCTCCACATAGTAAATTTGAATATGCACCTGCTTGTCTCATATTGTTCCTCTGTTTTGCTCTGTTTCTCTCTGTTTTTGAGTTAACTTTAACTATGTTTTTGAGTTGGATTATGAGTGTTAATTTCAGTGTTATATATAAATTAATTATTAGTGTTAAAGTTGAAGCTTTCAGTGTGTTTACATTGCCGGCTGCTAAGCCTGCTTTTGCCGGCTAATTGAAATTTGTACAAAGGAATAAAATAGAAATGTGTTTTTGTTTATTGGAATTGTTGACTGAGTCAAAAAATAAAAATTAGACTTGTTGACCAAGTCAAAATATAATTGACTCCAAGCTCAAGTGGTCAAAATATACTCCTGAATTATTCGTGAGAATTTGAGTTTGAATTTTGGTGAGTGCAATTTTTAGTCAAATTTTAGTTACTTTATGGTCGAACTCTGAATTACCAGAGCCTTTTTCCTTAACAACCATAGAATTAATACAAAATAAATACTTCATTCGATCGTAAATAAAAAGAAAACATTGGATTAATAAAAAATGTATTAATTTTTATTGACTAGCTTATTTTTCTTTTTTGGTTACATTATTGACTAGCTTATTGTTTGGTAACACAAATAAGTTAGTTTATTATTTTTCAAATGTTGTTTCAAATAACATTAAGCATATAACTTATAACTTTTTACATTTCATTTCAATTTTAACCTTATTATTTAATTTCTTTATTTTCTTTTATAAAAAAATTACCGACTCACAAAAATAACTAATCACTTACATAAAATAACTATGTCATTTTGTATTTACAACAACTAAATTTACTAAATACTTTAATTTTATTCAACTAATTTTTCAGCTATTAGCTAAAAGCTACTTTATCAGCTATCAATTAACTTTCTAGCTATCAACCAACTTATAGTTTAATTTTATCAAACCGAACTTAAAATATTATTTTATACTATTTTATAGTACATGATTATTTTTAACTAAAAGTTTAAATTTTCGTGTTGAAATATGATAATATAGGGACAAACACTCTTTTCCAATATTTTGTGATTTGAAAGGAAAAGGTTAATAGAATAATTAAATAATAGTAATAATGACCACTAGATAAACAAATACAAAAAACAAAATAATTTTTGTCACATAATTGTTGGAGATGCATTCAAATTCAACCAAAAAAACCATTAATCAGACATTCAGACATATAAAAGTTCTAAGAAAAAAGAGAAGAGTTCACAATTCTCTTGCTAGCATGTGTCTATTAAACAACCCAAAAATAGAAAATTTGTATTAAAAAAAAGTACTATTTGTTATGAATAATAAGTCTTAGTGGAAGACTTAGTGGATGTTCATCCTTATATCTTCCTTGTCCTATAACTCTCACTAGTGAAGTGGACCTTAATTGTCTTTGGTCTTTCACTTCCTTATTTGTATCCTATAAATAGGACTATTGTTTTGATGTAATAACACAGAAGTGATGAGTTGAATGTATGGATTTTGAAGTTACATAATTTTATGTTCATTTCCTTAACATGAGCCCTTAATTAAAGCACATATTATCATTCCCTCTATTATAACACTTGAAACAATGACATGATCAATGCCAATTTAATAAAATAAAATAGGGGAGGGATCAAATTACACCGTTGTAACATTTGAATAATGTTACACCGCTCAATAACGCTTTAACGAATACAAATTTTACAAAATCCACCGTTGGATTGAAAGCTTATATCGTATAGATCATCCATGTTGAATTTTACAAAAATCTAAAATCGTTTGATATGTTATTGAGACCGATGAAGATTAATGGTTTATGCGTTTTTATTGAATACCGTTAATCTTTATCTATCACAAAAACATATCAAACGATTTTAGATTTTTATACAATTCAACATAGATGATCTATACGATATAAGCTTTCAATCCAACGGTGGATTTTGTAAAATTTGTATTCGTTAAAGCGTTATTGAGCGGTGTAACATTACTCAAATGTTACACCGGTGTAATTTGATCCCTCCCCAATAAAATATATATATATATATATAGATATGTGTCTCAAAAATTAATTCATTTATATATATTTTAGTTAAATTGACATCAATGAGATGATCGTCTTAGTTGAGATCGAACCTTGTTTCTAGAAGGCAACATCAATCATCATTGATTTTGAACATTTTTTATGTACAACCAATGGTGAATGCCTATCGGTAGAACTTGCATGTATTACTTCTATGACTGTATAAATATAAGAGAGCAAATGATACCATCTTTTATACAAGAACAAGAATTAGCCCTAGTGTTGTCAAATAGTGATTAGTGAGCTTGAAAATTGAGTGAATATTGGGTGTGATGAGGTTAAGGTTTATTTAGAGGAAGAGACAAATACAGCTTCCATTAAGGGTGTTGTGTTGGAGCAGCTTGTATTAGTCTTACATTGTTACTGCTACTGCCTTATTTTTATTCAGTATTTAAATGTTTTGCACATTGTTACTCAATGTTTTTTTCCTTATGTTTCAAGAATCCCACTCCGTAACTTTTGAAAAATTACGGTGGATCATTGTGATTCTAGCCTATCCACCGTGATACTAAACATAGGCGCAAATGTCTTACTCTAGCTAGTTAACATAAGCTACTAGAGCTCCAGCCTAATATAAGTAGCACATGCGCGCTGCTGGAAGCAGAAGCTAACTCAGCGCATAATCACAAGGCTTACGCTCATTCACACGAGTGCCAGTGTCTATGTTGCGCTTCATTCCTTCTCGGTGCTTTGGTTCATCTTTTTTCGAAGGGGAACAAACATTGCTACGCTACTTCTTACGCTTGAAGTAGTGGCACCACCAAGAAAACCAGTTCCCAATTTCCATCCCGTCCAAACAACGCAGGCTCGATGAAGAATTTGGACTGCATCCTCCTGCAGTCATACCTTTGTGTACATGTAAGGAATAAATGCCCAGAGTTTTACAAGCCTTACTAGTAATAGATCAAGTAACTCTCTTATCATGGATGCGGAGTCATAGTAGGAAGAACGTCGTGACAGGCTCGCTATACGTTGGTTAACTTGAATTTAACTGAACATTGGTTAGAAGCTAGTTAATTTTTATTCTGATTTGTTAACCCGAGTTAGTTGACAGTTATTAGATTTCATCTTCCTCTGGTTGTATATATATCTATTGAGTACACTCTTCCTCTGCATTTCCACATTCAGTTCTAAACATTTCACACCATAGAATTCTTTTAGACTTGACATCGCGGCAGGCTCATCAAAGATAATTTCACCAATTGCTAAAAGCCAATGCTGGTGCCGTAGATTAATTGTTCGACCGTAACCTATTTGTCATATATACCCCTCATTCGAAACAGCTCTAGCCTTACAAATACTACGCCATAGAAAAAAACTCAAAAAATGTGATACCATGGCATCAGGCTAACTCATAATTCTCGAATGCAGATTCAGTGCCGTAGACTAAGCACGCAGTTTTACACGGTTATCAATCCTAGCTATTGATTTGAGATCAGTCTTAGAAATTGGACGGCTCAGATCTGTTACAGCGTCCTACTGTAACTGCGGCTAATCTGATTCCATAAGTCTATGCCTTAAGTTCCTAAACCTCAAACCACCTCGACTTTCATGTTTCATGGATTGAAATTTGAAAGTTTATTCCAAGACAACCATTTAATTCCGTTAGACTCACCATGGTTACTGGTGGAACATCGTATAGTATTTGGCTATGTTTGGTTAAAAATAGCGGATAGCTGATCAGCTAGCTTATAACGGATGAACTTATAGCGAATAGCTTATAAGCGAGTTTTTAGCTTATAGGGAATAAGTTAGCTGATTGAATTTGTAGTATTTGGTAAAATTAGCGGTTGAACTAACTTATAAGCTACTTGAAATAGCGTTTGAAAAATAAACTATAAACTAGTAAAATAAACTATAAGCTCTTTTTAAAAAACTGTTACCAAATAGAGCTTTTAACTTATAAGCTAAAAACTATAAGCTAGCTTATTGGTCTTCCCAAACATAGTCTTTGTATAAATCTAAAGAACTTCTTTGATAGAAAAAATGAATTTATTTTAATATGTTTTATTTATATTATTCATCATATTACAATAATAAATTTGATAACTTTTACTACCTGAATTAGATTAATATGAATTGTAGTAGAGTTTACTTTGTTTCCGAATTTTGGTTACTTTATGTCCTTATCAAGTTATCTTCAAGTTCAAGGTATCTTCCACTACGCATAAAAATTTATATATGCGGTAGAGTTTGGTTTTGAAAACAGAATTGGAATATTGATTGGTTTTCTTTGGATTAGTTTGGATGTAAACATCAATTGTTTTTTATTTTTCATAAATCAGTTATTTTATATGCGCAACTTTAAGTGTTTGAACATTGCTGCATAATATCCAAACCAAACCAAATCCAGAACGTTGATTAAGTTAAAAGAGACTTGTTTCATCACATCTAATCACTCTTGAGTAAACATCGGTTTTACTTATAAAAAAATATAATTTTAAAAATCGTTGATAAATGTATTGTAATTAATAAATAAATAAATAATTGAAGGTAAAGTTTTGTGAAAAAAGTCTTGGTCATTAGAAAAATCTTCCCCATATGATATAATATAGGATTGCGTTTAGGTTTAAATTTTGACTTAGTAGTCTGAAATTTCCAATCACTGGACTTTTGCTTAAGCAATATTTCAACAGTAAAAGACCTTTGCAAAATGTTCTTTCCCACTCCCACTACTTCTACCTAAAAGTGTTTTTCATCCAACTCTTTTTTCTTTCTTCTCCAGTAGAAATGTTTGGATACCTTGTTTATTAATTACTCTCCCGGTTTCATATAAACAATAATTCTTTTTTTTTTTCTTTTCTTTTTTATAACATGTGGGTTGAAGTCCAAAAGAGGAAACAAGCTACCGCATTACAACTCGCGGAGTCGAAATACTAATAACGTCATTAAAAAAAAAAACTAATCTTAAAAGGACAATATACAAAATCAAAGTGATACCACATTCGCAAACCATATATTGTTATTGCATCCGCACAACTGTTAGCCTCCCGATAAGCATGACTAACCTGAACCTCCTGATCCAAATTTGGAATCCTGTGAATATTCTCCAAGAGACCCATTCCAGCATACCCCTCACAGCTAGCCTCAAAAACTCCTCATAATTTTGCATAATTTACTTTTTAAATTTATTAAATAATTAATGCATTCATCAATATAATATAAATTATATATATATATATATATATATATATATATATATATATATATATATATATATATATATATATATATATCAAATTTTTAATGAATATAAAAATAAAAGGTCTTGTCAAACAGTGTCTCTAGGACATAGTTAAGAAAACAAAATGAAAACAAAAGTGACAATTTTAAATAGAAAAAAAATTCTTTTTTTAAAATTTCAAAACATTGAATTGAATGCAGTAGTTTCAAGATTATATTACTATTTTTGTTTTCTTAACTATTATTCCAAGACATTGTTTAGCATTTTCTAAAAATAAATTGTTACTAAATTGGAGGGAGTGTGAGTTGACATAAACAAAAATTTTTTTATTTTTTTTTGAAAAAGTATAAACCAAAATTTATATATTTAAATTAGACCGAACTCTAGATTCTAACCGAAAGTATATTGCTGATATTATCGGGACAGACTCCCAACCACCCCAACATAGCACTGCTTGTGATTTAAAGCAAACCATAATTTTCCACAACCAAACCTCACTATTTGCATTGAAGGCTTACTACTGAATGAGTCTTTTCTTTTGGTGGGATCCACTTGCACAAGGTAATATTGACACATTATATTATACTCCCTCCGGTCCTTTTTATAAGGAACACTTAGGGCAAAAAATTTGGTCCTTTTTATAAGAAACTTTGACCAATTTTCAAATGTTTTAAATGTTCAATTTCACTTATGCCCTTATTTATTATGAGAGAGAATTTAAAAATAAGTAAGTTAGTTGAATAAAGAGTAATTAAATAAGGGTATACATGGAATAAATTTAAATTTATAAGAGTGTTAAATGAAAATAACTATGTTAAATGTGCTTCATTGGTCTGTGTGATTTTTTCAAAGTGTTCCTTATAAAAAGGACCGGAGGGAGTACTTTCTTTCTAAAGTTTAATGTCCATTCAACTTACATAAGCTTCAATTTATCTATATTATAAATTTGTAAAACTCAACATTTATATTAAATTGTTAAAGTAATTATCACAAATACTAGACATGATTTCCCAACTTTTTTTAATGTGTGGATCATATAAACACCCAAAATGCTCCCCCACACAGAGGAAAACATCATGGTCAAGTCAAGTCCAATGTTCACACTTAACACAACAACCAACTAAATAAAAATAAAATAAAAAAATAGTTTTTTACCCGAAAATAGTTTTTTACCCGCAAAGTAGGTGAGTTTTAATTTACCGTCTTGCAAAAATAAATAAATTGATTTCCCCTATAATGTGAAGATTCTCTGGTTAACCCTTCTCATGAAAAATGTTGACTTCAGATTCCGTTATTTTGCTCCCTGTAATGTTAGCGAGTTTTGGTTTATCCCCTGACTGATCGTGCCACGTCATCATTTTTGTGGAATCTTAGGTCAAAATTTTTTATGAGGGGTAAACCAGAGAATCTTCACATTACAGGAGATAATCCAAAAAATTCATTTTGCAAAGGATAAACCAAAAGTCGTCTACTTTGCAGGTTAAAAACATATTTACACTAAAAAAAATTCTTAATTTCATTTTTATGTTTCTTTTTCCTTAGTCCATCAATCACACCATATATGCATCAAGCTAAACTTCATGTAACATTATGTCTTTAATCATAATGAGTATAATTTTCCATGTTTATCATATACTTATATATTTTTCTCAAATTTCTCTAGCAATTAACTCAATATCTCAATCCATTTCCTTAATAGATGATGGAAACACCTTAGTTTCCAAAGGTGGAATCTATGAACTTGGATTCTTCACACCAGGAAATTCCAACAAACGTTATCTTGGAATTTGGTACAAGAAAATTCCAATTCAAACAGTTGTTTGGGTTGCAAACAGAAACAATCCAATCAATGATTCATCAGGAACATTATCATTAAACAACATCACTGGAAACCTTATCCTCACTAAGAATAATGGTTCTGTTGTTTGGTCTACAACATCGAATTCTCTTCGGAAAAAACAAGAGAAACCGGTAGTAGCATTTCTTTTAGATACCGGAAATCTTGTGCTAATCGATGAGAATGAAGAAAACAAAGAATCTTTCTTGTGGCAGAGTTTTGATTATCCAACAGATACTTTCTTACCAGAAATGAAGTTTGGTTTGGACTTCAAAACCGGTCTTAATCGACGTTTAACTGCTTGGAAAAGTCCCGATGATCCATCACCGAGTGATTTTTCTTTCGGTATGGTTCCACATAACAATCCTGATGCATATATGATGAAGGGTGATAAAAAGTTCTACAGAAGTGGACCATGGAATGGTTTGCATTCAAGTGGTTCGCCACAAGTTAGGCCGAATCCAATTTATGATTACAGGTTTGTTTACAATAAGGATGAACTTTACTACACTTATAGCCTAAAAAACTCGTCTGCTGTCACGCGGTTAGTTTTAAATGCAACTGCGTCTGTTCGTTATCGTTATGTGTGGATTGAATCGGCGAAAAGATGGGAAATCTACACGTCGGTACCATTGGATTTATGTGATAGTTATGCACTATGTGGAGCTTATTCAAGTTGTGTTATTTCTGATTCACCTGTGTGTCAATGTATGAAAGGTTTTAAACCTAAGTCGCCGCAAGCATGGTATGCGATGGATTGGTCTAATGGATGCGTACGAAATAAGGCGTTGCTTTGCGAGGAGAAAAACAAGGATGGATTTGTGAAGTTAAGTGGTATGAAAGGGCCTGACACTACAAATAGTTGGTTGGATCAAACAATTGGTTTGGAGGAATGTAGAGTGAAGTGTTTGGATAATTGTTCTTGTATGGCATATGCAAATTCAGATGTAAGAGGTGAAGGAAGTGGTTGTGCTTTGTGGTTTGGTGATTTAACTGATATTAGACAGTTTGCAGCTGGAGGGCAAGACTTGTATGTTAGAATGGATTCTTCAGAATTAGGTATGATTATGAACTTAGCTTATGATATATTTATGTTAATCTTTGAATATTTACATTCCCTTTATGAATTTGTGATTTGATTTAGAGTAAAATAGTGTTTAGCTTCCTTATTAACCTCTGTAATGTCAAGATTCCGTCCTTTTAGCCCCTTATTGAATATGTTGGCTAAAGATTCCTCAAAAATGATGACGTGACATGTTTAGTAAGGGGGTAAACCAAACTTCTAGGAGGCAAAAATACGGAATCTTAAGCCAATGTATTAATGAGCCGTTAAAAGGACAGAATTTTGACATTACAGTGGTAATCGAAAAAAACTTATATATATTAGAGTGGTAAATCAAAATTCGCTAACATTATAGGGGTAAACACCATTTAACCCTTGATTTTAACTATGGTTTTTTGTTTGGTGATGCAATTGAATTAGAACATGTCAATGTGGGTCACAAGAAGAAAGGAGTTATAGTGGCAGTAATAGTTTCTCTTGCCATAGCAATATTTTGTGGTATACTCATACTTGGTTGGTGTTATAGACAGAAATCAAGCACTTATGTAAAAGGTATAGTTTCTATTCTCAAAAATAAAATTTTAAGTCTAAGTTGTTGTGTTCATGTTCACAGAATTAATCACATTATAAGTATGCATACAGTTTGACTACTATATAGGTGCTAATGTGGTTCAATTTCTTTGATTAGGGAGTTTTTTATTTAATAAAATATAAAGTTTTAGTTCTTTCAAAACTTAGAAGAAATTGTTGCAGCAAGATATATAGTACTAGTATATACTATGAAGCACTGACACGGACACGACACTAACACGTTGACAATGAAAATAATTTGATAAATGGATTAATTAAATGTAATAATAAGTGTCGGTGCTATGGAGGATATATATACGCTGACATGCTTAATCTAAAATCATTTACTGTAATGTCTTAGATAAATCAGATTTCAGTATCAAAGAAGATCATCAAAACAGTGGGATGCAGGTGGATGATGGAGATTTACCAGTCTTTAACTTGTCAACAATAGCAAAAGCCACTAACAACTTTACAATCAGTAACAAAATTGGAGAAGGTGGTTTTGGACCTGTATACAAGGTAAATAGCTTATAGATTATTAATGGGTTAATGACATTAAGAATTGAGAAGTTGAAATAGAAAAATGAGCATTTTCTAACAATTGAAATTTTTGAATTTTAGGGAATTCTAACTGATGGAGTGGAAATTGCTGTGAAAAGGCTTTCAACAAGCTCAGGCCAAGGGTTGAATGAGTTTAAAAACGAAGTAAAATTGATTGCGAAACTTCAACATCGAAATCTTGTAAAGCTTCTTGGTTGTTGCCTTGAAGGAGAAGAAAAAATGTTGGTTTATGAATACATGCCTAATAGTAGCTTGGACTCCTTTATTTTTGGTATGCATATAATAAATTGTCTATTTAGATTGTTAAATGTTGTTAAATGATTTTCAGTATCTCTTAACATTTTTTTTTCTTCTTCTTTTCTTGTTCTGATGGGAATCTTGTAGATAAGCAGAAAAGTGAATTACTCGATTGGTCAAAGCGTTTCGACATTATATGTGGAATTGCTAGGGGACTTGTCTATCTTCATCAGGATTCGAGACTAAGGATTATTCACAGAGATCTAAAGTTGAGTAATGTTTTACTAGATAAGGAAATGAATCCCAAAATTTCAGATTTTGGCATGGCTAGAATTTTCGGAGGAGATCAAAATGAAGGAAACACCAGGAGAATAGTTGGAACATAGTAAGTAAATCAGTTATTTTTCATTCGTGTTGAATTCATAGTACAAATGTTCTCCTAGTTAAGGCTTAAAAGTTTCGTTTTAAAATGTGTTGTGTAGTGGTTACATGGCACCAGAATATGCTACAGATGGTTTATTTTCAGTGAAGTCAGATGTCTTCAGCTTCGGTGTTTTGTTGATGGAGATTATATCGGGGAACCGAAGCAGAGGATACTATAATCAAAACCAAAGTCACAATCTCATAGGCTATGTAAGTATCTAAAATTTTGTTTTTGCTTTTGCTAATTTCAAATGTATCATAAAAATTGTTTCTTGTATTACAAGCAATTTTAATTTAATTTTTTCAGGCATGGAAACTTTGGAAAGAAGGAAGACCATTAAAATTGATTGATAAAAACATAGGAGACTCTTGTTTTATATCACAAATATTACATTGCATTCATGTTAGTCTCTTGTGTGTTCAACAAAATCCAGAGGATAGACCTATAATGTCATGTGTGATTCTAATGTTGGTAAGTGATTTTGAATTGCCTGAACCAAAACAGCCAGGATTCTTTTTGAAAGATTCAAGTGAAGGAGAGTCATCCACAAGTAAGCAACTGCTAAGTTCCACAAATGAAATAACAATTACATTATTGGAGGCTAGATGATGATTTTTATCCTAAGATATCATTGTTGTATATTTGAAGAATATTGTAGTGGAAATTCAGATTGATTGTAAGTGACTAAATAGTGGTTATGCCTTTCTTTCTAAAGATCTTAGAGAGTTCGGAAAATTTAACATTTTGTCTTTTTATAGTCAATGTGAAACTAACCGGTTAGTTATAGTTGAATTCAACAAAATAAAATCAGTTATTTGTGTTCGTGTGTGAAATTTACTAGTAATCGGACCCGTGCAATGCACGGGTGATTACGTCTCGTCAAATGTAGTTTTTAGAGTCTTTTTAATTAAGTTTTAGTTTATTGTTATTAGTTTAATAATTAATTTAAGGGAAATTTGAATAAATTGTGGTTTTGAAATATTTGTGTGATTTATATATGTTTTCTTTAGACTGATCTCTAATCCGCCAAAGTTTAGTGTTTTATTTGAATTGTCAGCAGGTAAGAAAGTTTGAATGAAAAAATAGTCAATTTAAAGTCCCATAATTTTGTACAAAACAAGTATATATCATAAGTGCAAAGTCTTTGTGGGGTGAGAATAGAAAATGTGAGCCTGGCCCATGTCACAAAGTGAAAAACATTGGGTTGATTATTGAAAAAAAGCACTACACGGAACTGGAGAGAAAAATATAGGTCTTGGCTACTTGTGTTGATATATAAGGGACGAGTACAGGAACCTAAGGGGATCCACGCACAGACTGAGAGAAGAGAAGGCAGCACAGGACGAGAAAGAGAGGAGAATCTACTTGCACTTTGGAGAACAATTCTTTCGACCATTCAAGTGCAATTGTGTAATTCTTAATTCCTCTTTTGATTGTTATGAGTAGCTAATTTTCCATTGTTAGGGATGAGTAAATCTAGATGACTATTCTTGTTCTATGATTTGATTTATGATTATTGAAGAAGTTTATTGAATTATTTTACTTATCTCCGCGCTTAATGCTTTTATCGCTTGGCCGCCGTTAAATTGATTTGTGGTTCATATTGTGATACGGGAGTTGAATTTATGAATGCTTTGAGATAAGAAATTCTTGCCTTTGTAGTCTAGGAATAGATGCAAACCCTTGAAACCAATTAAGAATTCTTGTTCACTCATGCTTAATTCTAATCTTAAATTCACTAAGGAATTAGGGGTTATTTTAGAATTAACGATTCTGTCACTAAGGAATTAGGGCACGAATAATTTAGAGAATTCGGTAATAATTTGATAAATAGATTCAATTGTTATAGTCAAGTCAGAAACTCAAAATAGGAGTCTAGTGAAACTCATCCCTGACATTTTTATTATTATCAAATACAAAGGAATTTTCGTTGTCATTATTATTATTGCTATTGCAACCAATTAAACTAAAACCTTTTGTTCAATCGAGTAAAAATCACAATTCAACATTATAACGCGATCCTTGAGTTCGACACTCGGTCTTACCGTTTTAAATATATTACTTGCACGATTCAGTACACTTGCTGAATTCGCCATCAAGTTTTTGGCGCCGTTGCCGGGGATTGCCAAATCATTGTTGAATTTTTGTTTTTGCTTAATTGAAATTTTTTGCTCTGCAACAAAATTCTAGTTTTTCTTTGATTTTTATATTTATTTTTTTATTTGTTGAGTTTACTAATGTTGTGTGCTAGTGGTGTTTTTTCTTTTGTTTGAGATAATTATCCACCATATAGCATGAAAGACTTTGATGATTCTGTCCTACGACAAATATTGGAAGAGCTTGATACTTGTCTTCTAACTGCTCAATGTCGTATACTTGAGGGACAAATCACGAGAGATGAACTTGAACAAGAGCTTCTCCAGGTGCGATTTGTTAAGGATGATTTTTATGATGAAGAATATAGGGATGATATTGTTGATTATAATGTCCTACCACAAGAAGAGGAGGAGTGTTACATGAAAAAGATCAATTGGGAACAAATGTTACCTCCTCAAGTGTTACCGAAAGATTTATATGACAAGAACTCTCACATCAAAGATGTTTTGATTGAATTCATGAATATTAATCAAGGTTCAATTGACAAATTTGAAAGCCAATGCGAAAGGTTATATGAACAAATAGTGGAATTTGAAAAGATGAATGAGAAGTTCAAGATTGGAGATGACCTCATTGATGTGAAAAAGAAAGATGAGGAGGAAGAATTAATAAAAGTTGAGGATAATCTAGTGGAAACTCAAAAGTCTCAACTTTTGAGTAGTGAATATGTCGACCAAGAAATTTCTCAACATAAAAACATTCCTCAAATTGTTTTTAGCAACAAGGTAGAGAAAAGAGAGGAGATTGATGAAGTTTTGGATGTCATTTATGCTTTGTTCATTAATTTCCACTTGAAAAAGTTATGGAAGAAACATCATCTATATCTCAAGTTCATGGAGTTCCTACCCAACAAAATGAAGAAGAAGGATGATGTGTTCTTTGTGTCATATATGCCACCTTAATAGTGGTTGATGTGTCAAGCTAATGACATTAAAGAAGCGCTGCATGGGAGGCAACCCATGAGAGGTAACTTAGCTTTAATTTCAATTTTATTTTCTTGTTTATGTTAGTTCTAAAACTTCCTGTTGAGTCTGAATAAATACTTTTGAGAGAATTAGTCACGTCCCGAATTTGATCTGTTTGAAATATTAATTTTCTTGTGTGGTTTGATTTTGAACACTTGACTTGATTGAACTGTTAGTTTGTCTCTATCTTAGAAAAAACTGTTAGCTTGCACAATTGATTGCTTTTTGATTATACTAGTCTGCCGATGATTTTGATGGAATAATATCTTTTGTTTGACATAATGCCAAATGCTCTTATTTCTCTCTATTATCCCAACTGTAAGCTTTTGAGCCTAAACACTTGAATTTTTTTTCTTGATGTGTGAATTGTCCAGACATGTGTTTTTCCTTCAGAACTTGCATTTATTCTTAACGGCATTGCATATGATTTTTGCATTACACTGAGGCATGTTGTTTGGTACCTTGAGCCTTTTCTGACCACCCTATGAATAATATTATCCTTTGCTAAACCCCTTTGAGCCTGATACCCTTTTATTGTGTTACTGAGCCACATTACAAGCCAAAGACCGAAAAAAAAAAATACCCACCTTACTTGGAGTTAATTAGGGACTTCTCATTGAGTCTTGGTAAAATTTTAAGTTTGGGGTTGCTCATGGGATAGCAACCTTTAAGTTTGGGGTGACAATTGAAAGAAGAATGAATGATTTTGGGGAAAAGAGAGCAAACACAAAAAAATTGAAGAACTGTGAAAGAGAAAGAAAAAAAAGAGAATTGAAAAAAAAAATGAAAGAAAGAAAGAAAAATTGGAAGAAAAAAAAAAGAAAAGAAAATCAAAAGCCAAAAATATGCATTTAAATTTTTGTGCTAAAGGTTGTGATTAGACAACAATTCTCTAAGCTCTCAAGTTTTATCTTATTAAAGGTTTTGGTGTGAATTGTAACAAGTGGACATATTGAGATAGTCTATCTAACTCCAAGTCTTTAGCCTACTATCCAAAAATATATATCCCACCTTCACCTAAGCCCCGTTATAACCTGAAAAGTCCTCTAAAAGTGTATGCATAATTATTTTGTGATTGCTGTATAGAATTTTTTCAAGCTTATGGTAGGCGGATGCATGATCTAGGATTTGAGTGATATTCTTAACCCTTAAACACTTGAGAGAATTTTGTGAGATTGTGTGAAGAGAGAGATATGAGTTTGATGGATAAGTGTTGAATGAATTGCATTGCGTTCCTGATCGATTGTTTGTGGATGAAAGTGATCTTGAGTATGATATTTTTGTTTGCTGACATGTTTGCTAATATTGATTATGAAGATAGATTGACAGGAAAGTTTGATCACGTGTTTGAAGTTTAATTGCACACTCACTTTTTGAAGTTTTGTTCCTTGAGGACAAGTAACAGAATAAGTTTGGGGTTGTGATTACGTCTCGTCAAATGTAGTTTTTAGAGTCTTTTTAATTAAGTTTTAGTTTATTGTTATTAGTTTAATAATTAATTTAAGGGAAATTTGAATAAATTGTGGTTTTGAAATATTTGTGTGATTTATATATGTTTTCTTTAGACTGATCTCTAATCCGCCAAAGTTTAGTGTTTTATTTGAATTGTCAGCAGGTAAGAAAGTTTGAATGAAAAAATAGTCAATTTAAAGTCCCATAATTTTGTACAAAACAAGTATATATCATAAGTGCAAAGTCTTTGTGGGGTGAGAATAGAAAATGTGAGCCTGGCCCATGTCACAAAGTGAAAAACATTGGGTTGATTATTGAAAAAAAGCACTACACGGAACTGGAGAGAAAAATATAGGTCTTGGCTACTTGTGTTGATATATAAGGGACGAGTACAGGAACCTAAGGGGATCCACGCACAGACTGAGAGAAGAGAAGGCAGCACAGGACGAGAAAGAGAGGAGAATCTACTTGCACTTTGGAGAACAATTCTTTCGACCATTCAAGTGCAATTGTGTAATTCTTAATTCCTCTTTTGATTGTTATGAGTAGCTAATTTTCCATTGTTAGGGATGAGTAAATCTAGATGACTATTCTTGTTCTATGATTTGATTTATGATTATTGAAGAAGTTTATTGAATTATTTTACTTATCTCCGCGCTTAATGCTTTTATCGCTTGGCCGCCGTTAAATTGATTTGTGGTTCATATTGTGATACGGGAGTTGAATTTATGAATGCTTTGAGATAAGAAATTCTTGCCTTTGTAGTCTAGGAATAGATGCAAACCCTTGAAACCAATTAAGAATTCTTGTTCACTCATGCTTAATTCTAATCTTAAATTCACTAAGGAATTAGGGGTTATTTTAGAATTAACGATTCTGTCACTAAGGAATTAGGGCACGAATAATTTAGAGAATTCGGTAATAATTTGATAAATAGATTCAATTGTTATAGTCAAGTCAGAAACTCAAAATAGGAGTCTAGTGAAACTCATCCCTGACATTTTTATTATTATCAAATACAAAGGAATTTTCGTTGTCATTATTATTATTGCTATTGCAACCAATTAAACTAAAACCTTTTGTTCAATCGAGTAAAAATCACAATTCAACATTATAACGCGATCCTTGAGTTCGACACTCGGTCTTACCGTTTTAAATATATTACTTGCACGATTCAGTACACTTGCTGAATTCGCCATCAACGGGCGACAAATAGCTTATATATTTAAATAATGACATAAGATTTTTTAAATATAACAATTTGACAAATGTTAAAAAAAAAAAACTATATTGTTACCAAGATATTTTTCCCATTTACATGACTATCAGTGATGTTTATCTCCAAAAACCTTTCGGCTTGAACGTCTTCTTCAAGAATAAAATTCCTCCGGTACAAAATATGGGATAAATATACTGATTATATGATAGAATATTGGGTGTCAAGCTACATTGTTATAGTATAGTGATGTTATAGTACTTGATGTTAAGCTACAATATTTTTGGGTGTTTAGTTATCGAATGACAGAAGTACTGAAAATACGGTTATGGTAAGCCCCCGCATTTTTGGGAGACGGGTTCAGAAATTATCCTAAACATACTGTGCAAAACAAAATAAAATTGTAGAGTAATGTAGAAAATACAATGAACCTATTAACAAAAAGGTAAAGTAGACTTGATAAAAAAATGTTTAGGATAAGAAGAATCTATTTCCGACGTGTAGAAATTATAGGTTTTTAAGAAATACCCATTAATCTGTATGCTAACAAGGAATGGGGGTGACATTGACATACACGTCGGATTTAGGAAAAGAAAAATGTTATTTCTTAAAAATCACACCCCCGAAAAGGAAAAGAAAATATTTTTTCTCTCGTCCAGGATGAATTAAAAAAAATGATATTTTTTCTGTTCTTTTTTTGAAGGAGTAAATTAGAATGATAAAGGTTGTTGTAAAAAAAAAACAGAACCATAGAGTTGGAAAAAGTTGTCAATTTTTTTATGGTTGCTTTTTATCAAAAGATCTCATCCGGTAGATAAGATAACATGATCGGAGATTCTGATTCATTAGAAGCTCCGATGATGTTAGAATCTCTGATGATGCGTCTCTTATCTACCGGAATAGATCTTTTGATAGTATAAATCTTACCGAAAAGATGTCTTCTGCTAGTATAAATCTTATCAGAAAATATCTTCCGCTAGTATAAATCTTACCAGGAGATATCTTTCGGTAGCATTTTTTTTAGTGTGAGCAATTCAGGTGGCAAAGAATAACCATCCAATATTCAATATTTTTTGGGTGTTTCTTTTGGTGCCCGCGAAGTTTCTCAACATTTTTCTTTTTTTTCTCAAATTTCTCAATTTGATTCATCCGCTACTTAAGTATAGCATCGTGCAGGAGAAACACATGGCGTAAAAAAAAACACCGATATTTTTATTCTTCATTGTTTGTCTTATTCTTAGACACTACATATCTCTTTCTGGAAAATTGCTCATTACACCCCCTATATGCTTCCTGGCCCCCCAAATAAACATAGCTTCAATCGTAAATTTCGAGAACGCTTATAGGTAGAACAAAAAGTAAAAAAGATTTTTTTAAAAAACTTTTAATTCAGTTCCAAAGAATCTGAAATGTATAAAAAAATGGGTGTGGGATATCTCAGTTGAATCTTTCTGGAACACAAATTGGGAGGTAGGCTTTGTATTTTTCTGACATATGTTACTTATATATCTCTATAAGTGAAGCTTAGGTTATTCCTAAACCTTCATTGTACTGATTTAGCACCTCTAAAAAACCTTCGTACAATTTTTTATTCTACTAACTATTCTACTATATAGTTCACTTTTTAGAATGCGAAACTCGTTTTTTTCATGATTTTTTTCTTCTAGGGGGACACATACGCTTTTTTGAGTTAAAAATATTGTCACTCGCTACATAGAATGCGAAAAGTGCTTGCGTCCTAGAAAGCAAGGAGTTAGTATGATAATTTCAAAGGGTGCGTAAGCAATTTAGGGGTTGTGAAAAGCAAAACTCTCCTCTTTTTGCCTTCAGCCTGTGTTTAGCCCATGTGCCTTTTATATACAATCCATATTTCACCGGCCCAAAATAAAGAAAAAAAAAACTAATAAATTTATGGACCTTCAACAATTATTTTCGGAAAAATAGTCATTTTAGTCCCTCAATGTGTAATTCGCTGTCATTTTGCTCCCCCACTGAGGAAAACTATTGAATAGTCCCTGAATCTGCATTTCGTTAGTCAGTTTGATCTCTGTTATTAAGTTTGACCGTTAACTCTGTGTGTCACGTGTCACTAAAAAATGTTACATAAGTTTTTTTTTTTTTATATAAAGTTAATGACAATTTTTAACATTAGGGACCATAATGATAGAGAGTTGCACATTCAGGGACCAAAATGGTTGTTTCCCCGTCCCTAGTGTCAACTTGGCAAGCTGACGTGTGCCCAAAAAAATGTCACGTCAGCGTTTTTGTTGAGTTAACGGGTAAACTTAATGGCAGGGACTAAACTGACTAACGGAATGCAGATTCAGGGACTATTTAGTAGTTTTTCATTAGTGAGAAACCAAAATGACAGTGAATTACATATTAAGGGATCAAAATGACTATTTTCCCAATTATTTTCACTTCGAGTAAAAAATTATTTTATCTGTCATTTCTATCTTAATTGACAAAAGTCGATATTGTCACATCAGACACCTTTTTTTGAATTTAAATCTAAGACCTCACAATTATGTGTGAGTTTTAGTGGTGATTGTCGGTTCTCTAAAACGGAAGAAAAAACAATTATTTTCATTTGACGAACAATTTGTTAACTTTTGCGAAAATAGAAAGACATTGATCATATGAAAACAAAATTTCAAAGATGAAAACTAGCTGGTAAGCATTTAATCGTCATGCTTAGCAATTACTTATGAAGATCTTCATTACACTTGACAGTTAATCCTTTTGAATATTTTGTTGGACAAAATTCAAAATAAACGCTGTGTCAACACTTTGAAACATTAGCCTAAAATTGACGTCGATTCTATACAATCAGAAATCAGTGACTCATGCATTTAGCAACTTCATCATGACCGTACAATCAAAATTCAACGATTCTAATTCAATCATGAAAATTTAATATTAAACAGAAATTAAAGTGTCTTTAAATAGAAACTGGCACATAGTAAAAAAAAAACTAAAAACCGTCAAATCTTAATCAAATAGTCCTGATGACCTCACTACAGTTGACGGCAGCATACAGTAATTGCACTTAATCGAAATCCCATAAATGATAGAAATAATCAAGTTAGGTGGCAAGAGCAAATAAAGAAAGAGAACTGAATGATTCACCGAAAAAAAAAGAAAAAAAGAACTGAATATAGTTTTGGACCACACTTTGTTTGAAGAACAACAAAGTCCCCACGATAAAATTTGTCCTTATCGTAGAATTAGTTGTTAACCATTATTTAGGGGTTCAATCAATTCATAAGTTCACCAAAGTCTTTGATAATTTATCCATAACTTAATTACATGCAGAAAGTAGAAACAAAACACATTTACACACATTACGCTTAAATGTATTATTTAGGCTATGTTTGATAAAATTAAGTTATAAGCTAGCTGATTGAAATTAAAATGTTTGGTAAAATTAGTTTTTTAAATGATTGATAAATATAAAAATACATAAAAGGACATTTATATGTAGTGGGTAATTTTTTTTACTGGGTAGTTTTTTTATTTTATAAAAAATAATAAAATTAAATTAAAGGTTAAAAATGAAAAAAAAAACTGTAAAAAAACTATAAGTAAGCTCAAATGCTACTTGAAATAGCATCTCAGAAAAAGCTATAAGCTCGTGAGAAATTTTTTACCAAACAATTATTTTTTTCAAACAAGTTTATAAGCTAGTCCAATAAGCTATAAGTTAGCTTACTTATAGATTATTGAACTTACCAATCATACCCTTATATGATGGAAGAAAATATGTGTAGATAAAAGAGGACTATTAAAATATTGGATAAACTCTAGGTTATTTGGATCAATTTCATTTCACATAAGCTTTGTAAGGAAGCAACAATATGCCTCAGATGTTTGAACTCAATTGATGAAGACATTGATTCTAGAAAACACAATTGATGAAGACATTGAATCCGTGAAGCAAAAGCCAATTTTTATCTTTGTACATGTGGCTTGTGACCTTTGTCCCTAGCTACTCTTTCTTAGGAATCATGAAGCAAGAACAACACCATAATAATAATAATAATAATCCTAATAATTAAGGTCTCGTGGTCGGTTTCAGATTATCTAAGGGAATATTTTCTATTTTATTTTATTTTTGTTTTATTAGACGAAGTAGAAACCATCATTTAAACACACAACTGTGAAGTTTCGAGTCAAGGTATTCAGTCTAACATTATCAACATTTGTTAATTAAGTTAGAACTTGTGAACGGACCTATACACACTAATTAAGCCAATAGTTCCTAACTATATTTTTTTTTTGTCAAGTAGTCTAGCAGTTATAATTTCAATTTTAAGGTGAATAAGTGGGAGTACCAGGGTTCGAACCTCAATCCCAGCAATAACATGCAATATCTCTACCAACTGAACTATGCTCATGGACTATAGTTCCTAACTATATTAATAACTAAAACTGTACGTTTTGTTTGGTAAGTGAATGTTTGAAACTTTGAATGTACCGATAGATCCGCTGAGGTGAATAAATTTGATAGATTCATAAATAGTGATTATTAATTTTTTTATATATTAAATTCTAGAGTGTGAGATCTCTACTTGAATTGGGTCGTATCAGTGTATGTGAAATGAAATTGCGCCGACTATGCATACAAATTAAATCTAGTTTGAAATTAATAATGAAACCTTCATCAAATGAAGAATATGACCAATTCAAGGAAGATATAGAAACTAGGGGTGATCGTATCCGAACCAATCCAAAAGTAAAACCGCAAATCGAACCAAATCAAACCGAAAATCGCAAAAACCGCATTTGGTTTGGATGTATTTGGATGGCTTTCTTACTGAACCGCAAACCGCAAAACCGCAAACCGCAAAAACCGCGGATAACCGCAAAAACCGCATTAAGTTACTATTATATATTTATATTCCAATATCGTAAAAGAAAATATATTTATATTCCAATATACATGGCCAATTACCAAGTCAGTCGACCAAATTAATCGAACTTCAAGTTGTTTTTATTTTTTGTACTGAAATTTTATTTTGGTGTTGTAATGTTATTTTAAATAAACAAATTTTATCGGTACCGTGATGTTATTTTGAAAATTCAATTTTTTTATATATTTAAAATTGTAAGTTACTATAATGTTATTTTGGATAAATAATTTTTGTTGGTACTACAATGTTATTTTGGAACTTCAATTTTTTATTTTTTTTTTATGCTTAAAATTGTTCGGTACAATCGTTATGTTTTAAACCGCACCAACCGAACCGATCCAAACCGCATTGGTTTGGTTTGGTTTGGTTTGGATGACTTTTTAAAAATCAACCGAACCAAACCGAACCGCATGCATTTTTATCTCGCGGTTAGGATGACTTTTATGCTCAAAACCGAACCAAACCGCACCGCGATCACCCCTAATAGAAACAGAAAAAGTTCAACATTCTCCTCAAGTGGTGTTAGGTAAAGAAAATGTGATGGATGATCACGAAATGAGATGTATAGATATGAATATGGAAGTAGTTTTATGAAATATAAACCTACAATATTGATTGATATGGAAACACAGCTAGAAATTGAGTTAATCCTAATTATCCACCCCAAAATTGAAGTTGACTATAAACGGTGTTGGAATCAGGAAATTAAATTCGGTGGATCGCCAAAAAAATATAATATGTAAATTAAATATAAAAAATATATTTCATACAAAAATCTAAGTTATAATAAACACAAATTTAATCATAAAAAAATTAAATTGTATACCCTAAATAATATACGACATGTATAAGTAACTTAAAATTATCGATGATTTACTTTAAGGATTACGATTCAACTTGTAAACAAGCAAACCATATAAACTGATTCAAAATCGTTGATAACATGTAAAAGACCAAATAATAATAGATTTTGACAAGATACCTTTCACACTGTTTATAATTTTGTAGTAGATATAGGAACAGATTAATTGTAGTCAGGTGCGGTCATCATATCTGAACCACATGATTAATATCAAACAATTCAAATTTTATGACATTTTTAATTTTTTACTTAATATAAAATTAAAGTTTGAAATTTAAATCATCTGACAACTTTAAGAACACTGCATGAATTTTTTACTGTATTGAATCCAGATCATAAAATTACTCCATTTACCTCTGTGAATTTTCAATAACTATGTTTACTTTCTACTAAAAAAAAGTTGTGAATACTCATTTTGAAATTTTATGTGATTATTTTATAGATAAGAATATGATTTTGGTCAGCATGCACGGTGTGATGCGTCATCTAATTCCTTTTGTCGACGCCAAGAACCAAATTATAGAAAAGTCAAATGAGATCATCAACCTTATTCAACATTTGCTGTAAATATTCTTCTCATGTTCCATCAATTTCATAACAGAATCATTATCTGTCCTTCCCAAATTGAGTGACACGGTTGATTGTTTATGCATATCAATGCATAACTTTGATGATTAATATTTTTAATTATATTATAGTAAAAATTATAAAAATTTTATATTTTAAAAATACTCATCGAGACGAATCCAACAATATCTTATATGCTAATATTTATTTTTATTTATTAGTAGAAAAATATGATCAAAATAATATATATGAATAGTATAATATAGTCAACTCTGTCACTCAATTTGAAACGAAGGGAATAGTTTGTGGGCCTCAATGTCAATCATAAGCCATGACACCTACCAACATGATCATGCCCTGCTCTTACCAACAACATCCTTATTTGCCCTACACCACTCACTAGCTCTAACTACTCACTATGCCCGTGTGTTTACACGGGTCAAAAATTGTAAATCAATTATATTACATCTATTTTGACTGATAAACAAAATAATTTATATGTGTATAAATGAAAAATATTTATTGTCTAATTTATTTCCACCAACTTACATAAATATGAAAGTACAAACAATCGTACAAATTACAAAAAAAATTATTTATAAACGACATTTGAAGTGGTATTTGTAAGATTGCCGTTATCATCAATGATTAAAATCTTTAAATCATTTCTCGATGTGACTCTTGACACAACAACGTATAACTGACCATGCGAAAATACTGATTGCGGAAGATACACTCCAACATTTTACGGCCTGACTCTTGTTAATAGTCATGGCAAATTAAACAGCGATAGGAAACTGCCGACATTGAAATTTGATAGGGATTCTGACTTCAGATGGTGTTAAGGATAATTTGGAAATAAAAACTTTGTCGTCTATATTGCTTCCTGATGTTGGAACAAAATTGATTTAAAAATGTTTGCCCCTAAATCTATAAAGGTTTTGATGATAACAAAGTATTAATTAACAATTGGAAGGACTAAAAATTTATTTTGAGTGCGCAGATATAAGCATCATTTAAGTCCTGAGTGGAGTTCAGAGGATGTGAACTCAGAAGTTCACAAGCGCTCAGAAGATGTTGGACTTCAGAGGTTACAACGTTCAGAGGATGAAGACTTCAGTACTTCTGTCTGTCTACGAGCTTCATCAAACTCTGAAGATCTCTTTGAAAGCTGTGAAGATTCCTTTCACCAGTCAACTCTTCTACCAATGGAGAAAAGGACCTTTCAAGCCTGATCAGTTCAGCTACCTCTGTTTTGTCTGTCCTATCTTGAGAACGTGGGTCTTCAGTTTTGTTAGCTGAATAAGGAAAGTCCACTCTGCAGTAGTCAAAGTACCTGAAACTCTTTCTTAGTTTTGGATACAACCAACTGCATCAAGACAGACTGCTTGAAGACAAAAGTTTATCAACTCCAACGGTTCTTTTGCAACGACTCTTTTCTAGTGGTATATATATACTAGAAGATTCAGCTACAACAAATATACAATTATCAAGAATTGAACGTGCGCTGAACAAACTCTGAACTCTCTGATATACAAGCTCTGAACCTTTCTCAAGTGTTTTTGCACTTTAGCCAAATACTCTGTAATATTTGTATTTGCTCTATTTAGGTTCATCTAAGAGCATTTGTATATTTTTATATACTTTACTATTTACTTGAGGAAACTTAAGCTTGTGTGCTTAAGTGTGTAACTTAAGCTTGTGTGCTTAAGTGTGAAGTCTCTTGCTTGTGTGCTTGAGCATTGTTGAGAAGTCTCTTGCTTGTGTGCTTGAGCATTGTTGAGAAGTCTCTTGCTTGTGTGCTTGAGCAGGTGTAATCTTGTGTGATTATAGTGAACTCCCTTGGAAGTGCAAGGGGACTGGACTACTCTCGTTTTGTGAGAGGAACCAGTATAAACTGCTTGTGTGCTTTTCTCTCTCTCTCTTATTATTATTTGTGTTATTTATCCGCTGCGAATATAGTTGAGTTAAGAACTTGAAAAAGTTTTAACTTAGCTAAAACACAATTCAACCCCCCCCTTCTTGTGTTTTCACACCTTCAATTGGCATCAGAGCACCTGGTCTGTTACTTTCACTTAACAGTGAGACAGTAAAGATCTTGTGAGAACACTATGTCTGGAGGAGATGATAGTAGTACTAGAACTACTGGTGAAGGTGAGGCCAGTGGTGCTGGTGGTGGTCCTAGAAATGCTTTTGGTTATGACTACTTAAGTAATGAATCACATGAACATAGTGGCAATAGAAAAGCCCCTATATTCAATGGTGATGCTTCATTATTTGAATGGTGGAAAGAGAGACTGTATAGCAATATTACTGCTATTGATCATGAGTTGTGGGATTTGGTTGAGTTGGGAGTAACTTTTGAAAACTTGAATGAACATGGTAGGTTGTCCATGGAGAATAGAAAGTTACTCACACCAGCTAACCTAAAAATCTACACAAAACATCATAGAGTAAAGGATATTGTTGTTGGAGCTATTAGACATGAGGATTATGTCAGAATAGAGAACAAGTCTACTGCTAAATCTATCTTTGATTCTATGTGTGCTACCTATGATGGTAATGAAAAGGTTCAAGAGGCTAAAGCTAGTCTTTTGATAAGGCAATATGAACTTTTCACTATGCAACAAGATGAAAACATTGAGACTATGTTTACAAGGTTTCAAATCCTTGTATCTGGGCTTAAAGCTCTTAAGAGAAGTTATTCAACCTATGACCATGTTCAGAAGATTCTGAGAAGTCTTCCTATTGCTTGGAGACCTAAGGTCACTGCAATAGAGGAAGCTCAAAATCTCAAGACTCTGAGTCTTGAAGCTCTGATAAGCAATCTCAGAAGCCATGAGATGGTTCTGGATGCTGACTCAGAAACTAAGAAGAAGTCTAAGTCAGTGGCTTTACAGTCAACTAAGACTACTTCTAAGGCTCTTAAGACTCAGCTTCTTGATATTGAAGAAGAATCTTCTGCTGATGGTCAAGAGGATGAGATGAATGAGGATGAGTTTGCTTTATTCACCAAGTTTCAGCAATGGAACAGATTTAACAAAAGAAATTTCAGAGGAGGTAACAGCTCCAGAAATTTTGTCAGCAAAAAGGATGATCAGAAGAATTGCTTCAACTGTAAGAAGCCTGGACACTTTATTGCTGATTGTCCAGAAATGTCTGCTAAAGACAAAAGCAAAAGATACAGCTCAAAGAAGCAACAATTCAAGAGCAAATTGAAAAAGAGTCTGATGGCTACTTTTGAAGAGCTATCATCTGAGGAAGAAGTTGAGGAAGAAGAAGAGGCAAATCTAGCCCTGATGGCTTCAGCTGACTCAGATGTAGACTCAGACGATGAATCAGAATCAGATTCAGAAGTAACTGATGAGGTATTTTCTGACTGCTCTAAATCTCAACTTATAACTGCACTTAACAAGGTCATTGAGAAACATCTCAGAGTGTTAAGTAAACAAAAAGTTTTACAAGAAAAGCTTAACACTCTGACTGAGCAAGCAGAACATTTTCAAGGTCTATATCAAGAAACTCTGAATAGAGTAGATGACTTTGAAAAGGGTTGTGCTGTTTGTCACAAACCTATTGATGAGCAGGAAATAGCTCTTCAACAGTTTGTGCATCTCAACCTTGGGAAGAGCAAAGCTGCTAATAGAATTTATAATGTCTTGAGACATAGAGGAGAAGGACTTGGCTATGAATATGGTAGAACATATTCAAAGCTGAAGACCTTTGCCAAAAAGGTTGGAAAATCTTGGGTTTATTATGTTGTTCCACCAAGTGAAGAGGGAAAGAATCCTGGCATTTGTGAAAATGACAATGATGATCTGAGTGATTTAGAAGCTGACAGCTCAGAGGAACCTAGTCCCTCAGGATCTGGAAAGAAAAGTTCAGAAGATAGAAGTTGTTCAGAACCTGAGAACATTAGTTCAGAGGTTCTGAAAGCTTCAACATCTGAGACTTCAAATTCTGGATTCAAAGGAACTTCAGTACCTGAAGCAAGTCAACCTAAAACATCAGAAGTTTTTAAAAAGAAAAATTCTAAATCTCAGATGAAGTACAAGACTCAGACTATTTATGATTCTAGAGTCAGTAGATATAATCAATCAGAAAATGGGATTGATAATAGATACAAACCCTGGAATCATAAACAATCCAAATCTTGGAACAATAACAGATTTCAAACAAAGAAAAGATTTCAAAAAGGTTATTATTCCAAACCAAGGTCTTTCTCTAACACTAGACAACATAATAAGCATGTTTGGACTAACAAGCGTGGACCCAGAAGATGGGTACCAAAAGCTGAAATCATGTATCATTCAGATTTACCAACTAGGAAAGGATATGTCCTACCTAAAGTATGGAAACAAGTCCTATGCAAAGGAAGAAGGGCTTATGTCCTTGACCAATGGCTGACAAGTTCTCAAGATAACAATCAGAACTTGATAAATGAAGAGGAAGAATATTGGGATGACCTTATCATTAACTGTGATAAAGAGTTCCACCGTAGTGATTAAAGTTGTTTCTCATACAGCCTGTCACTCAAAGAAGTATCATGAATCATTCATGGTATCTGGATAGTGGGTGTTCAAGGCACATGACTGGTGATAAACAACTATTTTCTAAGCTGACTATGAAAGAAGGAGGTTCTGTTGGTTTTGGAGGAAATCAGAAAGGAAAGATAATAGGTACAGGTACAGTAGGTAATTCCTCCCTATCTATTAATGATGTTTGGTTAGTTGATGGACTTAAGCATAATCTATTGAGCATAAGTCAATTTTGCGACAATGGTTATGTAGTTGTCTTTAATAAGGAATCATGTACTGTGTCTAAACAATCTGATAACACCATGATATTCAAAGGTCTGAGAAAGAACAATGTTTATAAAATTAATCTTTCTGATTTGAATGAACAAAAAGTGATGTGTCTTTTGACCTTGAGTGAAGAAAAATGGATCTGGCATAAGAGGTTAGGCCATGCTAACTGGAGGTTAATCTCTAAGCTTAGTAAGCTTGACCTTGTCAGAGGTTTACCTAAAATTAAATATCACTCAAACACACTTTGTGGTTCATGTCAAAAAGGAAAGATTACAAAGTCATCTTTTAAACCTAAGAACATTGTCTCTACCTCAAGACCATTGGAACTTCTTCACATTGATCTTTTTGGACCAGTTAACACTGCTTCAATCAATGGAAAGAAGTATGGATTAGTGATTGTTGATGACTACAGTAGATGGACTTGGGTAAAATTCCTAAGAACAAAAGATGAAGCTTATGATGAGTTTAGCATCTTCTGCAAACAAATTCAAAATGAAAAAGGCTACACTATTTTAAAAGTTAGAAGTGATCATGGTGGAGAATTTGAAAATGAACCTTTTGAAAACTTTTGTGAAAAATATGGCATTTTGCATGAATTCTCTTCTCCTAGAACTCCTCAACAAAATGGGGTTGTAGAAAGGAAGAATAGAACTCTGCAAGAAATGGCCAGAACCATGATGCATGAAACAAATGTAGCAAAGTTTTTATGGGCAGAAGCTGTAAACACAGCATGTTATGTTCAAAATAGAATCTATATCAGATCTAAGTTGAACAAAACTGCTTATGAATTGTTCAAAGGAAGAAAACCTGATATTTCTTATTTTCATCAGTTTGGATGTACATGTTACATCTTAAACAACAAAGTCCATCTAAAGAAATTTGATGCTAGAGGTTATAAGGGTATCTTTATAGGATACTCTGAACGCTCAAAAGCATACAGACTGTATATTTCTGAAACACATACTGTGGAAGAAACTATGCATGTCAAATTTGATGACAAAGAGCCTGACCAAGTGTCAGAGCTTGTGGAAGGTTTATCTAGATTTCAGGTATCAGAGGATCAATATTCAGATATTCCAAACTACTCAGAACATCCATTCTCTGAAGTACCTCTGAACACAATAGTTCCTACAGACTTTGAACAACCAAGAACAGAAGCATCTGCTGAACCTGATGTTGATGAGTCTGAAGATGATGAGCCTCCAAGAAATACGTTCAAATACAAGTCATCACATCCAGAGGAACTGATCCTAGGCAACAAGGATAGTCCAAGAAAGACAAGATCTCAACTGAGAAATGAGGAATCATTAGTTGGTCTTATCTCAATGATGGAACCTTCAAAGATTGATGAAGCTCTGAAGGATGATGCTTGGATTGTAGCAATGCAAGAAGAGCTGAATCAATTCCAAAGGAATGATGTATGGACTCTAGTGCCTAAACCTTCACACAAGAACATTATTGGAACAAAATGGGTATTCAGAAACAAGCTGAATGAACAAGGTGAAGTGGTAAGGAACAAGGCTAGATTGGTTGCACAAGGTTATAGTCAACAAGAGGGGATTGACTATACTGAAACCTTTGCACCAGTTGCTAGACTTGAAGCAATCAGGTTACTTCTATCTTATGCTGTTAATCATGGAATAACCTTATATCAGATGGATGTTAAAAGTGCCTTCTTAAATGGTTTTATTTCTGAAGAAGTGTATGTTAAGCAACCTCCTGGTTTTGAAGATATCTCAAACCCTGAACATGTTTTTAAACTGAAGAAATCACTGTATGGTCTGAAACAAGCTCCAAGAGCTTGGTATGATAGACTCAGTAATTTCCTTCTTGAAAAGGGTTTTGAAAAAGGAAAGGTTGACTGCACACTCTTTAGAAAAACAACCAAAGAAGACATTTTAATTATTCAAATTTATGTTGATGATATTATTTTTGGTTCTACTAATGCTGCTTTGTGCAAGAATTTTTCTAAGATAATGCAGGATGAATTTGAAATGAGCATGATGGGAGAGTTGAAGTTCTTTCTTGGAATTCAAATCAATCAGAAGAAGGAAGGAACTTATGTTCATCAATCAAAATACACTAAAGAACTTCTGAAGAAATTCAATCTAGATGACTGCAAGATAATGAACACTCCTATGCATCCAACTACCAACATGGGCAAGTCAGATGATGAAGGAAAGGTAGATCAAAAGGTCTACAGAGGTATGATTGGCTCCTTACTCTATCTGACAGCCTCTAGACCAGATATTTTATTCAGTGTTTGCTTATGTGCAAGATTCCAGTCAGATCCTAGAGAATCTCATCTTACAGCTGTAAAGAGAATCTTTAGGTATCTGAAAGGAACAACTAATCTTGGACTTCTCTATAAGAAATCCAATGATTATGTGCTAAATGGATTCTGTGATGCTGACTATGCTGGAGATAAAATTGAAAGAAAATCCACAAGTGGCAATTGTCAATTTGTTGGTGAAAACCTTATCTCCTGGGCTAGTAAAAGACAAACTACTATAGCTTTGTCTACAGCAGAAGCAGAATACATTTCAGCAGCTAAGTGTTGCACACAACTACTCTGGTTAAAATATCAGTTAGAAGATTATCAGGTAAGCAGTAACAATATTCCTTTATATTGTGATAATACTGCAGCCATTCATTTATCTAAAAATCCTATCCTACACTCTAGAGCCAAACATATTGAAATTAAACACCATTTTATCAGAGATTATGTTCAGAGAGGCATTATAGATATTAAGTTTGTTGATACTGAAAATCAATGGGCTGACATATTTACTAAAGCCTTATCTGTTGAAAGATTTGATTTTATAAAGAAACATCTGAACATGTTTTCAATCTCTGAATGAAAATTGTTTTTGGCAATTAAAGTGTAAGAGGTTATGTATATCAGAACTTATGATTCAGAACATCTGAAACACAAGCTCTGAAGTACTTGACTCTGATAGAGAATTTTAAATAACTCAGAGGCTCTGAACTATTTAAGTGGGAAACGTTCAGTATTCACTGCTGAACAGTTGTCCATTAAAATAGCAGTTACCGAGTAAATTTCTGCACGTGGTCTACGTGTGTCAGGTAGTGGGTGGTTAATGATGATTTTTGGTATTCAACTTTCTGTCAATTAGCGTAACTTCCCAAATTTGCTATTTTCGTGTTAACTGTCCTCATTTAAATAAACTTACACAATACACTTGCACACTATTCACTTTCACAACCTACACTTTCATATTCTCTCTAAACCTCCAACACAAACTTTCTTTCTCTCTCGTTAGTCTTCCAAACCTTACCCTAATCTCCAACAATGGCTGGTACTTCGTCTTCTTCGTCAAAAAGGATTCCACCGTTCATATTCAAGAACCTTCAGATCGTTGGGAACGAGATGGAGTTTCCAGAATCTGAACTTACTTTTCTCTCAGAGAAGATGGTTGATTTTGATGGTCTACAAGCTAATGGGTTTAATGTTAAAAAGTACTTTATCGCTCAGGGATGGGATAAGTACTTCGACATGCTTAATGGTCCCATTTATCCAGATTTGTTGAAGAAATTTTGGATGAAAGCAAAGGTTTTTGATAAGCATGAAGCTAAGAAGGAAGAGCTTGCTGCTATTGAGAGGAATCCTAGTCTGAAGGGTAAAACTAGGAAGGAAATGGGTTTGCTGGATTTTACAGGTGTACAGATTAGGTCAAATATCTGTGGGATGAACATGGCAATCTCGCCTATCCATCTCAATGCTCTTCTTGGTCTACCTAACTCTGGGATAGAGTTAGATGTGTTTGAAAAGGATACAAGATACAGGGATGATCTTCTGCATCTCATCTGCACAGATTTCTCTTTGAAAGGGAAGGTCAAGGGTTTGACTGATGAATGTAGAGTTCTCTTCAAGATCATCCTAGCTGCTATCAGTCCAAGGGTTGGTGGGACTGATACAATCTCCTGGACGCATCGTCATCTGCTGTACTTTCTTCTGACTGAAAAGAAGGTTAATCTTGGAGATTACTTTTTTGAACGTATCTGTGAAGCCATTTTTGCAAGTAAATCTCAGAGGAAAACTACTATAGTTTATCCTAGGCTGTTGTCTGACCTTCTGCATCAAGGTCATGTTGTTCAGAACTTGAGGAAGTTCCACCCTGAATTGGTTGAGAAGAGGTTCTATCCAGAAATTCTGAATGCTAACTTTCTGTCCAAGATGCGTTTGATTGCATCTAAGCCTGTTGCTCCCCCACAAGAGTTCACTGTTAGGCTTGAGGATCGTCTGTATGTCGCAGGCTATCCACTTATATCTGAAGCTGATGCTGAGCACATTATTCAGGACTATTTGGAGGTGCTCAGACAAGAAGGATTTGTTGTTGATAGAAGTATGATTCCTCCTGCTCCTGTAAGTCAGTATAATCCTAAGAGGAAACCTAAAAGAAAGGCTGAAGCTCAAGATGATCTACCAAAGCCAGATCTTCTGGCTCAGAAGAAAGTTAAAGTTGAGCAATCTATGGCTGAGCAAAGAACTAAGAGGAAGCATGAAGAATCTGCTGTCAAGGCTGCTGAAGGATCTTCTAAAAAGCCTATGGTTGTTGAAGTTGACAGTTCATCTGAAGGATCCACATCAGAAGATGAGACTGACTCTGATCAGGAGACTATTGCTGAAAGCCTTCGTAAAAGACCTGCTCCTACTCCTAAAGATAAAGGTAAATCTTCTACGTATGTCTTTAATGAAAATGAGATTGGATTAGGTTACACCAAACCTCTCAAAACCATCTTACCAACCTCTGATATTCCAACCTCTGATAACCCCCTATCTGAGCTTGAAAAACATCTGAGCCCTGACCCTCTTAATAATCACCCTTTTTCTCCTGAAACTCAACACAAATCTAGCTCACCTCCTAAACCTTCATCACCTCAACCTGAACCTCAACCTGACATTCCACAATCTGAACCTCAACCAGATATTTCTGTCATTAAACCAACCTCTCCCACAAAACAACCTTCTCCACACAGATCTCCTGAACCAACCCCTGAACAAACTGCTCCTGAACCATCTCCTGAACAAACTGCTCCTGAACCATCTCCTGAACATAAATCCCCTGAACCATCTCCTGAACATATTCACCCTGAATCAACTTCTGACATCTCATCATCTGAACCAACCCCTGAACCTCATTCTAACCCAACTGATGAACCTGCTTCTCCTGAGCGTATTCACACTTGTGCTCCCAAGCCTTCAGAGGTAGAAGTTGTGATTATTGACAACCCTACTCCTGAAATACCTACTCTCTCTACCATTCCCAATCCTTCACCATCATCATCCAACACTTTTAGAAATCTATCCACTCAATTTCATGAAGACTTGCTTAGATTATCTACAATAAAGGACAGGTTCTTAGTTTGTCCTTCTGATGTGGATCTTGAAGTATCAAGCATTAAGGCAAGGCTTTGCAATGCTTTGGATGTTGCTGCTGCAAAGGTTAAGGCTGTTATTGGTAAACGGGATCTGGAAGGTATAAGCTTCATGAGGAACAATCTAGCTAGGGCTGAGTTGAAAAGGTTAACGCCATTCAATCATGAAGAGCATGAGCGTGCTAAGCTTGTTGCTATAGCTGCTGCTGTGAGGCGTTTGTCTGAATTTCAAGATTGCTGGGTTGATTCTACTCTTCTGCAACGTCTTGAGGATCAAAGGATTGAGACTGAACGTCTGGAAGAAGCTGCTGCTAGAGTTGCTGAGTTGGCAAATGAGCTACCTACTGAGGATGCCACAGAAGAGGATGTACTGGATGTGCTTGCCTCTCAGAATCAAGAGGATGTGCTGATGATAGACTATCCAGAGGAAGGAGAACCCTCTGATAAAGGCAAGGCACCTATGATTGAAGAACCAGAACCTGTGATTGAAGATCAAGCTCCTGCTATGGCTGATCAGTTGCAGATTTTTCAAGAAGCACTGAGGGAACAGCAAGAAGGTCTAGAACGTCAAAGAGCTGCTCAAGAGACATTGGAAACCAAGGTGGATGGTTTAGTTTCCAATGTGGGATCCTTGAATGACAAATTTGACCAACTCTTAGCCCTTCTTAAGAAACCCTAGGATTCTATGCACATTTTCTTCATATGTTTTGCTTACTTATTTTGTCATGTTTATTTCCTTGTTTACCTTCTGAACACTTTTTCTGGTTTATCTATTTCAAGATTTTGTTTATGTTTTGATTGATTAATTATTTTATGTCCACTTGATATTTTTTTATAAATAAGAACACAAGAACACAAGATGCTTTTAAAAAAACGAAAATTTTTATTAATGATCTGATAATGTAGAGTACATTGGTAAAAAGAAAAAGAAAAAGACAACCTAATCCTAATCAGATGGATAAAACTCAGAAGAAATCTCTGATTTCTCCTCAGCATCCTCTGATGAAATTTCAATGGGATCTGGGTTTTGCTCTTGTTCTTCTTCTTCCTGTTCCTCTTCTGGAACATAGCTAGCCAAGAACTCCACATAGTCAGCATCATCTTCATTCTCTTCAGCTTCAGAGTCTGATGAGATGATTATTATCTCAGCATCTTCTGGTTTCTTGTTGTCTTTTTTATCCTTCTCTTCGTCCTCGCGTTTCTCTTCGTTCTTCTTTCTCTTAAACTCTGCGATGCGTAAACTAAATCTTTTCATTATTCCTACTTTCTCTTGCTTCACTTGTTTCTTCTTGATTTTACGTGAAGCAGGCATGCTAAATCGCTCCTTTTTATAAACCCTTGAGCGCGTTGGTTTTTGTTTTTAAAATTAATTCACCTTTGTAACAACCACTCTTTCTTCTTTGACTGTCTTGGTTTTATAACTTTGTCTTACTTTTTGATAATGACAAAAGGGGGAGTAGTTACGCATTAATTGTTATGTTCCAAAACTGAAACCACGCCTTTTATCTCGCTTTTATCTGTTATGTTAAAAGTTGTTACTTTTAAGTTGTTTTACGTATTTCAAGGAGGAGACTAAGTTAGTTGAAACTAAAATAAATTTCATAAGTAAGGATAAGTTAAGAGTGCAATTTTAACTTAGCCTTATGAGACTTAGGGGGAGAGCTTGCAAACCTCTCACTCTGAAGAAAGATATGAAATTTGTTCTATTTCAAACATCTTAATCTTATACTAAATTAAAATATCATGGATAAAACATAAAGTTCAGACTTTATGGAGTATCAATCTTAGGGGGAGCTTGCAAACCTCAGAAACCTAAGAGAAACATGATAAGTTAATTTAACAACAATTGTCAATTAATACTTATGTTTGTCATCATCAAAAAGGGGGAGATTGTTGGAACAAAATTGATTTAAAAATGTTTGCCCCTAAATCTATAAAGGTTTTGATGATAACAAAGTATTAATTAACAATTGGAAGGACTAAAAATTTATTTTGAGTGCGCAGATATAAGCATCATTTAAGTCCTGAGTGGAGTTCAGAGGATGTGAACTCAGAAGTTCACAAGCGCTCAGAAGATGTTGGACTTCAGAGGTTACAACGTTCAGAGGATGAAGACTTCAGTACTTCTGTCTGTCTACGAGCTTCATCAAACTCTGAAGATCTCTTTGAAAGCTGTGAAGATTCCTTTCACCAGTCAACTCTTCTACCAATGGAGAAAAGGACCTTTCAAGCCTGATCAGTTCAGCTACCTCTGTTTTGTCTGTCCTATCTTGAGAACGTGGGTCTTCAGTTTTGTTAGCTGAATAAGGAAAGTCCACTCTGCAGTAGTCAAAGTACCTGAAACTCTTTCTTAGTTTTGGATACAACCAACTGCATCAAGACAGACTGCTTGAAGACAAAAGTTTATCAACTCCAACGGTTCTTTTGCAACGACTCTTTTCTAGTGGTATATATATACTAGAAGATTCAGCTACAACAAATATACAATTATCAAGAATTGAACGTGCGCTGAACAAACTCTGAACTCTCTGATATACAAGCTCTGAACCTTTCTCAAGTGTTTTTGCACTTTAGCCAAATACTCTGTAATATTTGTATTTGCTCTATTTAGGTTCATCTAAGAGCATTTGTATATTTTTATATACTTTACTATTTACTTGAGGAAACTTAAGCTTGTGTGCTTAAGTGTGTAACTTAAGCTTGTGTGCTTAAGTGTGAAGTCTCTTGCTTGTGTGCTTGAGCATTGTTGAGAAGTCTCTTGCTTGTGTGCTTGAGCATTGTTGAGAAGTCTCTTGCTTGTGTGCTTGAGCAGGTGTAATCTTGTGTGATTATAGTGAACTCCCTTGGAAGTGCAAGGGGACTGGACTACTCTCGTTTTGTGAGAGGAACCAGTATAAACTGCTTGTGTGCTTTTCTCTCTCTCTCTTATTATTATTTGTGTTATTTATCCGCTGCGAATATAGTTGAGTTAAGAACTTGAAAAAGTTTTAACTTAGCTAAAACACAATTCAACCCCCCCCTTCTTGTGTTTTCACACCTTCACCTGATATTATCTTTCCTTCTATAATAAATTGTCTCACCTTTGTAACAATCAACCGAGTTCCATTGCACAACCCATGAGCTGGATCCATATTTCTCAATAACATAACAGTAACTCCAACTTTCAAATTTAACTTGTGATTTGGAAGACCCGAACAGGTAATTGTATTTAAAATTCGGGAGTGTATATATCATCCGACCTGTCGAAACCAGAGTTATCATTTTCTGAAAAATTGTAGCTCAAATATACTTTCTCTTCACCGTCTATCAATGACAACATGTACTCATTAATTAAGTCAACAATTGAATTTTTTAGAGTCAACATGTACTTTCTCTTCGCTATTGAGTTTTTATATCAACAAAATAGCGAATAATCTTCTTAAATAATCTTCTTAAAACATTTGTTGTGCCCCAATGTCCCACCTCTTTGATTCCATCTATATATTCCTTATCATCATCAATAAATCTCATTGCATAGCAAGCTTCCTTGAATGTCTTGTACCATACATTTTTAATTGTTTTGATATCATCGTAGGAAGTGGGTCCTTTGACGTAATTCAACAATATCCTTAAATAAAATTTCTCACCATAACCTGGCGGGACATAATGAATCCTACCAATTGAAAAAACTTTCTATCGGGGAGACCAGAAACAACCATCTTTCTTCCACACAAACTTTGTTGGAAATTGACCGTAAGGTCTAATATCTAACTTGTAATTCATTAACCAACTTCTCCCTATCAGATTAAGGATTTGGATTCAAAGGACCTGTTTTAATATATATTAAAAAATAAAGTTAGCAAAAAAATTTAAAATAATATCGATTTCAAAAATAAAGATGATAAATCACGAAACATAATAAAAATTGATACACACCCCTGAGTAAATTAAGTGCAAGTGTGACAAAGCTGTTAACATGAGCCATTGAAATGTGAAAAGAATTTTTTTTTACGTGAAGATTGTAAAATGTGTTAGTATGAGTGATATTCTTTAATAATATATATAACTATGATGCACAAAGAATTTTTACATCAATAGTTTTTTTTTCTTTTCGATTTGATTCTAATTGTGACTATGAATATGGACTAAAGTGACATGATTACGGTATATTTCAAATTGTTTCAATAATCATTAATGTCTAATTATTATTTGAAACATAATAGCTACGGTATAAATGGAAATTAAAAATCTGGTTTTGCATAAACACAATTTAATGTATAATCAAACTTAAAAGGTGAAAACAACTCACTGCCAAGCAAACTTGACAAAGGAGTCAACCCATGTAGAACATCAAAAAAATTTCTTTTTTAAATTAGGTTAAAAACATTCCTAATAAATAATTTTTTTTGCTTATAAAAAAAAAAAAGAAATCAATAGGTTTTTTTTTTCAAGATTTGTGTTTTTTTAGTGGCTGATAAAAAAAATAAATTTACATAGGCTTTTTTTTTTGAAATCGACAATGTCTAATTTCATGTACAAAAAAAAAATTAACTTCTATTTTTAAATCGATAATGTCTAATTTCATATGCAAAAAAAAAAAAAAAACTATAATAATTCTAACAATTAAGAATTTTAATTTTTTATTTTCATATATGTATACTAAATACATAATTCCAATATCAATAAACATAAGTTCGAGTTAAATAAAATTTATTTCATGGTGGTTAAATGATATATGAAATCTTTCCTATTTGAGTATAAACAAACAAATTAATACGGCAAGATTTATTACCAATTGTAAAGTTTCGATATGGTTATCACTTTGTGGACGTAATCTTAATCGCAAATGGTTTACTTGCCATAGTGGTTGAAAGACTTTATTTATACCAAGTGAACCTGGGTTTGATTCCCATTGATAACACATTTCTTTTTCTTTTTTTATAAATTAGATAGTGAAAAAGTTCCCTACAAAATTGCATATGCAAATTAGGGTTAACCTAGTTGCATATTATTGTTGAGGCAAAATCCATTTTAGTGTTTTAATGACAACAAACCTTATAGAATAAATGTTAAGTTTTATGAATGATGATCTACTGATGTTTGCACTTGAGTTTTTGTTGAAAGATAGATATTAGCAAGTGGACGAGCTAGAGGCTACTCACGTCAACAAGTGCATTTATATACTCAAACAATGAAAGAATTGGAGTATCATCACAACAGTAGTATCACAAGCTTCAAGAAGATTTTTAAAGACTGTTGTTTTGAATCATAAAAAGATTCATCGAAGGATCAAGCAAGAAAGTGAGCTTCATGGTTAATTGTCTTCCTCATCACTACAAGGATCACAACAAGTATTGAATAATCAAGGAAGAATTTGAGGATCATAGTTGAAGAATCGGGATGGAAAAATTTGCATCACAAGCTACTCAAGAATATATTGATTTTATGTGACAAGGGTTACAATGAGTTTTTGAGTTATATGTTTTGAGGATTTACTACTACAATTAATATTAATGGGAATGATGCATTCATTGAGGATCTTCAAAACCTACTTAAAGTATCATTTTACCAAAGCTTCTCAAGATGACAACATTTGAGAATGATGGTCATGAGTTTTTCAAAGGAGCTTATGCACAAGAAATAAAAGTTTTAATCATTCTCAATGATGAGTACTTTCACACCTCCACTAAAGAATCTTAAAGATACTCAATAAGCAAACAACCATGTGTGCAAAACATCAAAGAAGAATTATGTGAAGTTTTCCAGCAACAATATTTCAAGTTAATTGATCAAGATCACGTGTCTCACTCCTTGAAGAAAATCTTGAATGTTGTTTCAAGAATTCTCTGAGAACATTCTACAGTTCATGCTTCATTCTCTCCAAGAACGAGCTTCATAGAAAAAACACTTATTTCTTTAAGTCAACTCTGTTCAAGACAAAGAAGCACTTTATCATAGGAATTAACTCACGTAATCTCAACAATATCAAGATCATTTAAGGCAAGGAATATTTGTGTAAAGAAGATTTTCCCCATTGATTATTTTTAAGGATCAAGCATGTGCACAAGGAGAAATATTCAAGGCAAGATCACATAAGTTGTCTTAAATATGCTTAGACAGATTTTTCAAGGACCAATGAGAATGGAACAACATAACTTTAACTATTAGTTGTCATGTAATTTCAAAAGGATATTATATGAACATTCTCCCATGTGTTTTATTTTGTTCAAGAAGAATGTACATGGAAATTACATCATGAATAGTTCCACGAAGGACAATACAGCTGCTTCCTCTACATATTACAGCTGGTTTCTGTCATGCATCAAATCTGCTTCAAAAGAACAAAGTCATATGTTATCCAGTCTGGAGAACACTCTGAGAACGATGCTGAGAATGACTGTCATTTACATTTAAAGATGCAAACTCATCTACAGCTGGCCAAAACGTGTTTAAATGATTTGTAACGGCTATACTTGGTAGAAAAGCAATGGACAACTATCTACAACTCACTGCAAGCTGTCAATACTGGCTCTTTTATTTGAAAAGTTGAAGAATTGCCTGGAGAACATTCTGAGAAAGAACAATCAGCACGTATCTCTTCAACAAATCATCATGAGCTGTCTTATTTGAAGAAACTAGCCGTTAGAGACTTCCTTTGGGACCAAGGAACTGAAGACACAACCTCAACTATAAATAGAAGACATTGGTGCCTTTGAAGAGCAAGAGTTGAAGCTACAAATCATCAATCACTTGTTTTTGTCTACAAGTCATAAAACTCTTCTTTTATCACTCACACTCAAGATCTACATTCTCATCATACTTCTGAGTTTAGAGTGTTTTTATTTGCTTCTCAAACTAACCTTTGAGTTTCTAAAAGCAAATAACTCAAGAGACCACTTTTCAACATAACCCATTTTTAAGTGGTTACATCTTTGTCTCTTTATTTAAATCTCTCTCACTCCAAACACTGTAATCTCAATACTAGGATCAGTATATCATTTGAGTGAACTGAGAGTTTTTCTATTGTAACAAGCTTCTCAATTGTTTGAGTTTTTGTAAAAGCTTGAAGATCCAAACCATCATCATTTGTAAAAGATTGGCTCAAGTCAATACGTAACTATTGATTGAGTGACACCTTATAAAGTCTGGAGGACTTAGGTAGATCAAGCGAGTGAAGCTTGGAATATTATGATCTTGGACTAGATCAAGGAAGAAGTGTAATTTGAGATCGGTAGTATCTCATAGTGGATAATCTCACAGGAGCGTGAGGACTGGAGTAGCCCATACTATTAGGGGGTGAATCAGGATAATTGTTTGTGTGTTGTTTCTCTTCCTTATTCTCTTTTATTTACTGTAAACGCACATCACACAAAGCACTTCATTATATTTAATTTGAATTCTCACGCAGTAGAGAACGTTCTCAGACCAAGCTGTTCTATAATTTACTAACATTTATCCAAGTATACACTTGAAATCAATTTTATAGAATGCAGGATTAATTTTTAAAAAGGGTCACAATTCAAACCCCCCGTTCTTGTGACTAGTTCTTCCACTTCAATTATAACCATTATATATAAGAAAGATACATCAAATATCGTCGCCACTGAACTTTACTTTTTTTATTATTATATATATACGAAATGACAAGTCATTAATTAATTTTTTTTTTGGTAGAGTGTCATTGATGTTTATTATTTGATATTGATTAGACATTAATTATAAATATATCTTTCTGCTGGTAGAATGTCAATGTGCGTAAGTTTTTAATAGACAAAAATGATAAAGTAATTATAAACTTACTTAATTTGGGTGACTACTTCTCTACCCTCACATAAATTGAGGGTAGTTGCCCTATGCTGATGTGGCACCAATGAAATTCATCCACGTGTATTTAAGTCAAACATAATTAATTTTTTACCATAAAGTAATTTTAACTACTTTTATTTTCAATTAATTATATTTTATGTTACTAATTTTCTTTAATTATATTTTAGACTATGTGTAAATATAATTAGAATTAATTTGATCATTGAATGCTTGTTTCTAAATGTTAAATATTGATTCTAAAATATCAATGTTATTAGTAAAAAAAAACAATGTTATAGGCTCGAAAAAATAAATATATATATATCAATGTTAGTTTAAATAAAAATAATAAGAGAACAAAAACAACAAAGGAAAAAAAAACTAATATCTTTAATTTAAATATACAATTCCACTTGTACATTTATTAAATGAAATCAAATAATGCTTCAAAAAAAAATCAAATAAAATAATTCATGTTATTCCAAGGTAAATACTCCATCTGTTTCAAATTACTTGTCGTTTTAGAAAAAAAAAATTGTTAGCTATCTAAGTCACTCTCACTCATGTAAATTCCAAATATTTAGGAGTTGTTGAAACCGTAAAAGATTTATATATTTGGAAAATTAAAGTTTGTTTTTTTAAGTTTTAAAAAAAAATGTTTGTTTTTAAAAAAAATTGGTACATAACATATTAAATTTATTGGAAAGATAAAGTGCGTGGAAAAAACCAAAATAAGCTTATTGGTGAATTAAAATAAGGGTATAATAGAAAATTAAGTGCAAAAATACACTTTCTTAATTATTTTTTTCTAAAACGACAAGTAATTTGAAACAGATGGAGTATATAGTATTTATTTTTTCAATCTCTTTAAATCATTGCATAAATTAACGTTGGTTGACATGATGTCGATCTTAGAAAAAAGAGGGGAAAAAGAAATTAGGTTTAGGTTTGCAACAATGGTCCGACCTTTCTTTTAGTTCAGATGAACTATTTATATTTTTTACTTGTGATCAATAGTTAAACCTTAAACCCTAAACAAGTTCAAGAGTTAGTTCGTCTTCTTAAAATAGTCGAACCTTTTCATTTTATCGGATAAATTTCAGGTAGACCGCACTTGTGATCGGGCAAGCTCCTGTGTGTATGTTTTCCGACAACGGTCCGACCTTTCTTTTAGTTCAGATGAACTATTTATATTTTTACTTCTAAACAAGTTCAAGAATTAGTTCGTCTTCCTAAAATAGTTGAACCTTTTCATTTTGATCGGATAAATTTCAGGTAGCCCGTACTTGTGATTGATCAAGCTTCTGTGTGATTGTTTTGCCACAATGGTCCGACCTTTCTTTTAGTTCAGATGAACTATTTATATTTTTACTTCTAAACAAGTTCAAGAATTAGTTCATCTTCCTAAAATAGTTGAACCTTTTCATTTTGATCGGATAAATTTCAGGTAGCCCGCACTTGTGATTGATCAAGCTTCTGTGTGATTGTTTTGCCACAATGGTCCGACCTTTCTTTTAGTTCAGATGAACTATTTAAATTTTTACTTATGATCAATAGTTAAACCCTAAACCCTAAACAAGTTCAAGAGTTAGTTCGTCTTGCTAAAATAGTCGAACCTTTTCATTTTGATCGGATAAATTTCAGGTAGACCGTACTTGTGATCGATCAAGCTTCCGTGTGATTGTTTTCCGACAATGGTCCGACCTTTATTTTAGTTCGGATGAACTATTTTAAATTTTTACTTCTGATCAGCTAAACACTAAACAAGTTTAAGAGTACGTTACTTGATATACCTAGTCTCTATTTCCTTTTCTGGAAAGGCAAAACAAATCTTTTTTATTTATTACTAGATCATTCCTTACAAAACTCGTGTCTATTGCATATCGTAACCTGAGTAAACTGTCAAATACCTTCTGAAATTTTAAAATTCGTCAAATACCCCCTAAAATTTGGAAATAGGAAAATACCCCCTGAAATTTTAAAAAGTCAATCAAATTGCCCCCTGGCGTGGACTCTGACTGGTAGTGCAAGGGGCAATTTGATTGACTTTTTAAAATTTCAGGGGAGTATTTGTCTATTTCCAAATTTCATGGGGTTTTTGACGAATTTTAAAATTTTAAGGGGGTATTTGACGGTTAAAATCTTGAAGAAATCCGGTAGATCGGTGGCGAAAGCTGCAGTAAAGATTGACATCGGATAACACAAAAGCGGATGAGTCGTAGAATGCTAACATGACGGTGGTGGAGGATGCAACAGAGATTGAAAGCTTTAAGAAGAAGAAGTTTTTTTTTTTTACGCGAAGAAGAAAGTTGTTTGAGACGTAAAATAATTTGAAGAAGAAGCAAACAAATCCGAAGCAATTAGGTCCAAAATATAAATTCATAGAATATAATACATAAAATATAATTAAATGGAAATAAAAGTAGTCTAAATTACTTTGCGGTAAAAAATTAATTATGTTTGACTTAAATAAATGTGAATGAATTTCATTGGTACCACATCATCATAGGACACCTACTCTCAATTTATGTGCTTTATCATTTTGTCTATTAAAAAAAAAAAAAAAAGTAACGTTCCACAAAAATTGACCAGAGCAATCGCATTAGCACATGAAGACCATAATGATGATGAAGAGCGTGACACCATCCTATCATCATCATTAATCATTTTCTTACCAACGGTGTCATTTCATTCAAGAAACATTCTAAGGAAAAGTAATTAACCACTAATTAACTATCATTATTATGCAAGGTAAGTTTTTTTTTTGACCGTAATTAAATATCATTATTATGCAAGCTAAGCTAATCAATCAAATATCAAAAATTCAGAATTCCACACCAACACCATAATCATAATAAACACGTCTATATATAACATTTTATATCCCTCACATTTCTCAATTCGAATCACAAAGAGAAAGACCTTTGAAGACTTCATCAATGGCTGTCAAACTTTACATTGTGTATGTTTCTTTAATCTTTCCCTTTACTAAGAATCAATTTTTATTTAATTCTTAAACTTTGTTTAACTTTGTTAATCTCTGATTTGCTCTGTTCTTGTTGTTAGTGGTTTTTTTTTTTTTTGCTTTCTTTATTATTTTTTTGGTCCTGTGGTTTTTCATTGATGCTGATCAAGATTGGATTTTGTTTAATGGGTTTTGTTTAACTCTTAAATGGGTTGTTAAATTTCAAGTCTTTTGAAAATTCTGTTAAGATCTTGGACTGTTTCGATTTTCTATGATTTGATACATTGTTGGATTTTCTTTAGTGTGTGTTTGGCTTGTTCTGCATTTTGTTTGGTTCTAATTGGAATTATCCTCTGCCACAAAAAGCACATTTTCAAACTATTTTAATTTTTTATTTGAATTGGTTTATTAATCTATTGAAATTTTTCAAACTATTTTAATTTTTTATTTGAATTGGTTTATTAATCTATTGAAATTAAGATATTTAAATACTCTTTTTATTATCAACGATGAATTCGTCAAAGTGGTAAGGGTCTTGATGTCATGGGTTTGATTTCTGGCTCATAAGTGTGGAAAAAATTCGGTTGGGAGGGGAGAACCCACCTTGTGTGCCCCACAGGTTCCCCGTCGGAGATTAGTTATCGCTAATGGCGATGAAAACTTTGTACCAATATCACGGTAACCCCCAAAAAAACAACTTTGTATTTGTACTTTTGCAATTTTCTGCTACTTTTTCATTTTATTTGAGATTTATAGTGTTGATCACTTTCAGTAAGAAAAATATGTGTTGGTCAATTTATAAACTAAGATCTCATATTTGGGAATGTGCTGGTTTTTAATGTAATTATTGAAGTATCATTGATTTGAAACTTTGCACAAAATCAACATTAGCACATTTGTCAACCATTACAGTTTTCATTGTACAAAATCTCAAATGAGTTGGAGCACTGATGTTAATAATGCCCTCATCTCGATTGCTTGGTTAATTTTTTTACGATTTTCTGTATTCTTTTTCGCTATTAGATTAGCTAGTTTCAATGATAATCCATTTGTGAAAATCTCAAATTTATATTTTTCTGCAAGTCTCATATAAGGTTTATTCAGTAATCAAATCTGTTGGTAATATCAACTTTTAACTTGATAGCGTGAATTGTTATTCGATTTAGAATGGATTGGAAGGAGTAGAAGAAGAAAAGGAAATTATGGAATCCTTCTAATTGGTTTGAAAATCAAATGATTCCACAAGGTTGAATTAGGATCATAATTGTTTCTCTGCTAGTTCGGATCTCATGTTTTTAGTTCACGGACAAATTCGCTAAATTTACTGTTATGCATTGTTTTGACAGGTACTACTCCATGTATGGACATGTGGAGAAACTAGCAGAAGAAATAAAGAAAGGAGCTGCTTCTGTGGAAGGCGTTGAGGCCAAATTATGGCAGGCAAGTATTTGTGTTACACAATTTCCATTTCCTTCTGCATTACGTCGTGTTAGATAAGGCTCATTCCAGAGCCGGTTGTGTTATTCGAACGACTAAAATTTGTCAACTTTCTCCACAATTCTTTTAATAGTTATAGCAGTTCGAGTAGGTAGTTAATGAGTTTTCGACATTGGTATATCCATTAACCATCTACTGAACGAAATTAAGCGGCTATATGAACTATGTTAACCACTTAAAAACTTGTCGCGAAAGTTAACTGTCTATATGAACTGTGAACAGGTACCTGAGACACTGGATGAGGAAGTGCTAGGTAAGATGAGTGCACCACCGAAGAGTGATGTACAAATCATCACCCCAGATGAACTCGCTGAGGCTGATGGTTTTGTGTTTGGATTCCCAACAAGATTTGGAATGATGGCTGCTCAATTCAAAGCTTTTCTAGATGCTACCGGTGGTTTATGGAGAACACAAAAGCTTGCAGGCAAGCCTGCCGGAATCTTCTACAGCACCGGTTCTCAAGGCGGCGGACAAGAGACTACAGCGTAAGAGCATCTGTCTCAGTACTTTGTTTCTTAGATCATGTTCGGATAAACAACTTAATTAAACACTTATGGAATAAACACTTATGGACATGTCATCATCTGTTTCAATAAGCTTTTTAAAATACTCTTGCAAGTGCTTATGCTCAAATAACGCAATTCAAACAAGCCCTTAATCCATTACCGTGATAGTGAATATTTATGTTTTAAAACTTATGGATACGTTGCAGGCTTACCGCTATTACTCAGCTGGTTCACCATGGAATGATATTTGTCCCAATCGGTTATACATTCGGAGCTGGCATGTTTGAGATGGAGCAAGTGAAAGGTGGAAGTCCATATGGTGCAGGAACATATGCCGGAGACGGCTCGAGACAGCCAAGTGAGCTTGAACTGAAGCAAGCATTCCATCAAGGGAAATATCTTGCCACCATCACAAAGAAACTCAAAGAAACTGCCTAATGTTGAAATCATCTATAGACAATATACTATATGTTAAACTACACCGAAATATTTCTCGAAAACCATTACCATTACAGTTTACCATATTTTAGACTCAGAATATATCTGTTCTATATTTCTGTTGCTACAAATATTTTTTTCTCTTCCAATTTACAGAAATAAAATGCTTTGGATTATGTGTGTTAGAGGATGCAGTTGTTCTTGAAAATTTGTTGACTGATGAAAGTTTGTCTTTAATGTTTGTTCTTGTTAGCTTGGGAAAATACTTGTTCCTATATTTTGTATTTTATATATAATGAACTTTAATTCGAATAAGCAAACTTTTGTACACTACATTGTTATTGTATCAACTAGTTTGGCAGGGCATTGGCCTTATTATTCTCTTATATTATTAGGGTCGGCCCAACACAATTTGAGGCCTAAAGCGAATATTAAAATGAGGTCTAAAGCTAGGACTTGGGCTGCTTTATACTTGGGCTGACCCTGTATATTATACATATTGCATTGTTTGGATCTGCCTCTGCAGTTTGATTACACACACGCATTCACACATTCGAAACATAATTCGTCGTTAAGAGCAATCACCTAAATCTTATCCCATTGTGTATCTATGTAAGAGTTTCATTGTTAAAAATTTTAGGTGGAGTTGTTTGGAAAAGGCAATGTAGGTTCAGATAGCAAAATGGGCTATTCAAATAACTTTTGGCTGGCCTTGATTGAGTTTCAGGCTTTTTAGGGTTGGGCTGAAAATCCAATTTAAATATGGGCTTTAAAAAGATTTCAAAGTTTGGTCTTATGCCTGTTCCTAGCTTGGTGGACCGGTTTGTGAGATAGTATTTTTATTTTTAAAAATTATTTACGGTTAGAATGATATCAAACTATAAATTATAATGTACATATGTTCATGTACAAACGGCGTTGAGTATAGCAGAAAGGACTAAACTTCTACAACATAGTAAACCAATGTTTGAATTTCAAATAAAAAAGGTGTTTGTTTCAAACATAGTTACACTCAGATTTCAGACACAACATATGTTTGTTTTCTCAGTGGGGTTAACACTACCACTCGTTCGCTCTTTTGTTAGTATTTGTCAATTTTATTAAGAGCGGGAATCGAACTTCTGATCTTTTTACCATTTCACTTTCTAACTTATCTCGTACTGCGCGTTCATCTTAAAGCTACAATATGTAGCTTCTCTAAAACCACAAATATCAAAAAAATAAAACCACGTCCAAATGAACTCATGATGCGAGAATAGTATTTCTACAATAGGAAAAGTTTTTTTACTTCCATCTCAGTCACTTTTACTTTTTCGATATAGTTTCACAGTTATAAGTAATTTTCTCATTACTTTGAGTTTCTCAATTTCTATTTTTATTGGCATTACCTATATTGGAATTTGGATCCAAACATTGGTATGGTCACATTTATACAAAATTTTTAAATTGATAAACTAAAATGTATTTTTATGTGCCTTTTTTTTTTAACTATTCTTCAACCACACTTCAACTTTGGAGTGTGAATTCAATAATATAAATAGAACATAAATATAACTATTTTACAATTGTTTAGTACAGAGACCTATTTAAAATACAACATCACTTAAGTTTTGTCCTATCTATATAAAACATCTTATGCTAGATCCTCTTTATGCTATGATTTTGAACTTCATTTCTTTCCCACATTATTTTGCAAAATAAAATAAAATTTTATCATATGGTTGATTGAAATTAAAATATACTGTATACTATAGAGGCACTAAATGATAGGACAGTCCATGAAACAAAAATAGGCAGTCATGGAAAGAAAATTTCAGATCCACATTGGTTTCTACTCTTTGTTATGAAAGAAAAATCCATTGTCATGTGATTCAAACACACAGAGTTCTTTTTTTGTAATTTATCTATTTTGGTCCCATTTTCTTCTCATTAGTTTATTTCACTGAGTTTCTATTTCTGGTTTTGCAGAGCATCTTGCTACATCATTTCATGACAAAAAGTGCTTTTTTCTGTCCTGTTCTCTTTTCTGAAGCTACATCAGCTAAAGTTAGCCACGCTCATGAATTTCAGCAGTTCAAATAATATGATCAAACAAGCCTGACATTACTACACATGATGTTCAGATATATATATATTTTGAATGGAATCTTTGCATTTACAAGTCAAATGTATTCTTATTTCTTAGCTTGTGCTAGTTTGATTAGTGACAATAAGCATAGTTATAGTTTATATGCAATAAAATTGGACTCGGATTGAGTGGAGTCGGGATGCTCATGCAGTCAGACATTAAAGATCGTCTGATTAAGATTAGATGGTCTTGATTTAAAGAGTTTTTATTAAATTATTAGATAAAAATAAGTTTTCTTTTTGTAGGCCGTGTGATCTAAAAACTGTGACTCCATTAGATTATCTGCTGCATGTAATCCATTTTCAATAAAATTGCAGAAACATTTATTCATAATTTTGTGGGATTCGATTCCATGCATTCGACAATCCATATTTCAAATTCAAAATTTTGCTTTTTTTTTTAATAAATTCAAATATCATTAAATTATAGATCATTTGATCTCAACCGAATATTTACCAACATGTTCCCGGCTTAATTAGCATATGTTTGTTTCAGCATCTGCAAGGCTCTAGAGGCACGTTATATAACCCCTAAACACACAATTGCGGCAACACATCGCACACAACCAAACATACCAGAAGCGCGTGGAATTTTGGGCTGTTGCAAATCCAAAACTTTTATGTAATATTTAGAATATAGCAAAATTGTAACTTGAATTTAAAATCATATAATAATACACTTAATAATTAGTGCTAAACATTTTTCTATGTCCACATAAAATGAGTTTTTCTGTCCCAACAAAATATTTCTATAAGCAATTAAACTTTGTTAGTAAATTAGTGCTCAACAATATTCCACCTATAAGTGAATTTCAAGCAAATATTAATTTGTCTCTAGAAAAGAAGGTCATGGCATAAACATAAAGAGTGGAAAAAAGGGAGAGGAAATAATTATGGAATCTTTCATATAATTGGTGACTTATACATAATTTGATGACTACAAATAATCCTTTTTCTATCCATATATACGTATAATCTTTGGTACCAATGACAATTCGTTGATACTATCATGTCAGAATCATACGACAGAAACAATCCCAAAAGAATGAAACAAATTTTGTTCTTAATACTATTAGGCTATTACTTAAAAGATGGAAAAATGATGCCATGATAATATCATTATAATATTATATCTCTTATTAGAAAGGAAGCGGCATATTCACGCCAACAACTTCCTCAAGTCTAAAAAATTATGCTAAAGCTATGAGAAAAAATTATTTTGTACCAATGATGTTCAACACAAAGATGCTTGATTTTTTTTTGTTGGTTTTCAAAACCAGTATCCGACTCACTGGATGACCTAATTTGATTTGGAGGTCAGTTCTGATATTAAGTGATTCCAGCACCTTCCGAATCACAGTTGCGGGAGATTGAACTGTGCTCCTCCCTACTGAGTTTATCGCCAATCACTATTGGACCAACTAACGATCGGTTAAAATACTTGATTTTTAAAATAATCATATTTAAATCAGAATCACTCAATCACAGTTAATATACAAACAACATTGTGATTTCTCTTTTCGCATTTATGCAGCTAGTCACGTTGATGACCGTTAGATTGAAACATACCTATTTCTTAGCAGTACGCAAAAAATAAATGACCAACTATTTCCATATATGACTCTTATGATCAGTTTAATACAAATATGTAAAACAACTTTGACGAAGATAACTTATTCATATTTGGTCATTTTAGCTCAGTCACACACTTTGACCTTTCTAATTTTTTTTATAATCACCTTTCAAAAATATTGATCATCACATATGACAATATATAATTAAGTGAAGACAAATTTTGTGGGCAGGTATTAGGCTAATCAAATGACGTGGAGCCCAATGACAGGCTATCATAGTTAAACATAATAATGAATAAATGCTTTATATGCTCGATTTTTGCATTAATCAATGTCTAAATCTTTGGTAGGGAAGTTATAAAGTGAGATTTGGTAAAGTACTTCTAATCAGAAAAATGGCGCCACCCACATGGTTAAGAACCAAATATATCGTTTCAAATAGTCTATAGCCAATAGATGCAAAGCCAAAGCAATGTAAAATTGTCTTCAAAGATATATATCAATCATGTAGGTTTAAAATGTTAAGACTATATTATTCAAAAAAAGAAAAAAAAGAAGACTATATATATAAAAGATAGTATATGATCATTTCTTTTTCTTCAAATACAGACATGACTTTGTTCGGGATGTCCTTTTTGATGTTTTTAAGCGTGCAGGCGTATCTGTGAAGAAAGAGGCACCTGTGAACTTCTTGACTGGCCCACTGGAAGGGAGATCTACATTGAGGCCAGCCGATATTTTGGTGTACGGATGGGAAGGAGGAAAACATGCATGTGTGGACTTGACTGGAGTATCCCCACTTGTGGGATTGACGAATGTGGATTTTACTGTAGGACAGGCAGCCCTCAAAGCTGCTTCAAGCAAAGTGGCCAAACATGAGAGAGCGTGTTCTAACAATCAACATGCGTTTATACCATTTGCGTTTGACACGTTTGGCTTTCTAGCTCCAGATGCTGTGAATATTTTGAAAAGAGTTCAAAGAGTCATGCATAGCAATGTGGTGTCTCCGAGGTCTCTAGATGTAGTATTTAAAAGGATTGGTTTTGCCATTCAAAAAGGATTAGCGGCGCAGCTTGTTGCTCGTTTGCCTTCCATTCAAGTGTAATTATCCTACGTTTTGACAACATCCAAAGGAGTGGTGAGATATGCACCGAGACCTGTTTATTTATTTGAACAAAATTAATAATACTGAATTTCTTTTACTGCTAAAAAAAAAAATTTGTGTTTTTGTAAACAAATGGCGGAGTCAAAAAATTTATGAAGTCTGAGTAAAATATCAGTTTTGTACTGAAAATTTTTAGTTTTGAACAAATTTTTTTTTTTAATTTTACCCTAAACTAATCCCTAAAATACCAATTTTTTTTTATCAAACTCTGGACAAGTGTCAAGACCCTCCGGGCTGTTTATCCACCCATGCTTGTCAATATAGTTGTTTTTATAACTATAAATAATTTATGATTAATGAATTATATTTAATTAAAAATGAATTAATCGGAAAAAATAAATGTTAATGTTAGGGCTTAATTTTTACTTAGGTTTTTTTTGTCAAATTTTGAATTATTAGGGCTTAAATTTTTTAGAAATTAGAGGGTTATGACAAAAAATAAATGTGTATTGTTATGTATTTGTTTTCTTTTCTTTCTCTGTACAATAATACAATCAATTTTTTTAGAAAGTAGAAAATATATTATCTTCTTTTTGTCAAGTAATCTAATGACTAATAAATATAATAAGTGGAAGTACCAAAATTCAAACTCTAATCTCTGTATAATACATGTAATTTTCTTACCAACTTATCTGTATACGCGAAAACGAAAATATACTATCTTTAAACCTAAGCATGGACATTTTTTTCCACATAGGTTTATATGATTTTCACTATAGAGTATTCATTTGTTTTGGAAAGAAAACAAAATTGATAATGACGGGCATATACTTTATTCAAAATTAGGACCATATGTGTCCTCTTCGAGAGGATATTAGGATATAATATAAAATATGTATGATTAATATATTTCTTCTTTATACACATACTTCCAATGGAAGCCCCTATGTGTGGCCATTCGGTATAAAGCATAAAGCATGTGAAAAAGCATCTAAAATATATAAATATCTTTCTAATTAAATTCTTATGCTAAATAATAAATAAACATTTGAATTGAAAAAAAAAAAAAAAATTAAAAACCTAAAAGGGAGACTGTGTAGGTCCCCTCTGACTTCCACTCAAATATTCCAAACACTTAAATAAATCAAAAGTGAGATTTCCAATCAAATGAAGTATCCCTTCACTTACTCCTTCTACAATATTTCTATAATTCAATGATTCTTTCAAATAAATTTTCTTTTTATTTTTTTCCTCCTTGAACTAAAGGTAGTGCCAGCTCTATTCACAATATATAGCTACAAAGAAATTCATAAAGCATCTCCTTTTATTTTCTTCTAAAACAATACATGTTTTAAAACCTCTCCTAACAACAACATTCACTTAATATCATCAAAATACTTCTAAAATTAATTCGATTTTCTAATTTATCACAAATAGAATTTATAAAAAAAAAAAAAACAGTATAAAAAATTACTCAAACTCAGTACAAAAGAAATAAAAACTCTGAAGTAACTAAGATTTCGAATTTGGATTTGATGCAATTGATACACAAGCGCAGCGCAATGACTGCAAAGTTCTTGGATCAAAATCTACGTACAATATAGTTAAATCTAGATATTGATCCAATAACTTCGTAGCTACCGTAGAAATTCCAAATATTTCTCTAAATTAGAATTTTACCTATTTGAATCATCTTTGTCATTCTTCTAATCCCATGCTTGCAAGCATAATACTTCAATTATTACAACTCCAAATGGTCCCAAATATTTCCCAAACCCTAAATAATTCTGAATGTAGTTGGCCCATCAATAGCTATCTTTTTGAAGAGTAGTCACTTCCTTTTCTTTCTCTTTCAATTTTTTTTCCCTTCCCCTCACTCTCTCTTTTTCCATTTCCCTCATTAGAACTAACTAACTTTACATATTTAAGTGGCCTTCTTTGTCTTCTTTCATGCTTCTTCTCTTTTATTTTATTTTATCATTCCCAACTTGGCTAGGTTTGATAAGGTTACACATGCATGCCCTAGTTGCAAGATATTGGTTCCTTGTCACAACATAGTTTTTTCATCCATTAATATTATCTTGATGTTCCTCCGAATGTTGGTGTCCAAAAATCGACAGTTGTTTCATGAGTCACCGGAAATGTGCTAGAAACCGGTACCAAACATAGTCCTCGACTTTTAAGATCTTGCTTTGCACTCTCGGATTTTTTTGATTTGCTTGAATTCTGCATTAATAAAAGTTAAAAAAAAAACATTATAACACAAACTGAAGGGAAAAATCATCAGCATCATAGTTCATAGTTATAATCCGTAACCTCATTGAGGTCGAGATGGAAATGTAAACAATATTTTGACGCTTGTGTAACCAATTGAGGCTGCATCAGTTGCATTTATCCGCATTTCATCGAAATATCAAGAATCATAATGCAATGCAGCCATGATTTATAACAATGACAAGCATCAACGTGTATGGGAATAACACATTTCTATTTATACAGTTAGAGTGAAAGTATTGTTTTAATTTTAATTACATAAATTATATTAAAAAGAAAAGAAAAAAATGGAATAATTATTTAAATAATTAGAGAGGTTAAAATATGAGATAATTCAATTTTTAATGGAAATGCATAATTGTGTAAAAAAAAATGGAAATGAATTATTATATATTTAAGCTACCTGATGAATCTCTATTGGAGCTCCACTTTTCATATATGGTGTGCTCAAAACCTGTTGGTAAAAACGCAAAGCATATATATCATAAGATGAAAACTTAGTAACTTTTTGACTTAAGTATGTTTTCAATCTTTTAAATTATCACTTTATCAAGTTTAGTCACTAACAATATTTTCATAAATTAAGTGATTTCACACAATTTAGTGATTTCATAAATATGATTAATGATATTTTATTATAAAGGCTTACTAGAAACATAATTTAACCATTATTTTTTTAGCTTTAAGATTAAGAATTTACAAAAGGGTTGTGGGACTTACTGTAACCTGTTCATGGAGGAATTTGATGTATTCAATGGCTTCAGAAAGCACCGAGGCTGTATCAGTCTGAAAAATATAACAAATTTATAAACTTTTATCAATAAAAAGCATTAAAATATATAAAAAAATTATCTCAAATACAGTCTCTTTTAATTTTTGTGTATAATGTAAATAAAGTAAGTTGTAAAAGAAAAAAAAATCAAATAGAGATAAAAATATTTTATGATACATATCCGTATATTGATGTTCAAATAAAATAACTGATAATACGTAAATTTAATTTTTTTTCTCTCCGCTTATAACTTAAATTCACAAATGTCTCCGTGAGCATAGTTCAATTGATAGAGACGTTGCATGAAATATGTAAGTTCAAAGTTTAAAAATAAAATTCTAACCACCAGATTATTTGACGAAAAAAAACTTAAATTCACAAATGAAATGATCAATATATATAATTTTATTTGAAACTAACCTTTCCAAAAGGAGACACTAATTGTTGGAGTGCAGTGATTCTGTCTCCCATCTTCTCTTTTCTCACCTAAGAGGGAAAAAAAGTTGAATAACAATTTTCATAAATTGATATCCATAAGTTTATGAACTCAAAAAAAAAAAAAAAAGAAATATAAAAAGGTTAAAGGTTTCCCTTATTGTTAAAAGGTTAGTTGCACTTATTGTACCTTAAAAGCTGGCAAAGTTGATGGGGTTTCGTTACGGGTCCTTTTGGGTGCTGGCTCACTTCCACTTTTCTTCACCACAGTATTTACCTCAGATATATTCTGCAAAAAAATTGTTACTTTATGAATTAATGAAACTTTAGACCACATCATGTACTCTTCATTTTTTCATCCCAATAATACATGCATTATACACCATCCAATACAAGGTGTATAATGTTCATAAGTATATGACTTAGTAACTATGTACACCAATTGTCTTCGCGAGGATAGTTGAGTTAGTAGAAACATTACATGTAATATGTAGGAATTAGAGTTCGAACTCTGATACTCACATTTATTTATAAAGTGAATTTTTAACCATTATATACTGCTAGACAAAAAAAGCTATTTACACAAATTATATACATAGTCATACAGAAAAATATAATGTAAATGACAAAAAAATGAAGTCCCTCTATAATATTTCAGTTTAGTGATAAAAGTTTGACTTTATAATGTTAGAAGACGAAGTTTAAATCATATATATGTGAGAATTGTTTAAAATTGTCACTAGTATCACCGTTATTAATTATAATTTCTACTTTTTGAATTTATTTTTAAAAAAAATATACCAAAGTGAAAAATGACATATAAAAGAAATTAGATAATGCATTTTACAAACATGCAATAAAATATGGTATATAGTATAGCAAAGTGAAATAATTTGCTTTACAAAAAAATTGTGTAATTAATACCTTTGAGTGTTGATCAAAATTTGGGGTGGAGAATTGAGGTTGCAAAGAAGGGAAGAAACTTGACCTAACATCTTTGATGGAATTAGCACCCTCATGAGAAGCATTCCAAAAGGGGGTGTTGTTAGTAAAATGCAATTGGTTATTGGTAGGTTGTTTTGGAGGTGAAGTTCTCATCAAAAATTGAGGAACTTTATTAGACCAATCATTAGAAGGCATATTCATATTCAACTCATTATTAGAATTTAATCCATAGTTATTTGTTGGATATGGAAAACTACTCATGGATCTATTCTCAAATGAACCTTGTAAAATTGGTGGAGGAGTTCCATATAAAGTTGAAGAATCCATTTGAAAATTTGTTGGTAAACATTGGCTTGTAATAACATTGCTATCTCCAGAACTATATTGAGGACTAAATTGGTTTTGATCCAAAGAGAAATTACTTCTATTCACTTGTTGACAAATCCCCATCACATTTTCTTGCTCAAAATTGTTCCTTGTTGAACTCAAATTCTCTTGTAACATTGTGCTGAAACTATTATCAGCTCCCTTCTCACCTCTTCTATCATCATCAAATAAACACCACAAAAAGTCACAAATTTTAGCTCATGAAGAAAATTTCTACTTTATTCAAAAACTAAATAAATTACGGCCGTAAAATAAAATGGTTTTTCAAGTCTCCGCAACCACACTGCAGCCGCAATTTTGATCATGTCGGCCACATTTGTTCGCAGTCACAACCCTTATTGCAATTTTTTGAACCATTTCTTGATTTGGACGTGTCATCTTCATTGCAATTTAAAACCATGGTGATGCATCTTTAGAAACAGATGAGTTTTGAGAAATTTTTTTTCTCAAAATCTAACAGTTCATAAAGCTGCATCACCATATTGCATAGAGATGGAAAATGAAAGTTTAAAAAAAAAAATAGTAGTTTTGATTAATTTTCTTCCTACCTAATTATTATATTAAGACTAATAACACACTTACATCAAAGAAGGTTGATTCCAATCCATGGAATGAGAAGAAAGGCCTAAACCCATCATATGCAAGTTGGGATCAGAAGAAGTTGAAGAGTCTTGATTTTGTTGAAGTTTTTGAGTATCATGAAAAGAATTTTCCATAGAAGATCTTGGTTTTATCTCTACCATATCTGAATTTTGCCAACCAAAATCAACTATGTTGTTATTGTTGGTGATGGCTGAGGAATTAGAAGATTGTGATGTTCCTCCACTTTGATGATCAAATCTGATATTTCTTGATGCTGTGTCCCACCAATTTCCACTTGAATTATGAAATTGATCATCATCAGCCATAGTTTGATGAATTAATCCAACAAATGCTAGCTTCAATAATTTTTTTTGTATATAGATAAGTTGATTCTGATTCTGATGTTGTAGTTTGGTTCAACTTTCACTATCTATATATATAATATAAATTATAATTAACTTATAAGAATATGTAGTATATAGTTTATTTATGTGATGAAAAAATAAAATAGATATAAGTTTGGTTATATATGTGAATGAGTTAAGAGTTTGATAAAAATGGATGGAAAACGATTCTTAACTTCTCATGTATTTATATTGGGAGGTGAAGAGAGAAAGACAGTGATAAGAATGAATGAAGAAATTTGTAACCGACTAACAGGAATATGGTTGACACTTTGATAATTCAAAGGGTCATTTGATAAGACATAGGAATTAAAATCAATATATTTAGGTTCATTTTTTTATATAGACTTTTGTTTTGTTTTTGTTTTGTAGCTTCTCTTTAATTAATAAAGTTGTAGGTCTTCTAGCTGTTTGCTGTCTTAAGATTTTTTAATCAATTTTTATTTATTTATTTTTCTGAAAATGACACATCCTTGAAAAGGTTGATTATAAAAATTATTATTATTATTATTATCATCTTAGAGAGGAAATATAATAATAATAATAATAATAATAATAATAATAATAATAATAATAATAATAGATGAGGAAATTTGTAAAGTTTTATTTCATCCATTTAAATCCTTGAAATTGTGACTTAGAATATAAGAGCATTTTGCACAAAAGTTATTGTATTAAAAATCTAGAAATGAAATAATATACTTTAATAGAAACTTTCAATTTTTATATATAATTATTTTAATTTTTGTTTATGATGTTAATATGTTGTATAAATCATTTAGTATAAAAATTCATTTTTAAACATCTCATTCTTTCTTTTATCGCTAACATTTTATGGATTATTTGTAAGTGTAAGAATCTTATTATGTTTGAAAACAAAGTTCTCCTATAAAAAAAAGTGATTTTGGTCATATGAACTTATAAGCTATAAGCTCAAAATATGACCTTATACCAAATAGAGCCTAACTTTATAAGATGGAGTTTTGTCGCACCCTTTTTACTCTGCTAGGATTTTCACTGCCTCACCACTCCTTCATTTCTTCCTCTCAACCGCTCAATCACTTAAGCAGGACACCACTGTCGTCGTTCACCACCCTTTCCTTCTTCCTATCTCGCACACCGCCACACCGCCATTCACCTCCACCTTCTTCACCTAAAATCCAAATAGGTACTATCACGATGTAGCTTTGGATTTCGGTGGAGCGATCCGCTCTCATGTCTGCACCACCGTCTAACCCCGTTTGGGTTGTTCTAATTCAGCAAGGGTATGTTTACCGACGCCACATGTGGTTTCAACGGTGATGGCTCATTTTTAGACCCTTTGTTGTTGTTTGCTGGCTTCGTTTTCACTTAATATGCTCACTCGACGTTACCGAATCTTCATTTGTGGTTCTGCTTCTGATTTTGACAGTTCGAGTGGCTCTTTTTTATCTAGATTCCTTGCTTCTAGATTGTTGGCTCGAAAGGGCTTGGATTCACGATTGAGATGCTTTGTTGTTTCATTTGTGGTCATTGTTGCTTGTTGGTGTTAATTTTTTGTCATAGCGAGTTGTTGGTGTGAGGATTAGCTTCTGTGTTAGCGGTCGGGTTCTCTCGCCGGAACTAATAGGTCTCAAGATTGAAGGTTCGCCATTATTATTCGTATTAATCTAGGATATTGATTTCGAACTGATTGGCTCGAAAGAGTTAGATATTTCTTGTTGTCGCTTGTTGCAGGGAGTTGGTTCATTCACCTAGCTTGGTTCATTCATTAGCAAACCTCTTTCGGGGGGGGGGGGGGGGGGGGGGGGGGGATTTCTCCTCCATCCCCATCTTCATATCTCCAAACAGGACAATTCCCACGAGAATTCACATTTATAGATCAAATTGACACCCCCTAAGCCTACCATAGTCAATATGGTCATGTCAGGCAAGTCAGAAAGTTGATTTGTGTAGCAAATCTCTTTCACAACTCATGTGAGCCCATGTACGGCCATAGCTTTCCGACATAAGGAATCAACAATTTGTCTTTATGAATACTGAGATTGACGAAATCAAGTTTCTTAGGCTATAAATAAGACATTATTCACTTGTAAGAATTCATCTCCACTCTTGTAACCAATTACAAGTATTAATAAAATTCGCTTAGTTTATTTTCTTGTGTTCTTAATTAGTTTTAGTTTTCTGTTTTACTTAGTTATGCATGTTGCTTACCATGGCTAGGTGTGAGTACGTAATTTCCTTCCATCTTAGAGTTATGGAGTGTAGTCCATACCATGCTCTCTTGATCATTTCTCTTATGTTGTTGATTGCTAACATGTTCCTATCATACCGTAGTATTTTATCATGTTTTATTTGTAGGACAAGAAGACGAAGGACCGAAGGAAGAAGTCGGTGTATGTCCAGAACCTATGATCGCGAGTACGTACAATGCACTTAATTGTGTGTTTGGGGTATGTGAGGACATTTGCCATTTAGTTTATCTCATTATCTTTTAAATTGTTTTAAAATTAATTTTTCATGGCAAGAGAGATGGTTTAGACTTTTGTGCTTGTGATAAAAATCTTAGAATTAAGAGTCGAATCTAACTTAACCTTACAAAACTGGCTTGTAAGATGAGAATTGTCTCTTACTTATAAACCATTTTTTAGATATAATATTCGGATTAAGATTTAAACAAAGGTAATATTAACATGTACTCCCTCCGTCCCAAATTATAAGGGAAAAAAACTCATTTTTTTTGTCCCAAATTATAAGGGAGAAAGTCATTTTCAAGAATGTTTTTCTCTTATTCTCATTAAATTAAATGCAAATTGCATTTAATTTTCTCTCTCTACTCTTTTCTCAATAAACAACAACCAATAAAAATTGTTTTTACATCTTCCTATGCAACTTATTCCAAGGAAAACCCACAAAAACATATTTCAAATTCTCATGTTTTACTTTTTCTTAATAAGTGTGATTTTTTTATTTTCTCTTATAATTCGGGACAGAGGGAGTACTCTAAAAACACATGATAAGCTACCCAAATAAAGAAACTTAATATTAAATATTTCAAAGAAATTAATGTCCAAAAGGTTTATTACACAAGTACCAAGAAAATATTTTTATATTAAACTTTTTAAAATGTGCTAACATCCCTTAGGCACATGTTAAAATTATCCTTTAAACAATTAATTAACTACATTAGTCCTAATACAAAGAGAAATTAGCTACTCATACTCATAATAGCTTTACAGAAAGATGAATTGAAGATGAAATTCGAGAATATATATAATTGTGGCCTAAACCTGGTTGAAAAAAACTGTCTTTCAAAACCGGAGCGGTCACAGTTTTTTATTTTTGCAGACTAAAATTGAAAAGTCGTGGTCTTAGAGAATATGTGATGGCCACAAAAACCACAATTCAAAAGTTTTGGCCAGACCGTGGCCTAAAGTTTATGCCACAGTTTTTTATCTTTTAGCCACACTTTTTGAGCTGTTATCTAAAGTTAAAAAATGTTACTACTCTGTCCCAAAATATAAGGGAAAATTGGTCAAAGAAAGTTGATGTATTTGGTTAAAAATTTGGACTAGATACATCAACTTTAGTTGACCAATTTTCCCTTATATTTTGAGACGGAGGGAGTATAGTGTAACTTATTTCAATTTGCTAAGCCATTTAATGGTCCGCTTAGTGAATTGTCTCGTTCTATTCTATATTCTTCCTTACAAATCTCTTGATGTGATTTGCTAAACCATTAATGAGCTGGCTTTGCGATTTGTTGCATACTAAAAAAATTAGAGTTGAGTTATCAATAGATAGAATTTCAAGTAATAGGAAAAAAAATCAACTAATACCTCATTAAAAAATCAAACAAAATTCATTTTAAAAACAAAACAATACATTTGGAATTTTTAATACCAGCAGGCTTTTTGTAAATGATAAAAAAATTTGATTTAGGGCCTTTTTGTTAAACTTTAAAAAACTCAATTTTACTTTGTATTTTTAAAATAATTTTAATGAGAACTAATAAGAAATAATAAAGTTATATCGAACTTATTTTTTGTAAATTAAATGAATAATTTTGATATTTAGTTACTTAGATATTCATATTAGATATTTTAATTCAATAAAAATTAAATACAATTTTTAAAAAATATATGAAAAGATATTGAAAATAGCTTTTTACTTAAGATATCTTTTGAATATTTATTATTAAAAAAAGTTATAAAAATAATAAAATATTTAAAACGATATTTTATCTTAATTTCTTATTTTAAGCTTTTCAAAATAATATTGGTTATGAAACAGAACCATGTGGACTATTTCCGTGTTGACGATCGGTCGGTCCATTCATCATATTACATTACCAAATTACCATGGGTTGGTGCTGCAAATGTTTATCTAGTGTGTTGTGTATATCCCAATATCAATATTTGTATCTGTTATCTCATATTTTAGTTGAGCTAAAATATGTTTTTATCTTTGGTTCCAAAGACTTTGACTCTATCAAAGTTCATTAATTTTAGCTTTCATAAAGTGAGACGTAAATGTCTTCAAGAACAAGAGAGATTATATTTAATCATCTCATTTATGAAAGTTAAGGGTAATGTCTTTAAAAATAAGAGAGTTATAATGGAAAGTATTTTAAAAGTATGGATTCATTGTCCTATTTCTAAGTCAAAAAGGCAAAAGATAGAGGGATAACTTAGTTTCCTTTGTTATATGAAAATATTGCCTTTCAATCGTTTAGCTTTCGATTGCAGTAATGAAATCGAAATATTGATGAGTGTGGACATAGAAAATCTTTTCATTTTAAAATACAATTCGATTTTGACGGTTGCAGCGCTTCAAAGCATTGTTTCATTTCAAATAAAGAAGGACGCGTGGCAGAAGACTATTAGTATAACGTTTAAGTAACAGTTATTTATGTTGTCTATAAATACTAGTTTGTAAGTCGAAATAAGGGTCACAATTCACATACACAAACTCTCAAAAAACTCAAAGTATCCATGCTAAAGCGAGAAACGAGTACAACGAGAAACATGTATGAATCACTGAACCATTATTTCTTATGTGTAAACATTTATAATTCAATGCAAAGTTAGATTTTCACAAAGTCTTTACTTCTAAAGTTTTTCTCTTATTGCATTTAAATGGTTCGCTCGTTCGAGTGAATTTTCCTTTATTCATGTTCAATTTATGATTTACATGTTTTCTTCTCATTAACTTTATTTTTGCAACCCTTCGCATTTAAGATCTTTTTACTTTAAAATACCTTTTTTCATGAACAAGTCAATGTTGCATTTAATGATGAACATTCAAAACTCTTTTAATCCAACGCACAAACACTTGTCCCGAGATTTACCAGTTGATCTCTTAAATAATTAATTTAAACTAGCGGTTGTTTACCAAAAATCAGCGTAAACAGTATCATTCTTAATAATTGATTTCAGACCGTGAAAAGTTATTATTACTTATTGCTTGCTACATGGAGTTTTCGTTTAAAAAAAAAAATATTGGTCAAAAAGATTTTAACAAAGAAGAAATACATAAAAGTTATTTTTATAAATAATTTAACTAAAACAAACAAACTCTTATTAACTAAATTTCTTTAGATCTAAGTCATTATTATGAAGTGAACATATCTAAACAAAGTTCAATTCGCATTACACAATTTTTACTTGAATATATAACTTTTAAAAAAAAAAAACAGCAATAAGCAGAAAAATCTTGAATATATTATAACATATATTTTGTTTTTATTAAAATAATTAGTTTTATAAAGTTAATTAACTCATTCAACATTTTTGTCATTATACAAATAAAGTCACACTTTAATTATTCCAAGTAGAAGAGTAAAATTGTATATAAAAAAAAAATGATAGAAGAGTAAAATAAGATTCTAGTGATAATTGGGAAACATGTGTCAACAAGTAGGACCCAACCGGCGTGCAGGCGTGCGACGATATTCCGAGAGTGTCAACACCATCTTTTCTCTTGAGAGTCAGAGCCCTGAAAATGACCCTTACTATACATGTCGTCTTCTTCTTTTTCTTTTTATTTTTATTTTTTATCTTTTTATAAATACTACTCTTTCATGTTGTTATTATAAAAAAAAAGTCAGTTTTTAAATTCATTAAATATCAAATACATTTTGGCAATTTTTTTTTATCAAATACATTAGTTATTTTATTAATTTCAAAAGTTGACTGTTTCTTATAAAAAGATCGAAAATATTAGTATTTTCATTTTCGATTAATTCTACTTATATATTACCTGCAATTTGTATGTTAAAAGTCTCGCATTTAATTTAGATATGAGATCTATATAATTGAACACCCAATAATATGTTTATAAATTGTGGCGGTTATGGTTGTATTTCTATGAGCATGGTTCAGTAATAGAGATATTGCATTATATATGTAGGTTAGTAGGTGTTGGATTTTAAAATATTTATTTATTCATCTTAAAGGGTACAATTTTTAGCAATTAAACTATTTAACAAAGTTAATGCTATCGGAATACTTGGTTGTGCTTCAGTTCAGTCTTGAACACGAGAAAGTGTGTTAAAAGTTTTGCATAATTAGACAACATAGAACCTGAATATGTGTTTATATGCGGTGTTCATCTTTATCTTATAAACTGATTTTGTGAGGTTGAATTAAACTCAATCCAAAATTTTATGATTGCAAATGCATGATGTATAATGTTTTCATTGATCCTAAATTGTTTAAATTTGAATTTCAAATGAATAGCGAGATTAATTACAACATGTAAATGTGGGAAATTTTTACACCAAACTCCCAGAGGCACATATTGTTGATAGATCTCGTACGGTAGAGGAGTCTTACGGAACACTTTAAGACACCATTCTTATGAAACGGTGGTACAATCCTTTGCAAACGACTTAAAATATGCAGTGAGGTATTTCAAGTGTGACAGATTGACCTTGTGCTATAGTTTACTAAAATTTAACTCTTATAGATTTGATTATGTTAAATATGTTTGAATCTCATCTTCAAAAGCTAGCTCATAAGGTGAGGTTGCCCTTACATATTTATATATTCAACAGCTCCTAAACCTAAACAATGTGGGGACTTCAAACAAACACCGACAACACAAACTCCATATTCAACTAATTCATCCCTCTCTACTTACATGTAGTCAAAACAGGGTACTCAAGATTATACAAGTCCTCAAAAGCCACAAAATCTCATTTTCTATTATATTTTTAGAAAATATTTCAATTTCTAATATTAATAATCTTACCCCCAGAAATTTGTCACACACAAACAAACTCAGTCACCTGTTAATATGAACGCAGCTACAAACCAACCAAGCATGCTAGTGGTAGTAACAAATCATTAGGTATATGAACTCCCCCAAAAGTTGAAGACTCCTCTCCAATTCAGATTTGGTACACCACTCACTGATTAATTGCAAAATATCTACAATGAGTGGGATTGGTTGACAATTCACAAGTCAAACCAATATGGAACATATATATGATATTATTTTTTTAAAGAAAAAGGTAGCAATTGACTAATAATGTTTGTGGACTTTTTATTAGTTACACTAGATTTTTCTTGTATATGATAAATTTTGTCCTAAAATTATAAATTGTATCAACTTAATTTTCATTTTACATTCTTAATATTATAAAGGTTTTGCTAACTAGTGTGTTCAGTGCACTAGTTATGAAATTAAAAAGAAAAATATACATTGGAAAAATCAAAATTTAGATTTTAATAGTGTTTAACTATACAATTTTCAAGAATTCTTTTTCAAACTTATACTCTCAAACTAATGTCCCTAATCACTGGTTAGCATTTGTTATATTAAAAAATTATCATTCGTGTATTTAGTGCCGCAGAAACACTAGTTAGCATAATGTTTGAAAATTTTAATAAAGTTTTTCTTTCTCTCTAAATGGTTACTAATTTTAGTTGGACTTTGATTTGACTTTTTATAGTAAAAACAGTAATTCGACTTTGTTAATTAGTCAAAATGAATCCAATAAGATCTACTATAAAATATTTTGTGTGACCCCTGCTGCTGAATATTGGGATCCAACACAGAGTATATGCTGTTTAGCTTACGTTGAAGTCACTATGATGTCAAAGGATGATAAGACAAAAATATCGGACAAACCTAGCTATAGTTTACTAGTTAAGATATAATCTTCTCATATCGCATTCATATTAGGCTATTTAAATATTATTTGTTCTGTTTTATCAAATAATTAAAATGTTGTCCCGCAAGTACAACTCAATTAATAGTTGTAATTAAGTAAGGAATTGTCGTTTTACCAAACAAATTTCAATTTTAGAAAGTGTCACCTGAAAAACTTCGATGGCGAAACAATATGACGTTTAGAATTTGGAGTTAAAATCTCGTTAAAGATGCTCTAAGATGCGATTGAATTAGGTCTTGTTTGAATTAACTTATTTTTGAGCTTATGTAATTTTTATGTATTATTATAAGTTTTTCAAGGTAGTTTATGATAAAATAGCTTATAAAAATATAATTTTCCCTAGTGTGAACTTATAAAATAGCATAAAACATAATTTTTATTGCATAAGCTGTTTGCATAAGCTCAAAAATAAGCTAATCCAAACATGCCATAAATATATGCAATAATTTTGAACTGGGATCTTGAAGTTTTTTTTTTACAAGCAATCCGAAAAAGTCAAAAGATTATATGCTTTGTGAACATACAATATGATTAGTACACCATTCAGAAAAAGAATAAGTGGACTTGCGGCCGGCTCTGCCACTAAACCAAATCAACGAAATTGTTGTGATATTATTAATTAGCACAGATGCATCCACCTCCCCTCGAAATTAGCCCTGGGATCTTGAAGTTAACACAACATAAGAAAACCAAAAGATTTTATTGCATCGGTAGGTTTGGGTCGAAAACTACAAACCCAATAAAAACCGCAATCATTTAATTTGGACCTAATTCCGACCGACCACATTTTCGATTTGTTTGAGTGGTGGGTCCTACTAGTAGAGGGTAGATCGGATCGGTTATTATGGGTTAGATTGAAACTTTGTTTACTTCTAAAGTTTCATTATCCAAAAATTTATAATTTTCAAATACTAATTATAATTTATAATTAGTAGTAAAAAAATTATAATTTATAAGTAATTATCCAAAAAATTATAATTTATAATTTACGGGTTAGAAGGAAAAATAATAATTTAAAGACCTGCACCCGCACGTATGTAACCGTCCATGTCCGGCTTTTTACAATTGTCAAGCCGAGACCCGACTCACATCCGACCGAATGCTACAACATGTTGATTATACCAATTTCGAGTCTAGTCGTGCGTCTGTGTTTAACCCTAGTATAAGCTTAGATGAGAAAATTAACAATTTGAATTATAAGGTGTAGGGCTATTTGATAAGACAAAAAGTAGTGAAGGGTGACCTTCCCCACACGAATTAGTAAAGAAATAATTGGCAAAATTAAGCCACACGAGTGTGACTAAAGAATGAAAAAGAAAAAGTCAACAAGTTTATGAAGTATAAGGTGAACAATGTTATGGTGAGTTATGCTTGGTTTTTTGGTAACAAAAATTATTTTTAATTAAAAATGAATTAATATAAAGTGGTTCACCCATACTTGTAAAAATGAATTAAATAACAATTTTGAATAAAAAAAGTCAAAAACTATTGTACCAAAAAAAAAAAGTCAAAAACTACAAATCCTAGTTTTAAATCGGAATCGATTCTTAAAAATATTTAAACAAGTAAAAATTAATTCTACATCTCTAATTACAATTGTTTCACCTTCAAAAAGTCCACCAACCATATACTAAGATTGCCCATTTAGATTGACTTGTAAAGATAGTTTATGCAAAAATAAATTATAAATATACAACCTTTATTAATAAAAATTTATAAATTAAGATAAAAGTTTATTTATTTACATAAGTTATTTTCATAAGATAAAAAATAATTCAATCCAAAAAGAGATTCTTAGATCTTCGTTTTTTTTTTTTTGCAAGACCTTTTATTTGTCCATGTGTTTTTGTGAATCCGGCAATATGTTTGACTTATTACCATGTCTATCTTTTTTAATTATGTAAATGTCAACCATAGTGTTGTTTCAATAGACACAGTGATTTTGGATTGAATACTTTTACGTGCCTTATGTACCAAATAGTCATATACTCATAATTGCTAGGTTTACTTCTCACCTTCACCAAACTCTGTTTAACTCTGTCCCCATGAACATTAAGCATATAAAATCAACACTTTATTTGGTTTGAGAGGGATAACAAAAAAAAAATGTGAAAAGAAATAGAGATAAGTAACTGCTTTTTTATTTATTTTTTATTGTTGTATGAAAAGGGTTTTAGAACTGAATTTCGATATTTAGATGAAATGATTTTTTTGTTAAATTTTATTTATCTTGCGATCGAACTTCAAACTACAAAAGTTAAACTATATATTTCAGTTAAACTTATAATGCGCAATTCTAAATACACACTTAGATGTAGGATTAAACTTACAACATCCTTAGCAAAAAAAAAAAAAAGAAAAATATTATAGCTCCAAATATAAATATGTAATCAATAAAGACGTGACCCAATGCATTGGGCCTCAAAGATGGTGATGCCAGAAATCCACCATAAATATATCCAATAGCCTTACTAAATATTTTTAAGGTTCTTTTCCAAAAGAAATATTTTTTAGGTTAAAAGCTAATTATTTTTAACGGTAAATATATTATTAATCAGATCTCTGCAGAAAATGAATAAAAATGGATAAAATAAAAACTACATAGAGATTGGTTAAAACTTAAACTCCGCCCACATATTTAAAGTGATGTTTTTACAAATTTAGAAAATAATTCTATCACATTTTTAGAAATTGTGAGACTAAATTACTACGGGCTAGTCTTGTTTAGTCATAAAACTAAATATACAAGGCTTTTTCTTTTTGCGGCCCTTTAGATGTTTTGTGTGCTATCTTAAACGATCAAAATATCGCTTTCACAACTTAGTTATTATTAAATGACCGTAAAAAATTTATAACATAGTAAAATAATCAGGTGCATTGAGTTTTTTTAAAATGTTGGTAAGATTACTAACCATCTTAATTTATGAATCAAATTCAATCTATTAACAAGTTTATTATATGGTGGAAAGATGGAATGAATACCTATTAAGATGAATTGGATAATTATAATTATTTGAATACAACTTATAGTATAGAGTCAAGGCCGGCAGGTGGGTGTGCAAGGTGAGCCACCGCACAAGGTTCAAATATTTAGGGGCCTCAAATTGTTTATATCGGTCTATTAAAAAATTTATATATGTAAAAAAAAAAATGACTTTGTTACTACTAAAAATATTTTAGTACTAAAAAAAAATTAATAGACATACTCTTAATTTTATAAGTAACTTGCAGTTGATCGTAAAAAAAGAAACTAACATTTCAAGAAAGTTTTTTTTCTGAAGGAACCGTAAGTTGATAATGATATTAGATTGAAGATGTATTTTAATGTATTGATTAAAATATATCGCTTTTAGATGTTATTTACTATGATGACTATTTTTTATGTTATTTACGATTCAAATAGAAAATCACTTTTAAAAATAAAAAAAAAAATTATTAAAGATCTATTTATAATTTTCAAACAGGGCCTCCAAATACTCGGGACCGGCCCTGTATAGAGTAACAAGCCATATGCTCTTGAGTTCCAAATGTAAATATGATTGATGATTGATATATTATATTTTTGTTAAACCGACACCCCTACCTTTAAACAAGTGGAGTAACAATTATATATAATATATAATACTAAATAAATTAATGTTCACTTGTCACTAATTAAATCTATCTACAACCTCGGTATGCTACCAATCCTATGATCATGACAAAATACAATGGAATAAATTTTTTTATGTATTTTTCCGAATGATTGTTCATTTTCATCAAAAGAAAATTGGATTTATAGCATGTGTGACTTATGTGACAATGTCTCTTGTCATTGACTTGTGTATAACTTTATGAATTAAAAATTTGTAAAATGAATATAATGCGTATGGATTTCAACTATTTATATAAAAAAGGACAACTCCTAAGGTAGATGGCTAGCTAAAGGAAGATGAGTATGATTATTATGGTGATGACGATAAGGTAGAAAAAATATAAAGAATTTGACTAAAAATACAAGTTAGTGGCTTATGTGTCTCTTCACCTAAAATATGTTTTTTTTTTTAAATTATTCATCCTATGGTGGGATGGGGTTGACATGAATCTTGACTCTCTTTGATGAAACATTCTTTGGAGTCATTATTTGGCCCCCACTCAAAACTCAACAAAGTCATTCCTAAAATCTTACAATATTTGAGAACCGTCTTTGAATTTAAAGATGTTCCTTTGTTTGTCTTGTTGTGAGCTAGTGTTATTTCTTGTTTTTTTTTTCTCTTTCAATATGTCATTTCTTGTTAGTGATCTTCTTCTAAATTAACTATTTAAAAATAGACTTGAAAACTAAGATAACTAATAAATGTATTTACAATTTTAACTACCTAAAAATAGACCTGAAGACTAAGATAAGATAACTAATAAATGAGATGTTTATAAATAAATGTATTTGTAATTTTAATGTATGAGAATTAATCTAACGATGAGTTACACTTTTCATTAGTTCTCTCTTTTTCTTAATTTCTTTCTTTCTTGCTCACTCTACTTTCCTTGGTTTTTAGAAAATATTATTCTTTAGCTCTTTCAGTTTGTTTCCAGCTGTGTGATGTTTAAACAAGAATATCTTATACATATAGAAAAACGTACTTTGACATTTTTTTTTTGAAGAAGTTAAATTAGCCTATTTAAATTGGCATAATAGAGAATCGAACCTAAAACTTTAAGGAGGAGTACACTTCTAGATCCCAAGTCAATACCACCATACCAACCCAAGTGGGTACGAATTAACATGTCTTTATATAATTTATTTTTATACTTTAGGCTTTAGCACTTAAGATGCTGTAAATTTTTTGAAAGAGTTAAAAATATCATATATAGCAATATTATGTCTTTTACATTTATGGATGTAATTTTTTCATAATAAAAAGTTTAGCGTGCAGGTTATTGTTTGTCTATATTTCATTTATGTGTGTGTATGTATATTAATTTTAAAATAAAAAGAAGGTATAATTTTTGTTTTTGACAATAAGAGGGTATAATATTTATTAATAACTTTAAGCAGACCCATATGTAACGCGACAATTTTCTAAAACATGATAGTGATATATATCCTGTTCTTGCTTTTTTTAGTGGTTCAAATAAACAATTATGAATTTTTTAAGAATGAAAAAAAATACGTCTTTCTTTAGGCGGAAATAAAAATGTTGAGAAGTGATTATCAACCATCAAATTGGGTAGAACTAGAAAATAAGAATAAGAGGTCGAGAGAAAATGATAACCAATCTGTAAAACACATAAGATAAGAAGAGTTCTTTTCTTTAAATCGAGTTCTTTTCATACGTAGAAATTTAAATCAAACTTCTAACTATTTATTTAAGAAACCTAAGACTCTTGTTATTTGAATCAATCCATTATTAGTATTAACTAGCTTATTATAGTTATGATGGAAGTTAAAAAAAAAAAAAAAACTCACTCACAAACATAGGCTAAACTCTTCATTGTTTCTTCTAGTAAAAGACCTTTTTCATGGTATGAGAATAAAGTGAAATATATTCCATTGTATAATCTAGCAAATAGGTTAATGAGTTAACTTCTTATATTTAGCTTCTTATATCAAATTGGGTGGCTATGTTTAATGCATTATTTAGCCAAATCGAATTTTGAAATTCTTCTGCCAAATAGTTTGATTTTATATTTAATTTTTTTAATTAGAATTCTTAGGGTAAAAATAAGAGAAAAATATGATATGTTATAAAATATAAACTTGGATTCTGATCTCTCCACCTCTTTTTTATATTCCTTTCACTTTTTTTAATGTAAGGGTAGATTGACTCACAAAGTAATATATATAGAGAGAGAATTAAATTAATTATTGAGATTAGGACAAGATGAGCAATATGAAAAAATTGACGGAAGATTGAGATTAGGACAAGATGAGCAATATGAAAAAATTGACGGAAGATGATCCAAATCATATAAACTTAAACGTTATTTGAAATAACATCTTAAAAGTCGGTATATATAGACTCAAAAGATAATATTATAAGATCTTGAGAGAAAATTATTATCAAACGACTCTACTTTAATCTTATAAGTTCATATTCTATAAAAAAAATTTTAAATGACAAATTGTTAGTATATTAATTGTTATTAGTTTTTAACACTTTGTCGAGACTTGAACCCTGAACTTCCAACTCCTTTAACCCTTAACGCAACTAATTCAATCAGTTGTGTTACTCATCTCACCCAAAGAGTCTTCGATATGTGGCGCCCAGACAGATGTGACATCAACCTAATGGTATCAAGCGTAACTTACGTTCAAACTTCAAAGACTCGATTTACGGGATGCTGCAATTCACACCAAGTATCGCATTTTGGTACGTGTTCTTCAACTATTTGCGTTTTGGTCTTGCCAAAGAGAAACAAAGTGTACACTGCATAAGCATGACCTCATCTCTACATCATAATTCACCTTTAACAATAGATAGAATAATATATAAAAGGAAACAAATGAATGCTTAGTTTCTTTACCCATTCATTGTTTATATGAAGATAGAATACTTTCAGAAGAAGAACAAGAAAAAAGGCAATGAACGGTAGGACCCTTCATTTATAAATCATGATGGAAATATGAATTATGAAGTCGACATACAATGGACCTACACCTACATTACTCTCCTTCCTTTCATGTAATTATATCCAATACCAATCTCTTATTCATTCAATTCAAGCTAGCAATAGTATACAAACTAGGATGAAACTGGTGATATATTGTTGACTAATTAAGTTGCTGAAAAATTAATGGAATTAAGAAGTTGAGTGATAAAGAGGTTAATGAGTAAAAACAAGTTGAAACACACGGACGGTGATCAAGAAACAAGGAAGAACAATACATAGAATAATTAATTCAGAAATACAATCATTGTTATAATTATAAAGATGATTACAATGATGAGAGACTCAGAAAATCCTAGAAGAACTAAGTTCTTCTGACTTCCTTGATTAATCCCGTTCGAAATTCAACTCTTTCAAACAATGTATGAATCTTCAAGTTGACTTCATACAAGGATTTCTCCAAATCACGCATCTTCTTATACATGTCTTCCATGAATCGTTGAAGAGTAATACAAAAAAATAAGTCCGAGTAATATGCTTAAACTACCGATAGGCTTAAAACACTTTTTAATGATATATAGTATGTAGCCTAACTTTTTTAGAGTCGTTAGTTTGAGGTGGTTCTAAGCCTCGGATTTGTTTATAATTTAATTTCAAAAACAAATCATTCGGATTAAAGGGAATTGAATATTTGAATTAGTTTTTAACTTAATTTAAAAATAGTTTTAACTTAAATCACAAAATGAGTTTAATAATTTTTGTTTTTTTTAACATTAACATGACATCAATAGCGGTCGCTTACCACAACCACCGACTACCACTACAACAACCGCTGAATTACTACTTTGATGTCGACCAATTACCAACGGCCACCCTCGACCACTACTATAACACCTTTGATCTCAGCTTTGATTATCGTTGATCACCACTCGACCCTCAATTCGACTATTTTCACCCATATTGTTGCAAATTGCCTTGAAAACGTGAAAAAATAGCAAAAGCTAGTGTTTTGGTGCCCCGGGCAAAATTTTGGTGCCCTGGGCGAAATTGTGCAGTAGAAAAAGAGGCTGGTTTCTGTTTCCGTGCCTCAGGCGGAAAAGTTTGTGCCCCAGGCGGAAAAAGTTGCGCCCCGGGTAAAAAACACGCAGTAATATATATTTGTCACGTTTTTTGATATTATGATAGGAGAAATTAGGGTTTCTTCATCCAACATCAATCTAGGATCAAAAGAGGTTCATTTTGGGTATATTCTAGGGTCGGGAAAGTGTTTCTAACACCTTGTAATCACTTATCATTGAAATCTCTTGGTCACGGGAAGAGATTTGGGAAAAGGGTAGAATTAGGGTTGAAGTCTAATTCTTGTAACTCTTTTGTAATGAATCTTTGTAATAAAGAAGGAAGTTTGATAGTGGATTGGAGGGTCTCTCTCCCCCAGAGTAGGTCGGTTTTGACTTAACTGGGTAGAAAAATCTCATAAGAACGAAAGTCATATCTTTCTTGTGTGATTTGTTTATGGTTTTGTTTCTCTGACTCTTTGTAAACTTTTGTAGTCTACCTCGATACGTCTTATGTTGGGGAGGTTGTCTATGTTAATATATCTCATTTTGGTTTGTTAAAAAAAATATTAGTCCTTATATCAACAACAAAAAATCTTTTAAAAAAAAACTTCTAAAAAATGTCATTTATTTTTCAACTTTGTATTTAATTTTTACTGTTTTTTTTTTTTAACTAAATGTATCATTCGCGCGCAACTGTAGAGAATAATCCTCTTGAGGTAATTGACAATTTTTATTGTTTTTGTCTCACCATTTATTTACGGGAGTTTTTTAGTTTTTCTCTCACCATATTCTTGTATTAAATTTATTGAGTTGAACTACAAATTGAAAATTAACTTGATTAAATATTGGGTTGAAGTCCATAAATCAAGTTGAGTGAATCTAAAATAACAAAACATAAACAATAAATGATAAAAAAAAAAAAAAAACCATACATTTGTTGTCTTATTTGGTATAATGCACTTATGACGTTGAAATAAAGAATTCCATTGAATCTCTCCTTTTATTTCTACATGAATTTTACTCTCTTATTATAAAAAAGAAAAAAACAATAAACACTTTCCCTTTGGTTCCAAAAATATAACAAATTAATTCATATGGCTTAGTGGTAAATGTAATAAGAAGTGTAACTAAAAGGTTAAGGGTTTGAATCCTACTAAAATATTTTTTAGCATTTTTCTACTAACTTTTTTTATAAAGACACAAAATAACCCTGAATTAATTATATGTCAAAAAATAGAAAAGGGGCAAATTGGGAATTTCATAAGTATGTTATTTTCTTATATAGTAGATGTACTAGGAGAGATAGAGAGATGGTTCTTGTGATAATTTAAACTGATGTATTATTCTTAAATAATGTGTCGTATCAAACAGTGTCCCCGAGTCTTCCAAATCTCTTTTAAGTGTCATTTTATCATAAAACTCTCTAATCAAAATAGTGAATTGTTAAAATGTTTTTTTTATTCTACCTTCATTTTAGTCCACCATTTACTAATACTTCCCTCTCTCCAATAAAATTCTTATTTTTATGTACATACACTCTCTCATAACATTAAGAGAAGTAATGAAAGGCTAAACGTTTTTAAAAGTAAGAGTATAATTAACAAATTTGTAACCTTAAACAATTAAAATGACAATTAAGTAAAAATATAACTTTTTTCTTTCTAAAGACACTTATAAAAAACATAAATATAATAGATTTGAATTCATATGTTTCAACAGCAATTGTACATCCATAGACCTATTATCAATGAAGCCCATACGCAGTTTCAAGCTCATACATAGTAACATGTCCAGTATTACATAATGTTTTGATATAGGCTGCTAAAGTGGCCCATAAACATTTGTAAGTCAAATTTTTCTCTTCCCACCACACTTATTTCGTTTCTTCCCTGGTTTTCAATTTTGCCCTTGGATAAATATTTTTGAACACTTTTTTCGAATTTCTTTTATCTTGGAAAAAAAATTTGGAACGCATTTTCTGAATTTTTTTTTACCTTCGAAAAAAATTTTGAAAAACACATTCCGAAATTTTTATATAAAGGGCAAAAATGGAAGTTTCAAGTCGATTATTATGGGAAGTTTCAAGTCCATTATGCAAAGTAAACAAGATGTCTATATACTTATGTAGCAAGTAAACACAACCACGGATCCTCTTTTGTGTTTGATTTTGTTCAAAAAAAAAACTATTTTTCAATTTAAAGGTATATATCTATCTTTGGTAGGATATATATAGTCACGTGGAATTTGTCTTGCTCTATTCTTTTCTATACTTTGGTAGGATCCCTGAGTTACACGGTTTATTTAAGTAATGTCTCATTTGCATGCCACTTTGTTTTGATGTTAAATATTTCATCTTATCTTTTTCTTTGGTAGGGAAGAACACGATTCGATTCTCCATAACTGCGATCGGAAAGTGGCTGAAATCATTTAATGCCAGAACTAAACCGAATACTGGTAGTGAAAACAAAACAAAAATAAACAAGCTAGATGATTAAACCATTTAGGTTGTAGAGACGTGGCGTTTCCATCTCTTATAATTATGGAGTATTTGACTTGATGTCTCTCCCGAACTTCTCTGTACTCCCCAACCGATACAAAATAATAAATATAGCCGGTAGTAAATTGCATAAGGGCTTAGAGAAAAACAATTGTAAAGAGCTTATATATAAGGGATAAAAATATTGTGCAAATGTTATTTTCACATAACCTTATTTTTTAAATTAGGAAAAACTGCTAAAATTGAGGATTATATATAAGCTAACTGCTCTTGCTAACTTGCAACTTAAGATCATTCAAGGCAGACACATCACTGAATGCATTTTAATTGCTTAAGCATCTCCAATAAGGGTATCTAAGAGAGTTTCATAGACTAATGATCGGTACTTTAACTTTTTTATCATTGGAATTCCATGACGTGGCACAGAGGGTATCGAAATTGATGATACCAGTGTCTTAAATAAGGTACTGTATCATCAATTTAATGTTATTATTATTTTTAATTTTGGTAGCATCTCCAATGGTGATACCACTTTGGGTATCATATATTACTAACAAGTGGTCTCTTCTATATTTATTTTTTTATTTTGTCTAAATAAACAAAAATTATTTAATTTAATAAATACGTAGATAAATAAATTAATAATTAAATATAATGAGAAATACATGACAATAAATAAAAAATGGTGAGAAAAAAAATTAATATGAAATAATATGAAATATCATCATCCAACTACTAAAAGAAAAAAAATATTTTCTGCACTGTTGTTGAAGAAACGAAATTGAATGAAAACTTATGAAATAAAAAGCAACAAAGAAATAAAATCTTCCTATAGGAAAAAAGAAAAAGAAGATTTGGTCATTGAATGTCATCGGTAATATTTTGATAATAACATTAAATTGATGATATCGGTACCTTATTTAAAATACCGATATCATCAATTTTGATATCATATGTGTCACGTCATGGAACTCCAATAATAAAGAAAATAAGGCACCGTATCATTAGTCTATGAAACTCACTTAGATACTTTTATTAGAAATGCTCTTAAGTTGGGAATCTCTTAAGCAAGAAAATTTATGAAGAGAATATGGCTTTGTATTAATAAAAAGAAAAGTTCGATAATAAGAAAGCCTTTGACACCCTTGCATTTTAAGTGCATTTGTTGATTGAATTCAAACCGTCCTCAAATTTGTTTAGCTTTCTTTCTTAGTAATATATATATATATATATATATATATATATATATATATATATATATATATATATATATATATATATATATATATATATATATTGGTTCGATTTTTGAATCGAACTTGAATAAATCAGTTTTTTTTTTTTTCTATTTATTTGGATTGGTTTGAAACTTAGTTGTCTTACCATCCTACGTATCTGAGCTTTTGAGATGTGCCTCATGTGGTCACATTATAATGCATGAAATGACAACATAATTGAGATGTCACACCATTACGTACGATGTTTTTGCTCCTTTTTTGTCTTTTATAAAAAAAAACTTTATTTTTAATAATAATAAATTAAATACATTCGTAAATATGATTTCTTTGTACAAAAATTAACAAATGCACAAAATAATGAAAAGAAAAAAAATTATGTGCAACAAATAATCAATTTCATTTTTTTTTTTGTAGTCAAACAATCAATTTCTAGTTATCCACATAATTTGCTACGTCATTTTTCAGTTAAAATATTGTATATTAATTCAACCCATCTTGTTAGTTCTTCAATTATGTTAGAATGGCCAATTGCTTTCAATTTTTATATCATCATGACAAAAAAAATGAAAGTTGAAAACTTTGGCAAGATATACAAACAAATCAGTCAAATCTGCTAATATTCTTATAATTATAAGGACACAATAATTATGTATAAGATCAATCTTTTTTTTTTAAAAAAATATAAGATGATAGTAAATTAATTCTCTCCAGTACTGAATAATAACTATTTTTCTAAATCATCAGATTTAGTCAGCATGATACAGTTTTTTATTAGCAAAAAAAAAATAATATATACCAATTCATCAAAAAATGACCATTTAGGTTGTCTTCATTTTCTTTACCATTGGGGTAAAAATGTTATAGGTGTGGCATTGTGAATATCATTTGGTAGTATTGCATGAAACTTAATACCGATCGAATAGATTGAAGATCACCGAAGAGGGTGTCCTACCAAAGAGTCTAAAACTCAAGTCAATGAGGGTTTAAAGAGAGTCTAGAGAATTTTCCGAGTCACAAAAGCATACCTTTCACCTAGATGTGAATCTCTTATATACTCCCTCCGACCCATTTTATAAGAGTTATTTTGACTAAATGATATTCTTCACTTATCTTGTTTTGACCATATTTTTTTAATAGTATATAGATATAAATATTAACATATAAGATCTTGTTTAATTTGTTTTGGTGAGTATTTTCAAAACATCAAATTTTTATAATTTTTATTAATAGAAAATTAAAGATATTAATGATCAAAATTATGCGTTAGCATACATGCAACAGTCAAATTAATTCTTATATTTTGGGACGGAGGGAGTATATAGGTGACGTGCAAAGGACAAAAAAAGGTTATGTGGTGGCCCTTTATCTGACGTGAATCACAAATCACAGTCTATTTATTACTCCCTCCGGTCCTTATTATAAGAAAAAATCTATTTTTTAAATTCATGGAATGTTGAATGTATCTAGGCAATAATATAAACCAAATACATTCAACATTCTATGAATCTAAAAAGTAAACTTCTTCTTATAATAAGGACCGGATGGAGTATCATTCGTGATTCAATCGTATGACTTGATTCTCTGTATTAATTGTAACAGATGGTATGGTCCATATAGTTATTACTCCCTCCGTCCCAAAAAGAATGACCCATTTTGAATATATGCACTATTCATATATATTGTTTTGACCATATTTTTCTACTAATAAATAAAAATAAATATTAACATATAAGATGTTGTTAGATTCGTCTCGATGAGTATTTTCAAAATATCAATTTTTTATAATTTTTACTATTATACAATTAAAGATATTAGTCGCCAAAGTTATGCATTGACATGCGTGTTTCGGTCAACTGGGTCATTCTTTTTGGGACGGAGGGAGTAGTGTTTAGTCATTAATTACTAGACTAGATTGCGCCACCTTCACCAAACAAGATTGAGTCTTAATTAATCTAGTCCATTAAATAAAAATTAATCTAAAATAATTAATTTAGTTCTTTAAAAAATTACCTTAAAGATATTCTTAGGTGTAAATTAGTTGTCTAAAGTAAAAAGAAAGATGTCAAAGATGTTTGAAGTAAGAATTGGGGAAGTAAAAATGTGAAGGTGGATACAATAATTTTTTTTTTTTGACTAAAGGTGGATACAATAATTAAATTATCATGAATGAATATAATTAACATATCATTCCCTTAAAAAAAATATATAATAATTAAATTATCATATTCACCTCTCTTTCATGGTCCCTACTAGACATGTGCTTGCTTCTATTTATACCACACTTTCTAACATTCTCTCATAAACACACTCTTCTTATATCTCGATCTCTTTCTTTCTCCCAAAAACACACTCTTCTTTAATTTTTTTTTTCTTGATCAACCATGCCTACTTCTCTTGATCATGATCTCTACCAAAAAAACAAAAAAATTCTTGACTTCATAGAGGATGCTACTTCACATGCAGATGAAATCCAAAAAAATGTCTTAGCTGAAATTCTTTCTCACAATGCAAATGTTGAATATTTGCAAAGACATGGTCTCAATGGTCATATAGATAGTGAAACTTTCAAGAAACTTCTTCCTATCATATCATATGAAGATATCAAAGATGATATTAACCGTATTGCCAATGGTGACACTTCTCCAATCCTTACTTCAAACCCCATTTCAAACTTTCTCACTAGGTACATATAATTAATCATGAATCTCTTTTTGTTATTTGATTTTGTCTAGGTGGAAATTTTAGATTATCTTTCACCATTAAACAATTTAAAATTAGCTAGGTAAATTTAGAGAGTTAAAACATGAAATCTCCCTGTAAATTCGTCACTAAATTTTGTTACAATTGAATAAGAGTTGAATTTTATTTTGTCTTCACTAATTTTTGTTGTTAATTTTATTTTTTATAGGAGTGATTTTTGTATGTGTTTGTCATTTCAGTTTTGTTTAATTTTTTTACCTTATATATGTATTAGTTTGGATCATCTACGATCGGTGTAACCAAATCTCAACCTGCTATGAGATTTGGTTGCATCAACATCAACACTTCGGAGGATCACTACTAAAACAATTTAAATTAGTGGACATTGATTTAAAGTTAAAATTATGAAATTTCTTTTTGATTTTTTTTCTCACTAAACTTAGTGACTAAGAATTCTATATTTTTTTCATATAAATTTTGTTACTATATATATTTCAATATTTTGCCACGGAAATTAAAATAATAAACTATACATCCAAACATAGTGTGCAAGAGTAGAATACAGTATATTACTAATTTTATTTTTTCTAATAGTACTAATGGGGGTCCATATGATTAAGTAAGTATATATGGTATGCTAACTATATATTAATTGGCTTGTTTTGGTTATTTTTGGTATTGCAGCTCAGGCACATCTGGTGGTGAAAGAAAGTTGATGCCAGCAACTGAAGAAGAACTTGGAAGAAGATATTTTCTCTATAGTCTATTAATGCCAATATTAAGTCAATTTGTTCCTGACCTAGAAAAAGGCAAAGGAATGTACCTAATGTTCATAAAAAATGAATCTAAAACCCCAGGAGGTATTAAGGCTAGTCCAGTTCTCACAAACTATTACAAAAGTTCGCATTTTTTAAACCGGCCTTATGATCCATACACAAATTTCACAAGTCCAAATGAAGCTGTTCTTTGTCTTGACTCATACCAAAGTATGTATTCACAACTTCTATGTGGTCTTTGTCAAAACAATGAGGTCCTTCGTGTGGGCGCTGTTTTTGCTTCAGGTCTAATTCGCGCCATTCATTTCCTTGAAAAAAATTGGTCACTTTTATGTAATGATATAAGAACAGGAACTCTTAACCTCCTTATCACTGACACTTCGGTGAGAGAGGCGGTAATGAAAATTCTTAAACCGGACGAAAATCTTGCTAATTTTATTGAATTTGAGTGTAGTAAAAATTCTTGGCAAGGTATTATTACTAGGTTGTGGCCCAATACTAAGTATATTGATGTTATTGTGACTGGATCAATGTCACAATACATTCCTACTTTGGAGTATTATGGTAATGAATTACCACTTGTTTGTATTATGTATGCTTCAAGTGAATGTTACTTTGGTGTTAACCTTAATCCCCTTTGTAAACCTTGTCAAGTGTCTTATACACTTATCCCCACCATGTGCTACTATGAATTTTTACCTATTAGTAGAAGTAATGATCCTCTCAATGAGAAAGAAAAACAAGAATTGGTGGACCTTGTTGATGTCAAGCTTGGTCAAGAATATGAGCTTGTTGTTACAACTTATGCTGGTGAGTAATTAATTTACTATTGAATTTTAGTTTTTTTTTAACCCTCCGATTTTTGGAAAAAAATGGATAACAAACTTTTTAGTATTTTTAATTCTTATAAAAAGAGTTTCCGGAAATAACAATTTTTTGAGTAATTCACAACTAAATAAATTGAATTAACAAGGGAAATTTGGAGTGATAAAAATATGAACTTTTTGTACTGCTAAATTCGTCACTAAATTTTGAGACGAGAGAATTAGATAGAGATTTAAATTTATTTTTTTTTGTCACTAGTTTTCGTCTCTTATTTTAATTTTTTTAATTGCAATCATTGATATTTTTAGACTGACTTTTACATATGTGGAGATTAAAAATATATTTAGACTATTTATTTGTATATTTTACTTATGAATATGAGTGTGACAATTACAGGACTTTATAGGTACAAAGTAGGTGATGTATTGAAAGTGACTGGATTCAAGAACAAGGCACCACAATTCAGCTTTGTGTGCAGAAAAAATGTTGTCCTAAGTATTGAATCAGACAAAACAGATGAAGTTGAGTTACAAAATGCAATGAAAAATGCTATGGCACATTTAGTACCGTTTGATGCTGATGTTTTAGAGTACACAAGTTTTGCAGACACAAAAACAATTCCAGGACACTATGTGCTTTATTGGGAGTTAAATCTCAAAGGGTCAAAAGTAATTCCTCCATGTGTTTTTGAAGATTGTTGTTTAACAATTGAGGAATCATTTAATAGTGTTTATCGACAAAGTCGAGTTTCGGATAAGTCAATTGGTCCACTTGAGATTAAGATTGTTGAGAAAGGTACATTTGATAAATTTATGGATTATTCAATTACTGTGGGAGCTTCCATTAATCAATACAAGACTCCTAGGTGTGTGAAGGTTGGACCTCTTGTGGAGCTTTTGGAGTCAAGAGTTGTTGCAAAGTATTTTAGTCCTAAATGTCCAAAATGGGTTCCGGGTCATAAGGAGTGGAATAATGGGAATTGAAGTGTATCTTAGTATTACGGTGCGTATGTTAAAATTACGGTAAATCGATGTAATTTTGAAAAAGTTATACTTTGTAGCTTTTGTAAAATCACGGAGTCACTATGATTTTGAGATACCCGCCATGATTCAAAATATAGGTTAATTTAGATTCGGACATGATATGTGGTTGACAACTTTTTTGCTTGTTCATGTATGGTTGGTTATGTTTGGAAGGAATCTTGGGGAAATATTAGTTACTTTAATTAGAATAATTAAACTATGTAAGTTTCTTTAGAAATCCTTGTCTACCCACATTGAGTTGGTTCTTGAACTTGGATAGGAAGGCATTACCACTTGTAAATTAGTAACACCCCTTAAATAAAAGAACTTTATCTTTGTTGGTATACATGGTTGAAATTTGTTTTTACTAAAAATGTGATTTTTATTAATTCTCATTGATAAAAGTTTGGTTGTAACAAAAAAAATTGATAAAAGTTGGGCACAACACAATAGCAGGGTATTCTCTATCCGAATTTTTAGGGTTCTTTAAAATAAAATGGGTCAAATTGCGAGCTACATAAATTTTTTGATCTATGTGTATGACAAACCACGAACTCATTAAATTTTTTGAAGAGATTTAGAATGATTTCTACGATACAACCAAAATAAGAGTCCGGTGATCTTTTATTCTTGAAAACCTTAACAAGCTTCAAACAATTAAATTTGAACTGCACCTTTCGAAAACAACAATCAAGCGCAACAAATTGCTTTGAATTTTTTTTTTCATTTTGTCTCGTTGTATTTATATTTAATTGTATGTTTTATCTATGTTATCGAAATTTTAGTTTTAATATTCTTGTAGAATCTTTTTGTATTTAATTCAAATTTTTTTTTAAAAAAAATATATTTTTTAAATGCAAATTAGTGATATAAAAATATTAGACTAAAATTTATAGTTAGCTTTGGATTTCACTTCAATTATTATAGTATAAATTATTTTGATCAATATTATAGTATAAATTTAAACTTATAGTACGGAGTATTATGATTTTTTTTTTATAACAGATAAAACATATATTATTGGAAAATGCTATCTACTACGTCTAGGACACTAGCATGACTCTATTATTTCCTTCTTTGTTTTCTTTACGATCTATTTTTACCTATCTAGCAATATAATTACAACGTTTGGTTGGAAATGGCTCTTGCAAAGAACTGTAGTGACAATCATGCTAAGAGCATCTCCAATAAAGATATCTAAGAGAGTTTCATAGGTTAATGAAACGGTACCTTATATTTTTTATTATTGGAGTTCCATGACGTGACACATAGGGTATCAAAATTGATGATATTGATAGAGTGCAGCTTTGCTCCTTTTCTATAAGCTCCTTTTACTCCTTTTGATTGCACTGATAAGTAGGGGTGATCGTATCCGAACCAATCCAAAAGTAAAACCGCAAATCGAACCAAACCAAACCGAAAACCGCAAAAACCGCATTTAGTTTGGATGTATTTGGATGGCTTTCTTACTGAACCGCAAACCGCAAAACCGCAAACCGCAAAAACCGCGGATAACCGCAAAAACCGCATTAAGTTACTATTATATATTTATATTCCAATATCGTAAAAGAAAATATATTTATATTCCAATATACATGCCCAATTACCAAGTCAGTCGACCAAATTAATCAAACTTCAAGTTGTTTTTATTTTTTGTACTGAAATTTTATTTTGGTGTTGTAATGTTATTTTAAATAAACAAATTTTATCGGTACCGTGATGTTATTTTGAAAATTCAATTTTTTTATATATTTAAAATTGTAAGTTACTATAATGTTATTTTGGATAAATAATTTTTGTTGGTACTACAATGTTATTTCGGTACAATCGTTATGTTTTAAACCGCACCAACCGAACCGATCCAAACCGCATTGGTTTGGTTTGGTTTGGTTTTGATGACTTTTTAAAAATCAACCGAACCAAACCGAACCGCATGCATTTTTATCTCGCGGTTAGGATGACTTTTATGCTCAAAACCGAACCAAACCGCACCGCGATCACCCCTACTGATAAGAGACATGTGGCAAAAACAAAATCAAAGGCTCAGATTAATTAATTGTATTTGTTTAATAAAAAACAAAACAACAAAGCAACACACCCCTCCTTCTTCTTGTTTCATTCGTTCCATCTCTGCTTCTTCATCTCCCTCTCACCTCCGCCCGTCCCTCACCGTCCATCGCAACGGCGGAGTTATCTCTGTCCGGTGGCGTTTGTCTTTCTGCTTCCTCTCTTTAGTTTCTCTGATACATCTTTTCATCTTCATCACTTATGGTGTCTCATTCTTTTAATAAAACCTTTTTAAAAAAATTTCAAGAAAAATTGAAGATGCTTGAATAATTGTTAAAAATTCTCATTCTGTTTTTTTTCAGCAAATTTCTTAAACTAATAAGATTTCGAACAAATTTTATAGAAAACGTGAGAAGAAGAGAGGAAGGGATTAGATAGATCCACAGCTTATAGTGTCCAATTTCAAAAAAAATAACAGCTTATTAGTGTTGTTTGTCTACCAATTCGATGCGATTTAGGAACAATGCTGACGTAGCGAAGTGGGAAGGTGATGAGACAGTGAAAAGCATAAGGTAAAAAAGAAAACGCCACCGCCGTTAGGATTGATGTAGGGAAGCAGCGGCGGCGCAGTGAGTGGAGAAGAAGGAACAATGTTATTGTTCAGAGAAAAAAGTGGACGACAAGTGTTTCTTAAAATAATAGTAATTAATAATTAATTCTAAGCTTTAATCTCAACCCTTTGATTTGTTTCTGCCACATGTCACTCATATGAGCAATCAACTTTGAATAAATGGAGCTTATAGAAAAGGAGCAAAGCTGCACTCATATTGATATCTTAAATAAGGTATCGTATAATCAATTTAATGTCATTATTTTTTTTTAGTATATAAATTCAATTGAATAGTATCCATATTTGTCACAAATATTACCGTTGACGTTCAATGTTTGTTGATCTTGATTTTTTTTTCTTTTATTAATATAGGAAAGTTTTATTTCCTTGACGCCTTTCATTTCATAAGTTTTTATTCAATTTTGTTTCTTCAACAAATTTGTTTTTTTTTTTTGGTACATTCTTCCGCAAGATTTCTAATATGTATGATAAAAATATTCAAGCTTACATGAATTTGTTCAAAAACCAATCTCCTACCGGTAACAACTTCCAAAATCATCCTTTTTTTATTTATCTATGTATTTATTCAATTAAATAATTTTTATTTTTATTTAGACAAAATAAAAAAAATAAATATAGAAGAAACCATTTGCTACTAATGTATGATACTCAAAAAGTGGTATCACCATTAGAGTAAAATATGTATGAGTTGTATAAATATTACATGACATTGGAGGAACCACTTATTATTAATGTATGATACCCAAAGTGATAACATCATTGGAGATGCTCTAAGTTGCAACTTTTCCAACTTTTTCCCATGGCTAAACTTTTTAAGGAAAAAAATTAAATGTTAACCAAACTTTCTAGGAAAAAATTAAAAGTTCTAGCTAAACTTTTTTAAGAAAAAATTAAAAGTTCTAGCCAACTAGTCAATAACAGTACTCAAATAATAAATTATTGAAAACAATATGCAATGTTAACTGAATTCACTTATTGCTTTGCCGGATGAATTGGCTATCTTTGCAAACAAACTTTGACAATTTGATTGAGACAATTCTCTAGTGGAATTTTTGTGTACTTATTAATTAATGGGAGAGAAAATTAAAGGGATAAATCTATCTACCATTAAAATTGGAAATTTTTTTGGAGCACTAAAATTTTATTGAATATCACACGAAACTGAATTTCCTGCGCTACAGATGGACAAAGTTTTCACACGGTTATAAAATTAACACTGTCCAAACTAAAATTAATGATTGAGATATTTTTGTACTGATTTTGTTATGTAATATGGATCGACCGAATTACTACTACGTGTAATCGTGAGATTTTTCTATAGCTGTGCATCTTGATCCATATCACACTGTTTACGTTGGAATTTGGTAAACAACCGCTAGTTTAAGTATTTAAACTCGCGAGATCAACTAGTAAATCTCAGGACAATTTTGTGTTTGTTCGTTTCAAGAAAACTGTTTGAATGTTCGTTTGAATAAGGAAACAAACACTTAGGAATTAAAATATTTTAAAGCATACAAGAGAAACTAATTCGAATCGCCTCGAAGTAGCAGTTTCTCAAGCAAGTATCTGGATTCAGACTTAGAAAAATTTACTGGGAAACAAATTGCATTGCATTGAATGAAAAACAATTACAAATAAAGATGGTTCACAAAACATACATTTCTCCTTTGAATTCCGTTCGTTCGATCGCTGAGTACTTAGAATTTTTAGAGAGAGTGTTTGTATAAATTTTGTGACCCTTGTTCTGAATGAAAAACTACTATAAATACTACTACAAAGTGATAACCGTTCTTCGATCATCTGGACGCTCCTTCACTTGCCACGTCGACCACGTTCTCCACTTTCATCTTTCATTCCTTCAGCGCGCGCCAAGATCTTTTGGGCCGTTCGTTGTTTCTTTTTTGGGCTTGGCCCAAC